>NC_134879.1:9022309-9039809 GCF_041734735.1 Babylonia areolata
AAAGAGAGAGAGAGAGAGAGAGAGAGAGAGAGAGAGAGAGAGAGAGGTGGATGTTGTGCTTCTGTTCATCTGTTGTTTTATCAAATAGTTTTTTTTAGTTTTTTTTAATGTCCTTCTGAATGCGTGTTTGTCTGTGTGTAAATGGACGCTCATGTCAGAATGTCTCTCTCTTTTTCTCTGTCTGTGGGAGTCTCTCTCTCTTTCTCTCTCTCTTTTTTTTTCTCTCTCTCTGTATGTGTAGAGGGGTGGGGTAAGGGGATGGAGGTGGGTATATTGAGGGTGGGTTTTGGGTGGAGAAAGACGTGTCTATAGAGTTGAGTGAGTGTATGAAGTGGAGAAAGTTCAGAGAGAGATTTCAGAGAGAAAGATTATACATACATACATAATATATATATATATATATATATATATATATATATATATATAAGATAGAGAGAGAGAGAGAGAGAGAGGTGGTTGTGCTTTATCTATACATCTGTTTTTGTTTTGTTTTGTTCGTTTTTTAATGTCCGTCTGAATGTATATTTGTCTGTGTGTATGTGGGCACTTGTGTCTGAATGTCTCTGTCTCTTTTCTCTGTCTGTGAGTCTCTCTCCCCCCCACTCTCTCTCTCTCTCTTTTTCTCTGTATATATATATATATATATATATATATATATATATATATATATATATATATATATATACACATGTGTGTGTGTGTGTGTGTGTGTGTGTGTGTGTGTGTGTGTGCAACCAAAAGATAGTGACTACAATGCTGTACTGACGAAGCCTGTGTGTGTGTGTGTGTTGCCGGCACGGTGCGCGGGGTGACAGGTGTACGAGTTAGAGCGGCGCTTCAAGCAGCAGAAGTACCTGTCTGCTCCTGAGCGGGAACACCTGGCCGGCATGATCAACCTGACGCCCACCCAGGTCAAGATCTGGTTCCAGAACCACCGCTACAAAAACAAGCGCATGCAGAAAGACAAAGAGAAGATGGATTGCAAAGACTCCTCCAGCGGGTCAGGCGGCGGCGGGGGCAGCTCGGGGTCACACGGTGTGGGGGGGTCCTCGTCAGGAAGCAGCAGCGGCTCCCAGAAGCACGGCAGCAGCAGCAGCAGCAGCGGGAGCAGCACCAACAACCCCTCCCCCCGGCGGGTGGCGGTGCCGGTGCTGGTGAAGGACGGCAAGCCCACCAGTAATGGCGACGGCGGCAACCCGCAGTCCGCGCACTCGGCGCACCACCCCGCCTCCTCCTCCTCCTCCTCCCTCTCCGCGGGGTCCTCCCTGCACATGGGCACCCCCTCCCCGGCCTCCCAGGCCCCCCCTTCCCTCCACTCGTCGTGCGCCGTGCCGGGCGGCAAGATGACCCACGGGGCCCTGGGCTCCCCCGGCCTGGCCGACAGCATGGGCCACCACCACCCCCACCACCACCCGGGCAGCGCCCACTCCATGGCCTACTTCCCCGGGGCCGTGACTCCAGGTTCCCACTACCTGGCGGCCAACAGGCAGCTGGCCTGGCCCTCCATGTCCTGAGCCCCTCACTGTTTCCCGGGGACAGGGGCGTCCAGGGCATCTTCTCGGGTGGCTGGGGGCTCACCTGACTGCTTTTTAGGGAGCATGTTTAGAGATTGTGTTTTTATTTTTTTTGGTCGGCAATCTTCGTCCTGAGACAACCCTGGATGATTCTGTGAGACGATCTGTTTGGAGGTGGTTTTTTTTTCTCCTTTTTTTTTTTTTTTTTTTTTTGCCACGATTTACTTTCCCCCCTCCGCCATCATGACCACTGTTTTTTATTCTTTAGGGGGTGGAGGGTTTCTTTGGTCACAAACGTTTGTCTGAAGCCCCCAGGACTGTGTGAGTTGTGCATGACGATTCCCGTGGCGGACCAACATGGGCACAACGCTGTTCCCTCAACCACCTGTCTAACGGCCAGCTCTCTCAACAGAAATACTGGTCGTGTGGCCCCATGGCGCCAAAGACAACGGCCAGTGGAACTGAACAACAACCGTTGTTAAATGTGGCGTGAAGGGAACAAAGGACAGTGAAGTAGCTACACACCTGTTATCAACGTGAAGTCCTGGCTTCACGGACAGCTGTCTCCCTCAGTGTGTGGGCCTGTCTCGGACCCAGGGAGCTGTAGAACGAAAACAAGGCGGGATGGTGGTGTTAGGAACTGTCCCCTCACCACCCTCACAACAGCTATACGTTCACCCAAACAACGGTTATTTGTCCACCCCTGACAACAGCTAGATGTCCTGACAACAGCTAGATGTCCTGACAACAGCTACAGCGACAGCACACTGTCCTTGATGACTGCTACATGTCTACATGCTCTGTGTCACAGCTCTACCACACACAGACACACATCACACAAACACACAACCCCCCCCCCCCCCCCACACACACACACATACACACACACCATGCGGACAGATGACAAGTTTTGTTCTACCCCCCCCCGCCCCCCCAACCCCCCCACCTCCCGCCACTTTCGTTTCCCTCCTTTTGGTTTTGGAGTTTGATGGTGTCCACATTCCAGTCCATTATATGATGGTGTCAAGATTCCAATCCATTATATGATGGTGTCAAGATTCCAATCCATTATATGATGGTGTCAAGATTCCAATCCATTATATGATGGTGTCAAGATTCCAGTCCATTGTATTCCACGCTGTTTTATACAAGGTCATTATTCGTTTTCGGATTTTTTTGTTATTATAGTTTTTATTTCTGTTTCCAGTCCTTCTGGTCAACAACATTCAAACTGTGGAGATACTGATGACTGCAGTCATTGTGTGACTGGACAAACGACAGCGACTGACGAGATCCTTGAGGGTTTTCATTCCAACACATCCTGGTGTAGTTTCTGTTCTGTGTAGCACTGCTAGTTCGACAGGATTCGTTCCACAACACAGGAGGGCCAGATCCAAGTCTACTACTATAGCCACACAAAAATCCAACAGAGACAGATGACAATCCGACATACATTCCCCATACTCACCCCGGCAATCAAAGAAGGGAAGATTGTGACGACAGTACACGAAAGGTCACTGCCATGATGTGGACACAGCAAAACGTCGCTGCTGTTGTACATGTACAGGACAGTCACTGCCATTGGTCATCACTACCAACATCAACCGCTACACACATGTGTGCCGCCATGTATGGACTTTGGAACTAGGATTCACTACCATGATGACAATCAGTGTGTGTGTGTGTTGTGTGTGTGTGTGTGTGGAGATGTGCTGCAAGCAGCTTTATGTTAGAGGCTTCTCCATTCAAAACGCCAAAGCTGACACACGCCGGAAATACGTCATTATAGGAAACGCGTAAAACACAGGGATGTACTTGTGCAAGTGTTTTTCGATAATGGTGTCTGCGTATGTACGTTGTGTTGTGTGCAGTATACTTACAGTGAGCGGACAGGCTGACTGACCACAACTACGTCAGAATCAAATGAAACAATCCTGTTTTTGAAGTGAATAATCATTTCTTCTGATAACAAATATTGGGGGAAAAAATCAGTGTACAATCACAGTGGGATTAATCATAGTCATACCAACTTCCCATTGGCCATGGCTTCAGGGTCTGTTTTGAAATCCAGAATCAGGCTGGTGTCATTATTATTTTTCACCACTGTACACGTGTTTGTTCTATGACTAGTTATTGACCTTTTGTCATTTTTCTCTCATTTGTTTTGTTTGTTTCATCATCGTCCCCCTCTCCCCTATATTTTAAAAATTCTTTCTCTCATTTTCTTTTTTCTCCTTTTTAATTCTCCATTGCCAATCTATCTCTCGTTTCATTAAAAAAAAAATCCCTTTCCCTTTTACACCTCGGTGTCTACGCTAAGTGTTGGCATGGCAGAGAGTGAAGAGTGTATAGAAATACTTCACGGAAGTGGACTTTTCAGTTGTATATACTGCATGTCGTGTGTCTAATTGTGACTTTGTGCTGTGTTGTCAAATGAGGGGCAGTTGATTGTCCCTTAATGGGGAGATGGACGGCACAGCATGGGCTGCCTGGCACACGTGTGGAAGAGAGCATTCCTGACAATGTCTTGGAGGCTGAGTGAGTGAGTGAGTATTGGTGGGTGAATGCAGTGACTGCAGAGAGAATGGAACCTTGGTCTCGGGGAAATTTGTATTGTATTGAAGTGTGTGCCAGAGGTCGGCAGTTAAGGCTTTTTCTTGAAAATGACTACATATTTAGTGCTTAGCAGTGTGTGATTTGTGTGTGTGTGTGTGTGTGTGTGTGTGTGTGTGTGTGTGTGTGTGTGTGATCATTATTGATGGTGATTATTATTATTACTATTTTCGTCTTCTTACTACTACTAATAGCATTATTATCATTATCATCATCATCATCATCATTATTATTACTATTGATAATTATGTAGCGCCTAACTTAGATGTTTTCACTGTACCCATTTTCGCCTCAACCCCCCCCCCTCTCTTATTTTCTTTCACTTTCTCCCTACATAACACTGGTGGTTGGAGATTTCTACTGTTTGTTTCGCTCAAATGTTGTCCATTTTTGCTGGTTAAAGATGAAATGTTTCTGTGTGCATGTTGATAAAAAAAAAATGCAATTCTGCCCCCTTGTGTGTGTGTGTGTGTGTGTGTGTGTGTGTGTGTGTGTGTGTGTGTGTGGATAGGTTTCTTTCTTCACATGACAGGTAAGCATTTCATGGCCTTACATCCCCCGTCTCACATCATCCATCTTCCCGTTCCCCTCATTCTTCATACCCCTCATCTGGCTTTCTGTCCAACTTTATTTTGGTACACAGTGTTATTTTGGGGGCTGTCATATCTAATTAGTTCATGAATCATTTCTTAAAAATTAGTTCATGAATCATTTCTTAAAAAAAAAAAAAAAAAATGGTGCGGAGTGTGATTTTTCTTGCTGTCATCATTATCTATTCATTCGATGAATTTGCTTTTTTTTTTTTTTTTTAAACGGTGATTATTTCGAACATTTTGTTTGTTTGTGCCGTTGTTGTTGTTGTTGTTGTTGTTGTTATAAATAACTGTCTAGCACTTCCTTGTAAAAAGAAAGAGAGTTGTTCTCTGCATGCACTCCTCTGCATCCTGGAAAGTGTTGGAACAGAATAATTATCATATATATATATATATATATATATATATATATATATATATATATATATATATATGGCTTTAAAGGGACCAAACAAATGCAGGTTAATAACTCAGCGGGTGTGAGGTTTTTCAAACCAATCCATTCCTTATTCCATCTGTCTTTTCGCGTTTGAATGATGAATAAAATTATGTTGATTTTTTTTTCGTGTATGGGTGTTTAGTGTATGTGCGTGAGTGCGCGCTTGCGCCGGAGCTTATGTGCGTGATGAAAATGTGTTATGATTTTTTTTTTTTTAAATTGACAAAATTGCTTCAGTATGACATAAAGCAAAGAGTTGATCATGTTTGTATTGACAATTGCTTTATTATGAGATAATACTAAAGAAGCCGAAATGTGCTGAGATCTCCAATGTACAGGTCATTCCAATCGTGTTTTGTGAAGACGTTCCGGACACAATGCACATACGTACGCATTGAACTGATTCCCGTTTTATTGTTTGCAAGATGTTTTATCGGGAATATGTATCTTTTTTTTTTCTCTCTCTCTTCTGTATGTTCATGTTGACTCGACGAGTGCTATAATAATGAATTATGTGACCGTGGTATTATTGTTTTGGAATGTCTACAAATAGTGCAGTGCAAAACCCTTTGGATGTTCTTTCTTTTCTTGATGATTAATTTTTTTTTCGGAACGCTTAAAATCAGTTTCCATTTTGCATCTCTCTCTATCTCTCTCTCTCACTCTCTCTGTCTCCGTCTCTGTCTCCGTCTCTCTCTCTCTCTCTCTCTCTCTCTCTCTCTCTGCCGTGGCTAACTTTGTGGTCTATATTTTCAACTAAAAAAATCTGCGCGCTTCGGTCACAAAGTCTGTGTGTGTGTGTGTGTGTGTGTGTGTGTGTGTGTGTGTGTGTGTGCTCACGCGTGCAGGTGTGTTGTACTTTGTATTTTTAAACGTCATTTGTAATCATTGAAGCTGGCCCATGGTACCCCCTCCCCCCTCCCTACTCAGCCCTCCTCATCTGTCTACTCTCTCTCTGTCTCTGCCTCTCTGTCTCTGTCTCTCTCTCTCTCTTCCACCCTCTCTCCCTTTCCCCATATTCTTCTCTGTATTGCTTCATGAGCAGTTTCGTTTGTATTTTTTTTCTCTAGCCTTCTTCTATTTTATCAAAAACCAAAAAATAAAAAAAAAAAAAAAAAAAAAGAAGAAGAAGAAAAAAACAAAAAAACAAAACAAAAGAAAAAAGAAAAAAAAGAAAAAAAAGAAAAAAAAATTAAAAAGAAAAGAATAACGAACTCGGTCTCAGCCTCTGCTCATTTCACCCATCCCAACCCCTCCCCCCCCCCCCCCGTCCTCTGAGACACCCACCCACCCACCCACACCTCCAGACCTAAGCTGTTAGTGTTGCTAAGTTTCAAGAAACCTCTTTTTCCACCCGCCCCCTTCTTCTCATTCTCTCTCCCCACGCCCCCCCCCCCCCCCCCACACACACACTCCCCAATTTCTCTTGGCGCACAATGAGAGATTGTGAAAGCGAACTTGTCCCTCCCCCCCGCCCCTCCCCCGTCACCCCCCCTCTCCCCCGCCTACATTGAAGGCAGTCTTTTGGCCAGTTTGAAAAGGGAGGTAAACGCCTCGCCTCTCCTCCCCCCTCCCTCCCTCCACTTTGCTGTTCTCTGTTCCTCCTCCCTCCCCCTTCTCCATTTTTCCTCCTTTCACGTCAGTGTAATTAGTGATGTTAATTACAGGCTCTGTAACCTCTCCCACCCTCCACTCCCCTCTTCCCCCCACTCTCTACATGTATTGAACCCCCACCCTCTTAAAAAAAAAAAAAAAAAAAAAAAAAAAAAAGAGGAGGAAAAAGAAAGCTTAAGGACACACCCCCTTTTTATGGTATCAAAAAGAAATCTTTCATTTGTTGCGTATTCCCATTTACCATTCAGTCTGTGCATCATTTCCCAGTAGATCGCCAAGGTGTACACACACACACACACACACACACACACATACACACATACACAGACACACACGGACACACGCGAACACATACACACACAGACAGAGCACAAACACACACACACAAATACACACACACACACACACACACACTGAAGCTGTTGTTTGATCATTTCACTCTCTCTTTCTCTCTCTTCCCCCTCCCTTACCCCCCCTCCCCTCCCTCCCCTCTTAGACCTGTTGGGCTGTTCCCTATTTATTGATGTGTGGGGGGTGTCGCGATGTTGGTGAGTGCATCACTATGTTGGGGTTTTCTATCACAGATCTTGATGAATGCTGCATGTCACTACTACTGCCATGTCCTATTTCCAGTTCTCTTGATTTTTGTCTGGAAAAATAAAGTTTGATGTGAGACGTGATTTTGATTCTGATGTTGTGTGTGTGTGTGTGTGTGTGTGTGTGTTGGAAGGGATGGAGAAGAGGAAGGGGGGGGGGGGAGGTGTGAGGTGGAGGTGGTGGGTCAATCGGGTTACACCTCTCAACCACACGGGCCTTTGACAACAGAACGTGTTGTGCCCCCTCCACATCCCCCCCCCCCCCTCCCGACCCTCCCCCCACCTCCTTCAGATCGAACATGGAGACTCCCCCTCGTCTCTGCTTATCTGTCTGTCTGTCTGTCTGTCTCTCCCCTCTCTCTCTCTTCCCGGTCATTTACATATCCCACTTGGAGTGAAGATGACATGACGTGCCACTGCCATCACCTTTGATTGTCTGTCTGTCTGTCTTCCTGTTTCTTATTCGTTCTATTTTCGGTTTCTCGTCTTCCCTCTTTCCTTTCTTTTCGCACGGTCCGTCTCTTTGTCCGTCTCTCTGCGTTCCAGTGGGAGATGTTTCAGTTTCAGTTTCAGTCTCTCAAGTCTCTCAATGTCACTACATTCGGAGAAATCCAGAAATATATATATATATATATATATATATATATATATATATATATACATATATATACATACACACACACACACACACACACACATATATATATATATATATATATATATATATACCCTGCACCACATCTGCTAGGCAGATGCCTGACCAGCAGCATAACCGAACACGCTTAGTCAGGCCTTGAGTGCATATATATGTGTACCTATCCGAGTGGACTTCTACAGAATTTTGCCAAAGGACAACACTCTCGTTGCATGCTGCATACGGGACCTCGGTTTGTCGTCTGATGTCTGATGGCGGAGTGATGGCCTAGAGGTAACGCGTCCGCCTAGGAAGCGAGAGAATCTGAGCGCGCTGGTTCGAATCACGGCTCAGCCGCCGATATTTTCTCCCCCTCCACTAGACCTTGAGTGGTGGTCTGGACGCTAGTCATTCGGATGAGACGATAAACCGAGGTCCCGTGTGCAGCATGCACTTAGCGCACGTAAAAGAACCCACAGCAACAAAATGGTTGTTCCTGGCAAAATTCTGTAGAAAAATCCACTTCGATAGGAAAGACAAATAAAACTGCACGGAGGAAAAAATACAAAAAAATGGGTGGCGATGTAGTGTAGCGACGCGCTCTCCCTGGGGAGAGCAGCCCGAATTTCACGCAGAGAAATCTGTTGTGATAAAAAGAAATTCATTCATTTCATTCATTTTGCCCATCGCTCCTGGTGGAGCATAGGCCATCAATGACCCCTCGCCATCGCACTCTGTTCTGGGCTGTTCTGGCCATTCCAGTCCAGTTGGTCCCTTGCTGCTTCAGCTCTGCCTCGGTATCTCGCCTCCAGCTGTAATGATAAAACGCAATACAAAAACAAACAAACAAACAAAACAAAAAAAAAAAAAAAAAAAAAGCTCCGAGACACCAGACACCCAGTTTGATTCTCCAGTCAGTCTTGGGATGAAGGGCGAGAGGGGGATTCAAACCCAGACCCTCACGGACACTGTATTTGCAGACGAACGTCTTGAGCATTCAGCCACCTTCCTCCAACGAGAGAGATAAGGGCGGGTTTCAGTTTCAGTTTCAGTAGCTCAAGGAGGCGTCACTGCGTTCGGACAAATCCATATACGCTACACCACATCTGCCAAGCAGATGCCTGACCAGCAGCGTAAACCAACGCGCTTAGAGAAAAAAAAGGGTAAATAAATAATAGATAAGTACATAAAAAAGAACTACTACTACTCCTAATAATATGTGTAAGGCGCAAAAACTTGATGAAGTCAGCTATAAGCGTACATAAATAAATAAATAAAAAAGATAAGGGCAGGGCGGTGATAGAATAGAAGAGCATGTACCACGAGGGAAAAAAAAGGGTGGGGGGTGGGGGGGTGGAGGGGGGGGGGGTCGAGGATTCCATCTCTGTCTTTCACTCTCTCCTTCCCTGCCACCACCACCCCCTTCCCCTCCCCTCCCCTTCCCCTCGCCGCCACCCCCCACCCCCGCCCCCTTTGTCTAACGCCGCTATCGATTGATGCGCGCGCGCCTTTGCTAATTGGACACGATCGCCCCACACTAAACAGTTGCCGGTGACACTGGCATTAGACAGCCAACTGCCAGGGAAAGGAGACTAGGAGGGTGGGAGGGGGTAGCAAGGAAGGGGAAGGGGAGGGGGTCATTATTGGAAAACGCTTACAGACTGATCACTGACAACCCGCTTAGCACTGCGGCTGGACAGGGGGAAGGGGGGGGGGGGGGTAGGGGGAGGAAAGGGAAAGGAGAGGGAAGGGGCAAGCCCCTCCCTCCTCCCTCCACCCCCCCTCTCTCTCTCTCCCTCCCTCCCTTCCCACAAATTAGCAGATGGCGTCGTCTCCTTCAGCGTTCCTCCCCTCCTTCCCCCTTTCCCCACCCCCTCGGTCCCCCAGCCTCAACCGTCTTTTGGGGGCAATCAAATTGGGATAACGAGCCCCCCTGCTTAATGAGTAAACTAATCATCACATTACTTCTCCTCCCCACCGCTCCACCCTCACTTTTTGCACCCCCCTCAAGAGATCCAGGGGGCAAAACGTGAAGGGTGGCGGAGAAGAAGAGGAAGAAGCAAAAGAGACCCAAAAGAAGGCGTCCGCGACGAAGAGAGAGAGAGGATTTCTTCTTCTTCTTCTTTGTTCGTGGGCTGCAACTCCCACGTTCACTCGTATATACGCGAGTGGGCTTTTACGTGTATGACCGTTTTTACCCCGCCATGTAGGCAGCCATACTCCGCTTTCGGGGGTGTGCATGCTGGGTATGTACTTGTTTCCATAGCCCACCGAACGCTGACATGGATTACAGGATCTTTAACGTGCGTATTTGATCTTTTGCTTGCGTATACACACGAAGGGGATTCAGGCACTAGCAGGTCTGCACATATGTTGACCTGGGAGATCGGAAAAATCTCCATCCCTTTTACCCACCAGGCGCCGTCATCGAGATTCGAACCCGGGACCCTGAGATTGAAAGTCCAACGCTTTAACCATTCGGCTATTGCGCCCGTCGAGAGGGAATCACAGTCTTCTTTTTTCACTCGGACTTAAGGGAGGAATGCCGATCAATCTAAGGTTGTCTCGCCGCGAAAACTCCTCCAATCTGTCTATCTCTTCATTGATTTTGCACAGTTCTTCTTTCATTTCCTCTACCGTTGATGACACCCTCGCAACCTCCTCCCTCTCTTCCCTGTTTTCCGCATACCATTCAGTGAGATCAGCAGACACTTCGTCCACCCTGCCCCACAACTGACTGCTCTCGTGTTGCAGTTTGTCACATCGCAGATTGATTTCTTCACACTTCTCAGCTACTTTTCCTAAATCATGTTTTATGTCACCCAGTTCTTCTCTAATGTCTTGATGTTTTGTTTGTTCATCGAGAGAGAGAGAGAGAGAGAGAGAGAGAGAGAGAGAGAGAGAGAGAGAACGCGAATGCGAATATTTTGTTCAGGATAGGTCATGGTTATTCCATAAATATTAAACGGATAGTAATCATAATACCAGTATAAATTCCAAATTAATGTAAACAAAATACTAACAAATGAAATTCATGAACACATCCAAAGGCTAAGTGGTATTAATATACAGCAGCCTCAGTACTTTGTCGACAAAATAAAGCCAAATTCGTCAAGACAGTTTCATTCTTAGAAGCCATTGGTACATTGAATCTGAAAAGACATGGATTTTGGGGTTCAATTAATTTTGTCCACAGGTCATGTAGAACAGGGAAACAAAAAATGATATGAATTTCATTTTCTTCAGATACATTGCATATACAACATAGAACATTTAAAGAACTACTTCTTTTGAATCTGTAGCAATGGCAAGTAATATCAGACACACCAAACCTGAAATTAGATGATGCACTTCTGACACACCTGTTCATGTTAATCATACATTATCCTAACAGAGATAGAAAGAGAGAGAGGCAGGCAGGCAGGCAGGCAGACAGGCAGACAGACTGATAGACAGGCAGGCAGGCAGACAGGATGAAAAAAACAAGAACATATCTTGAACACAGAAAGACATTCTGATGTGGAATTTACAATGTTATACAATAATTCCACTGGCAACACTCCGGAATCTACAGACACCAGAACGTATAATTTCAATTCAGCTCAGTTCAGCTGAGTTCAGATGCTCATGGAGGCGTCACTGCGTTTGGTCAAATCCATACACACTCCACCGCATCTGCTAAGGAGATGCCTGACTAGCAGCGTAACCCAACTTGGTCAGGGAGGGAAAATGAACACATAAATAAATAGATAAATGAATAAATATATAAATAAATGAATAGATAATAGTGACTGAAGCATCCGTGTTTATAGTGATATGAGGAAGGTGGCAGAATGGTGAAGACCATGTGGAGTGATGGCCTGGAGGTAACGCGTGGAGTGATGGCCTGGAGGTAACGCGTGGAGTGATGGCCTGGAGGTAACGCGTGGAGTGATGGCCTGGAGGTAACGCGTGGAGTGATGGCCTGGAGGTAACGCGTGGAGTGATGGCCTGGAGGTAACGCGTGGAGTGATGGCCTAGAGGTAACGCGTGGAGTGATGGCCTAGAGGTAACGCGTGGAGTGATGGCCAGGAGGTAACGCGTGGAGTGATGCCTAGAGGTAACGCGTCCGCTTAGGAAGCGAGAGAATCTGAGAACGCTGGTTCGAATCACGGCTCAACCGCCGATATTTTCTTCCCCTCCTTGAGTGGTGGTCTGGACGCTAGTCATTCGGATGAGACGATAAACCGAGGTCCCGTGTACAGCATACACTGAGCGCACGTAAAATAACCTACGGTAACAAAAGGGTTGTCCCTGGCAAAATTCTATAGAAAAATCCACTTCGATAGGAAAAACAAATAAAACTGCACGCAGGAAAAAATACAAAAAATGGGTGACGCTGTAGTATAGCGACGCGCTCTCCCTGGGGAGAACAGCCCGAATTTCACACAGAGAAATCTGTTGTGATGAAAAGAAAAACAAATACAAATACAAAACAAAGACGCTAAGCTGCCAATATAGAGAGTCCGTGAAGGTGTGGGTTCGAATCCCGCTCTCGCCCTATCAGCCAAGTTTGACTGGAAAATCAAACTGAGCGTCTAGTCTTTCGTATGAGACGATAAACCGAGGTCCCTTGTGCAGCACGTACTTGGCGCACTGAAAAAGAACCCATGGCAACGAGTGTTGTCCTTGTGGCTGGCAGAAAAGCAGGATTATGTCTCTATCGGGTCTCTTCCATGATCTTTCGCGTCCTTGACGGCTGCATTTTGGTTCCTGTACTACACCATGCAGTGGGTTTTGAGGTTGCTTTTTTTTATAATGCTCTGAAATAGGCCTTAATCTGTTCTGACTTGTGTCTGGCCTGCATTGAAGAACGTCAAGCAAGTATGGCATGGTTTCAGTTAGAATGTGTTTCTTTGTTCCGAAGATAATTTCAATTACAGCCTGTTGGAAACAATAGACATGGGTGCCCCATTTCCACGTACCCTGTGACTGAAATTTGTATTTGTATCTGTATTACTCTTTTTGTCACAACAGATTTCTCTGTGTGAAATTCGGACTGTTCTCCCCACGGATAGCGCGTCGCTACACTGACAGCGCCACCCATTTTTTTGTATTTTTTTTTCCTGTCTGCAATTTTATTTGTTTTCCTAACGAAATGGATTTTTCTACAGAATTTCCCCAGGACAACCCTTTTGTTGCTGTGGGTTTTTTTTACGTGCGCTGAATGCAAGCTGTACGCTGGACCTCGGTTTATCATCTCATCCGGATGACTAGCGTCCAGACCACCACACAAGGTCTTAGTGGAGGGGGAGAAAATACTGGCGACTGCCGGTGTGATTCGAACCAGTGCGCTCAAATTCTCTCGCTTCCTATGCGGACGCATTTCCTCTAGGCCAACACTCCACATAAATATATTGCAATTCATTCTAAGTTGTTTTTTTTACACGTAAAAGAAAGAAAGAATGAAAATGTTGGCTTGACAACGTATCTCTTAACAAAACAAAATGATACAGATTAGTTCTAAGTTTCATAGACGGCAAGTCAATGGATACCTCTAAGTGGCTGTTCATGTTCTTTTTCTCCTTTCTGTTTGTAATAATCTAGCATGTATGCCGAAATATCCCTTGGAAAAGTTGTACAGTTCGGCGATATAAACTACGGTTACAATAATTACAATTATTTTTTTCGAGTGATTTTTTTTTTCTTTTTTTTGTTGTTGTCTGTTTTGCCTTCTGAAATAAGTTAAGAAATCCGAAAGCGTTCATCGCACTAGTTATTCAGGAATTTGACA
Organism: Babylonia areolata; assembly: GCF_041734735.1. Classification (NCBI taxonomy): domain Eukaryota; kingdom Metazoa; phylum Mollusca; class Gastropoda; order Neogastropoda; family Buccinidae; genus Babylonia; species Babylonia areolata. The sequence goes on from NC_134879.1 coordinate 9,036,086, forward strand.
AGATGGGGTGGGGTTGGGGTGGGGGGTGGGGGTGGGGGGGCATGGGGTGAAGGGGATGACATGTTGACACGTTATTACCATCAGCTGACAGAGCCATGACGGCCAGGGGGTTAACTATATTCATGCAATCATAGATATGGCGCACCACGAGACACCTACATAATAAACATCAGGGGGATCTCAAGAGGGACACAGAGAGGGAGGTATATAGATAGATAGATAGATAGATAGATAGATAGATAGAGAGAGAGAGAGAGAGAGAGAGAGAGAGAGAGAGAGAGAGAGAGAGAGAGCATAAGGTAAAGCAGGCAAGATATTAAGAAAAAAAAATAAAGCCTCGTAATTTTCTTTCTTTCTATTAGTAGAACACACACACACACACACACACACACACACACACACACACACACACACACACACACACACACACACACACACACACACACACACACAGAGTCATTAACTCACTCCCCCCAGCGCACCCCCAAGCCCCCCCCCCCCCCCGCCGTTTTTATTTTTTCAATTCGATCATGATGAAACTAATTAATTCTGTCATTCTATTTATCTGTTGCACTTGTGTTCGCTTCCTGTTTTCGCATTCATTATGCTACATGAATGTATCGCAAATGAGGGTATGTACATCTGTTAACCCCAACGTAAATATATCATGCAAAGTGATTATCATTCATGTTAAAAATATTTTGACCACATCAAACTGACCAAAAAATATGCGGAACTTCAACAACGATTTTCAATGACTAAAACAATGAAAACGTTGAAGTGAATTACAGAAACCTGCAACCAGGAATTTGATAATGATAGTCTACTTTTATTGTGCCTTTCATTAAAATACAATGATGGTCAAGGTGCATTGCACGAGTAAAATATAGCAAAAAGAAAACATTTTACATAAAAATCACAGTTACAGGGAAAAAGTTCTTAAAGAACTATCCCATGCGAACAACTGAGAGTTACCTAAACCAAAATTATAGAATGCGGCTTCATATCAATAATATGATAACGTTTCACTCCCAAAGTTGCACACTGATAACCAGCACCAAATAAGCAGCATTATTCCCTATTTATAGGTGCTGAATTTTTCTGAGAGTACGTCCACGTGAAAACATTCCAGAGATGAACAGTCCAACGAAGCAGTGACACTGACAAAGTCTCTGGAAATGCAATCGACATTCTGGATGATACTGTTTTTTCTCAAAGTGTTTGAGCAGTCTATAAAGTAAGTTCAGCTCTTCATATAAATTCATCGTTTTGGACCAAAAAAATTCCTGAAAATTATTAAAAAAGAAGAAGAAAAAAAGGTCGATCATAATTGATATAATTCAACAAACTACCATTCGTAATACACGATCAAAAGTTGTGAATAAGATGGTCCAAAAGTACCAGAACAGACGCTATCGTGTCTCAATGGTTTTTTTGGTTGTTGTTGTTGTTGTTGTTGTTGTTGTTCTCTGAGCCCTCTTACAGTCACATCGCTCACAGTCCAATACTGGGACGACTTTCTCTGTGAACTATGGGAGCACACCAGGGTTAGATGCTGAAAGTAGTAACATAAGATGGTTAGGTACCACACGTAAAACGGCAGACTCTAAATTCAAAGACCTCGTGGACACACTAACTAGAAACACCACAGTAGTCCCTCAGCCGACACCATCTTGTGAACGCGTCTCTGAGAGAAGTAAACAGCGGTGAGAAAGACAAGTCTTTATCAGCAGCTGTAACATCAGAACCATATGGAGTCCATAGGCACTGGCATCACTTTACAGTCCCCCCTCCCCCTCCCCCCTCACAACGTTATCTACCACCTCTGACGGCCACAGACTCTTGCAGCCGCCTCTTCAGCGTGTCGAGGGGAGCCTCAAATTGCCGCAGTACCGCCGTGAGGGTGCTCGAGACACGCACGTGCAGCTCACGGTACACAGCCCAGCGTCAGTTTCCCCACTTGACTGTGCTGTCATAGATTGGATCTTTGCTGTCCGTACAGTACCCGCAATTTACTTATTGATTCACCTCCTGGTGCCTGGACTCCTTGGGTGTTTAACGTCTCCACACACACACACACACACACACACACACACACACACACACACACACACACACACACACACACACACGTAAAGTTCATAAGGTAAAGGTGAAGCCAGTGGGACCAAAGGATGAGTTGGGGAAGTGACCAGCAAAAACTGTACCTAATTTTCCTAAGCGGTGTTCCCTGTAATAGTGACCCCCCCCCTCCTCTGCTAAACACATCCATGCTCTTCTCTATTCCAAAGACGGATGAACAGAAAGAAAGACATTAGAAATTTATAATAATATTATTAATATTAATAATAATGATAAGAAAACAATAGTAAGTATAATAAGAAATAACGCGCTTTGCATACAAACTGGCGTCCACTTAATCTGCGAACGCAAGCGTGTATCAGCTGCGGTCTGGGCTGACGGTCCACATAATTTTGTTCGTTATGCCAGCTGAATTCAAATCATCATCATCTTTTATTTTTCTGATGTTACCGTTTCACTTTACTATGAACTGTATTCCTTCCGACATAACAGACAAGAAACCAACCAATGAAAACAAACAACTACAAAAAAGCAATAACAAAACAACCCACACACACCACAGAAAAGAGCAACACACACACACACACACACACACACACACACACACACACACACACACACACACACACACACACACACACAGTAAGTTCTTCATCTGCGTTCTCCCAGGTCGTGCTGTCAGATGGTCCATCCGGTCTGCAGCGCGAGGTCCGCCGTCCTCCGCAGTGCAGCAGGTGGTCCCCAGAGCTTCTCGTGGAGGTCCACCGCACAGGGCCAGGTTTCCCTCCTCAGTGCACTACAAGTTGGGCAGAACTGTAGCCAAGTGCTCTGCTGCCCGTAACAATAAGTTAAATGGTCTGTCTGTCAGTCTGTTACCTGTAGTCACCCATGGTGTCACACTTGTGATTTGAGCAGTTTGGTATGTCCGCTTTCAGCGGGCGAGTCTTTGAGGAAAGTGAAACGCATACTGAAACTTTATATACAGCACATGAATTATTATTTTTTTTTATCACGGAGTGCATTGCACTGAGCGAATGATGCCAAGGCAGGTAATCCGAACATTCATTTTCTTGTTACCCCCTTTCCATGTAACAGATGAGTCATTCTTTATCATCATCATCATCATCATCATCATCATCATCATCATCATCATCATCATCATCATCATCTTATTCTCTCTTAACTCGTTGAACACTCAATGGTTCGCCGCACAGAACTGTTGCCCCATGTCTGTCTGTTGTGTGTCAAAGTCTCTGCAAATGTGTTTTTCCGTCCATGCTGCAATATTGATAGTCCATCCCCTATATATAATTTATATATATATATATATATATGAATACGCAAATGATTCACCTTTGGGCGAAAGCAACAGTTTCCCATTAGAAAGGTAGCCACGCAGACTTTTTATTTTTTTTTTTTTTCTTTTTTTTTTTTACCAGAACGTTCCACTGAGAGTGAAGATGGGGTTCCAGTTTTCATGGCTAATGTGTTAACGTGTTATTATGCAGAATGTCCAAACCTGTGTGAAATATCAGATAGTCAGGACATTTTGCATGCTTTTCTGGACGGGTGCAACAGCCGAGTGGTCAAAGCATTGGACTTTCAGTTTAAGGGTTTCAGGTCCTTGTACCGGGCGCGGCAC
>NC_134879.1:9049809-9109809 GCF_041734735.1 Babylonia areolata
CAGGAAGAACAAGAGAGAGAGAGAGAGAGAGAGAGAGAGAGAGAGAGAGAGAGAGAGAGAGAGACCCTACACATAAAGACAGAGACGGAGACGGAGCCAGAGTTTGTGCGCGCATGCACAGGTTCTCTCTCTCTTTGTCTCTTCACCCTTCTCCATCCCTGCCTGCCTCCCCCCGCCCCACATTCCCCCCTCCCCACCTTTCCTCTCTCTCCCTCCATCACTAAGCCTTCAGAAGAAATGACTAAAAACTTCAAGCTTCAGACCAGCAGTGTGGCCTTTCGACCATGTCGACGTTGGAGGGCCCTGACCACTAGAGTGTTGTGCTACAAGCAGGGGGAGAGGGGAGAGAGGGGGGGAGATGACCTGGGTACAAGGCACTTGGCCTGACACAGAGCCCTGTTCCTCCTGACAGGCCGGCTCTCCCCAGCTGGGTCAGCCTGACCCGGCACGACAGGACAGGACATATCGCCGTCACGAGTGTCACGTGCATTGTCAGGGGCCTGCAGTGTGTGCTGCTCTGTGTTGTGTTGTGTCTCTTCATTTGTGTGCTGCCACTTTATGCGTCCTCCGACTACTAATTTTACTGAGTATTCATTCATTCATTCAGTCATTTATCCATATGTTTGATTGTCAGTTCACTGATCCTATTATCCAATTTACTGCTGATCATTTATTTATTTATCTATTTATGTATTTATTCATTCATTGGTTTACCTGTTTGTTCATTTATCCAATTACGTAATTCACTTATCTATTTATTTACTGCCTTGCCTGTCTATTGGTTTCTTCGTCTGTTTATTTTATTTACCAAGTCACTTTTTTTTTTGCGTGAAGTCTGTACGATTTGTGCAGTTTATCCCCACATATAAATATACACAGTTTTTCATTCGTGAAACATGGCTTGACTGCAAATACAGGCAGAATTTCTGACTGAGAAAGGATAGGCATCATAACTGTCAGTACTGAAATATTTTCATTCTTCAGTTTGGAAACCTTGCCATTCCCAACACTTGCTCTGACGTGTGTTCCACTTGTGGACGTGTGTTTGAATTTCAGACATGGCTAGTGATTATGTGCTGGTCACGCCGTGTTGTTTCATTTATTTATTTATTTATTTATTAATGGTGGCCGGCTTTCAGCTTACCATGATGTGATGTTAAAAGTTCAGGTTAAGGTTGTTTGGAGTTGTTTTTGTTTGTTTGTTTGTTTTGTATTAGTTTTTTTGTCTTTAATAGTGGCCGGCTTTCAGCTTACCAGCTTACCATTGTGTTAAAAGTTAAGGTTTACAGTGTTCTTTATTCCAGCCGTCTTTCAACTTACGATAAGGTAAGAAGTTAAGGTCCTGCCTCTTCCTTGTCTTCAGTTTTAGAGTTATGCATGTGTGTGAATGACTGGTGTGAAAGCGCTTTGATTTGTCTCTGCATAAGATTCAGCGCTATATGAATATTATTATTATTATTTATTTATTTTTGTTCACTTTCAGACTGGCAAGGCTGCAACACAGAGCAGATGGAATGAAGAACACCAGCTGCAGCAACGAGACAACAACACTAAGCGCAAGGTAGTTTGAAAAAAAAAGAGAAAAAAAAGGTGGGGTGGCGGTGGGTTCGGGGATGAATAAAGGAATACAACTGTGGTAAAGGTCCATTAAACGCTGCAAGTCCTAACGGCCACCTGACGGAATACCATTGTGGTAAAGGTCCACTGAACACTACAAGTCCTAACGGCCACCTGACGGAATACCATTGTGGTAAAGGTCCACTGAAACACTGCAAGTCCTAATGGCCACCTGAAGGAATACCATTGTGGTAAAGGTCCACTAAACACTGCAAGTCCTAATGGCCACCTGAAGGAATACCATTGTGGTAAAGGTCCACTAAAACACTACAAGTCCTAATGGCCACCTGAAGGAATACCATTGTGGTAAAGGTCCACTAAACACTACAAGTCCTAATGGCCACCTGAAGGAATACCATTGTGGTAAAGGTCCACTAAAACACTACAAGTCCTAATGGCCACCTGACGGAATACCATTATGGTAAAGGTCCACTAAACACTGCTTGTCCTAATGGCCACCTGAAGGAATACCATTGTGGTAAAGGTCCACTGAACACTACAAGTCCTAATGGCCACCTGAAGGAATACCATTGTGGTAAAGGTCCACTAAACACTACAAGTCCTAATGGCCACCTGAAGGAATACCATTGTGGTAAAGGTCCACTAAACACTGCAAGTCCTAATGGCCACCTGAAGGAATACCATTGTGGTAAAGGTCCACTAAACACTGCTTGTCCTAATGGCCACCTGAAGGAATACCATTGTGGTAAAGGTCCACTAAACACTGCATGTCCTAATGGCCACCTGAAGGAATTCCATTGTGGTAAAGGACCACTAAAACACTACAAGTCCTAATGGCCACCTGAAGGAATACCATTGTGGTAAAGGTCCACTAAACACTACAAGTCCTAATGGCCACCTGAAGGAATACCATTGTGGTAAAGGTCCACTAAACACTACAAGTCCTAATGGCCACCTGAAGGAATACCATTGTGGTAAAGGTCCACTAAACACTACAAGTCCTAATGGCCACCTGAAGGAATACAACTGTTGACTGTCGTCCCGGTGTTCCACACTCTGCAGTTGTTTTTGTTGTGGGTTTGTTTTCTTTTTTTGTTTTTATCTATTCATTTATTGATTTATTCATTCATTTTTTCACTGCAGGCCTATGTTCACCGCAATGTCCACTTTGGAACAAAAACAATGTCAAACACTTCGGAAATACAACAGTATAAAAATTTCCCAAGCCAGAATGATGGCCTAGAGGTAACGCGTCCGTCCAGGAAGCGAGAGAATCTGAGCGCGATGGTTCGAATCACAGCTCAGCCGCCAATATTCCCCCCCGCCCCCTCCACTAGATCTTGAGTGGTTGTCTGGACGCTAGTCATTCAGATGAGACGATAAACAGAGGTCCCGTGTGCAGCATACATTTAGCGCACGTAAAAGAACCCACGGCAACAAAAGGGTTGTTCCTGGCAAAATTTTGTAGAAAAATCTACTTCGATAGGAAAAACAAATAAAACTGCACGCAGGAAAAAATACTACGCGCTATCCCTGGTGAGAGCAGCCCGAATTTCACACAGAGAAACCTGTTGTGATAAAAAGAAATACAAATACAAATACAAAACACACACACACACACACACACACACACACACACACACACACACACACACACACACACACACACACACACACACATTCTCTCTCCAAGAAAAAAGAAAGATTTGGGGGTGGGGGTGGGGGGTGGGGGGCTGTATTAACTGCGCCCTGCAAAATATTCACACAGCGCTTATTTTGAAAACATTCTGCAAATCTTTGCAAAATTAGTTCCCTTACCGCTCACATGAACCCGCCCCCCTCACCCCGCCCCCCCCCCCCCCCACCCTCGCCCCCCAATTCTGGGGTCCTTTCCCCATCGACTGAATATTGACCACAGATTATTTCCACCTTCACAGACAGCGCTGCTGACGAAGACAGGATAAACACGTGGACGGTATGAGTGGGAAAGGGTCCATAATTCGTGGGCTGCTGTCTGTTGTTTTGGGCCCCGGAAATGTGGATAAACACACACACACACACACACACACACACACACATTAGTGCGCACAAACACACACGCACGCACACCCACATACACTTACACATTGGCGCGCACAAACACACGCACACACATACACACAAACACATGCACACACACAAACACGCGCGCACACACACAAGCACACACGCGCGCGCGCACGTCCGCACACACGCACACACACACACACATACACACAAACGCAAACACACATACACACACGCACACGCACGCACACACACACAAACACACACACACACACACACATACACACACGCGCGTACATGCACACACACACACACACACACACACACGTACATGCACACACACACACACACACACACACACACACACACACACACACGCGTACATGCACACACACACACACACACACACACACACACACACACACACACACACACACACACACACAGCAGCTTGGCGCAGCTCTCTTTGTGTTAAATTTTCCCGTGAGTCTTGTGATTTATTTTTCCTCATCTTCTTTCCTTTTCTCTCTCTTCCTTCCTTCCTTTCTTTCTTCCTTTCTTTTTCATCCCATGGCCTCTCAGCATGGCAACGTCTTTACCGTGACGTCACATAATAACCATGGCGCATTTTTTTAGAATCTTATTTTCTGTCCAATTAACGGTGTTTTTTTTTTTTAATGATATTCATACCAGTTGATTATTCATTTCTTTATTTATTCATTTATTTTGACAGGCGGATAATTGGAGCAATAGTGTCTCCCCATAAATATATATCTCTCTCAAGATGTAAAAAGAAGATAAACTAAACTAAACTAAAATGAAATAGAATAATAATAAAAAATAAAAAAGGTATCGTGTGCCTATTCTTTTCACTCATTAAATTAGGGGGGGATTTTTTTTCTCTCCCCCCTCCCTCTTTTCCTATGCTCCCCTCTAACCCCCTCCCCTCACCCTGCACACCCCCCCCCCCCCCACACACACACACCCTTCTCTCTGGTAAAATACCCAGATCACGTGTACCAATGTTTCACAGAGTAATAGCTGTTGGAGACGTTTACTGCAAGTCGCTCAGCTTAAAAACAGTCTGCATCCTTAAAAGGATTATCTTAGGATACGGTTTAACGCACACGACTGAATGCGCGCGTGCGCCTAGTATTAACGCGTCCGCCTAGGAAGCGAGACACTCTGAGCGCACTGGTTCGAATCCTACAGTCGCCAGTATTTTCTCCCCCCCTCCACTAGACCCTGAGTGGACGCTGGTCATTCGGGTAAGGCTATAAACCGAGGTTCCGTTTGTAGCATGTACTTAGCGCACGTAAAAGAAACCATGGCAACAAAAGGGTTGTCCCTGGTAAAATTCTGTAGAAAAGTCCACTTCGATTGGAAAATAAGATAACATTGTAGGAATAAAATAAAATACAAAAAAAAAGAAGAAAAAACAAAAAAGAAAAAAAAAAGAAGGTGGCGTTCTCAGTGCAGCGACGCGCTCTCCCTTGGGAGAATAGCCCGAATTTCACAGAGAGAAGTCTGTTGTGACAAAAAGAGAATTACAATACAATACAATACAATACAATACCGTCACCCTCCCCAATGAAGTGCAGTTCAACAGATCGGCGCATGGCAGAATCGGCCAGGGTTGGACATCTGACCAGTGTCCACCACAGATCAAGGTTCGAGGCTTCTTTTCGACATGATGTTGTTTCATTGGGAAAGACTCTCTTCTCCGATTTTTATTTCCCTCCATCCAGGTGTGAATGGGTACCTGACCGGTAGGGGAAGGTTCGAACGGCGCAAGGAGAGGACTGTGCCCCGCCTTCCTGAGCCGAGCCCTGGACAGAGTGAATATGAATTCACTGCCCAGAAAGGCTATGGGGCATTTAACATTTCTTTTTTCCGTTAAAAAAACAACAACTTTAACCAGGTCCAATGCTTAATGAAAGCAGCAAAATCTTAACCTAATGTCCTATTTTTGCGTGCTTCCTAAACTATTGCACCTATTTAATCGAAAGTTTTCACGTTTTTTCACAATGAAGGCATATCAGAAATGACATGTTGCGTTTAGTCCGACCCTTCCAATCAAGGAATAGGCACAATACGACGCCAAATGACCCATACATGAACCCGAACCGGCACTTGTCTTGTTTTTTGTTTACACTTTGATGGACTAAAAACGGAAAGAGCAAGATGGCTGCACGTTAGTTTAGTGACTGAAACCGCATCCAAATTGAGTAAAACAACGTTCAAAATACAGTCGAAAATCACTGAAAATGGGTTACAACATTTACTAATGGTGATATCTTTTCATATAATTATGCACAAAAATTGTCAGCAAAATAGGTCACTGATTTTAGGACGGCTAAAATAGGACTTTACCATATTTTGTTTTCTGCATTTGTGACAGCAGAAACACCTTGAACACGTTCACTCTGAAACAGGAGAAAAAGCGTTTCAAATATTCAGCGATTCTGCCCATCCACTTAATGCTGCTTTTCAGGAACAACCCGTTGTTTTTTTTTTTTCTCTCTCTCTCTCTGGCGTTGACGCTGTGAATGGTCCCAGTGGTAAAGAGGGAAGCTGTGGAAAGAATAGAAAAGAGAAAGCTTTCCAAGTGATGTGTTATAAATGGTACATGCTCTGGCGGCAGAGTGTTCAATGGACCCCCTGCAGTTCCCTGGATACCTGTACTGTGCTGGTTGCGTGACTGCGCCTGGCTGCTTCATGCAGCATGCATCAGGTATGTAGGGAGGGAGGGAGGGTGGGGGGAGGGGAGGGACAGGAGGGGGCTGAGGGAGGGGGGAGGGACAGGTGGGAAGGGGTATGAGACTGTCGTAGGCTGAGTGACAACGGTGAGTGTGTGTGTGTGTGTGTGTGTGTGTGTGTGTGTGTGTGTGTGTGTGTGTGTGTTTGTGTGTGCGTGCGCTTGTGAGTATGTCGTATTTTGGGTCTGAATTTCAAGTACAGTATCAGTTTTTTGATTTTAGTGTTCGTATTCAAACCCATGGCTATTTTCATAGGATGGGTATCTTTTATATTTTTTGATTACATGTTCCAAGGCCACATTTTTCAGCAGTTTCTTAAAAAAAAGAAGAAAAACAAAACAAAACAAAACAAAACAACAACAACAACAACAACAAAAAAAAAAAAAAAAAAAAAGAAGAAAAGAAAGAAGCTAGATTAGTCCATGCTATTTATAGTTCAGCCAAGCCATCCACAGAGGGTTGTGTTTAAAGATGACAGCAATCGCGGTATCTGATTGATCTTTATTTCAAGCGTGTTTAAATTGTTTACGTTTGTTTGAATTGTGTTTCAATCGTTTATCCGTGGTTTAATTGTTTAAATCATTTATTTGTGCACCGTCAATGTCGCATTTCAGCACCAGGCAGGCAGAGAGTTTATGTTCCTGAAATACCACCAGATCAGGGGTCCGTTTTTCACAAACCTACTGCTCTTAATGTTTGGTGTTAGGATAGGTCATATTTCGTTCACATCAAAGGTGAATCCCCGGCTATTCTCACACGCCATGTGCTTCTGTCACGATGGAGTTTTCACTCTAAACTGACTGCCGATGAAAGGGTTTTAAGTGTTGGAATCGTTTATCTTTAGTGTGATTGTATTTGAATCGTTTATCAATGTTTATTTGTGTTTGAATTGTTTATCTTTACTATTTCAACTGAGGTCAAAGCTACCAGCTGACACAGTATCTGGTTGATGATCTTCGTTTTAAGTGCGTTTGAACCTGAACTGGACTGAAGATGGAGATCCTCGTCTGATGAACGCAGCCCGCAGAAATTGAAGATCTCCGTATTTAGTGAGTTTGAGCCTGAACTGAAGTGAATCAGGAAATCCTCGTCCGATGTACACAGAAAGTGAGAAATGAACTACAACCACTGCCATTGGTCATCAGAGGGCATGAACGGAACTACCCTTCCCCCTTCCACCTTCCCACTCCCCAACCCACCTCCTTCCGTCCGCCGCTGTCGTATTTCACGCCTATCACTTGAAATATTTCACACCTATCAACCCTCGTATTTCACACCTAGCACTCGTTTCTGTTCCTCGCAAGAGATCACAGAGGCCAAGTGCTTTTAGCAGGGGATCCCCACTTACCCAGTGACCAACACAACCCCTCGCCTCTCTCTGCCGTCACCAAGCACCCGGCATTGTCTCAACACACCTATCGGTTCCAGGCGATGCCAGCGGCGAGGACCCATGAAAGCGGAGACGGACTAACTGTGATTGTGCGAGATGGGGAAGAGTGGGAGACCAACGGGTGAACTGCGTCATGGATAATGAATATAATGAATATAAACGTGGGATACAGGAGATAGATGTTGCATTCAGAATACCAAAGAATAGGCTGTAACGTCAAAAAAAAAAAAAAAAAAAAAAAAAATCAAGGCCTGTCATCACTTTTCAGTCTACACAACACCTGACCAGCAGCATAACCCAACGCATTTGATCAGGCCTTGAGTGCATGCATATATATTTGTGTACCTATCAGACTGGATTTATTCTGCAGAATTTTGCCAGAGGACAACGCTCTCGTTGCCATGGGTTCTTTTTCAGTGCGCCAAGTGCGCACCTCGGTTTATCGTCTCATCCGAATGACTAGACGCTCAGTTCGATTTCCCAGTCTTGGGAGAAAGGGGTGAGGGCGGGATTCAAACCCAGAGCCTGACGGACTCTGATTTGGCAGACGAACGTATTAACCGTGCTGCCACCTTCCTCCACACAACAGAAGTATCGACATGCTGAGGCCCCCTGGTATCGAGGTCAGGACGACGTACAGAGTTATCGCACCTTGGCTCGCCAGGGTTTTGAAGCCGGCAGTGAGAGGCGATAAAGGGAGGTAAGAGCGGCAGATAAAGGTTGATAGTGCTCTGCCCATTGTCTTCGTCGTCTTTCCACACCGGAAGAACGGCGTCTTTTATCTTCTTCTTCTTCAGTTACAAAAACAAAAAGAAGAAAAAAAAAAAGAAAAAAAAAAAAAAAAAAAAAAAAGAAAGAAAAGAAAAGAAAAAGATTGTAATCTTTTTCAGTTAAAAGCATGTTTTAAAAACATGATTAATGCCGTATCCTTTATTTGAGCGAAACAATGTGATTAATGCTAAATCTTGTGAGCCTGAATGCATAATTTCCGACAAATGATAACTTCTTCATTTCCAAATGCAACATTTCTTCATTCATCAGAGGCTCCCACGTAAATATCTTCACCGCTGATAAACCCTGCAGCCTTGCTATGACCCATCGGTCAGCTCGACGTTATCAGCGAAAAGAACAGATTCGTCTGCCCGTCTTAGTTTTGATAAATCCCATTTTCTCCGCATTTGACAAACTATAATTGTTTGTTGATTTCTGTTTTGACTATGGTTAGTTCTTTGATTTCTTGCAAATTCTTTTTGCTTAAAGAGTCATTAGATTCCTCTACACCAAAGTGGCCATTTTTTTCTATTTTCTTTGTGTTTTTGATGAATGAATGAATGATATGGAAACTTATACAGCGCCTATCCAGGCCGGAGACCAAGTTCTAAGCGCTCTATAAGCACGAGGTCATTTGCATATCAGGCTGCCTACCTGGGTGGAGCTGAAGACAGATGTCATTGGTCGCTCATCATTCGTTTCCTGTGTCATTCAATTAGATTTCAGGCACGCACAGACACACACTCAGACGGTGATATAACATTTCATGTGTGTGACGGTTTCATTTGTTTACCCCGCCATGTAGGTAGTCATACTCCGTTTTCGGGGGTGGGGGTGGGGGGTGCATGCTGGGTATATTCTGGTTTCCATAACCCACCGAACGCTGACATGAATTACAGGATCTTTAACGTGCGTATTTGATCTTCTGCGTGCGTATACACACGAGGGAGGTTCAGGTACAAGCAGGTCTGTACATATGTTGACCTGGAAGATCGGAAAAATCTCCACCCTTTACCCACAAGGCGCCGTTACCGAGATTCGAACCTGGGACCCTCAGATTGAAAGTCCAATACTTTAACCACTCAGCCATTGTACAATAAATGGTAAACGGACACACAAAGATTGTAAACAGAGAGAGAGAGAGAGAGAGAGAGAGAGCAGACATACAGATATAGAGGTTTGACAGGACAATGTGGAGTGCTAGCTAGGTTGTAACGCGTCCGCATAGGAAGCGTTAAAATCTGAGCGCACTGGCTCTAATCCCGCAGTCACCAGGGTTTTACCCCCTCCACTAGGCCTTGAGTCGTGGTCTGGACGGTCCCGGGTGCAGCATGCACTTAGGGCACGTTAAAGAACCCAAGGCAACAAAAGGGTTGTCCTTGGTAAATTTCTGTAGGAAAATCCACTTCGATAGGAAAACAGATGCTGGTCAGGCCTTGAAGATGATGAGGAGGAGGAGGAAAAGAAAAGAATGGCAACAGGGCGTGGGAAAGTCCATCACTGATGATGACTGCTGACCACAGTTGAAAACTTTCGTGTCCAAATCCCAACTCGCCCACCCCACCAACATTACTCTCAAGGAGGTGTCAACAGATTAGCCGGACAAACCTCCCCAATTATCACCACCCGTAATGGGCTAGTTTCCCCCACGAGCCACCAACAATTCATGCAGCTGCAATCGGACTTCTATCAACTTTGATTCCAAACGGCGATTCCGTTTTGTGTGTGAGGAAACCCTCTCTCACCCTCCCTTCCACTCCCACCTCACCATCCGATAATCTGAACCCCTGGATTAAACCTGGCGTCAACTGCAGCCCCAGTAGAGACGGCACTCCTCGCTGTGTCCAGACGGGGTGATAATGGAAGCTCAACAGGGATTCGTGTTGGAGAGATGTGGCTGAGAAAAGACCGCTGATATCAATCACGACGCTTCCAGCTCAATTCCACGATTTTGTAATCATACAATTATGACTATCATTATACAATCGTTTTCTGTAAATAAAGCGTCGATACCATTTTTGGACTTCAGTACCACGGGCTGCAGTAACTGCGCTATTTTTTATTCCTGTGGAAGAAAAGGAAAGATGTTATGATTCATGCAGTTTTATAACTTGATCATTCTAAATGTGTTAAATCGATTTTTTTTTATTCATGGCGGTCTCGATGTATCAGATTCGTTCGAGAAACACTGCATTAACCATTGTGCTATTCAGTCTGCAACAAGCTTTTTGGTGATCTAATGATGCAGTAAAAGAAACAAAAAGGAACAAAAAACATACAACAGAAAAAAAACACAACAAACAAAACAAACAAACAACAATAACAACACCAACACCACCAACACCACCAACACCACCAACACAGCCACCACCACCACCAACAACAACAAACGGCGGAGAGGAGGAGGAAGGCGCTGTTTGGTGTGCAACATGCTGTTTGTGATCTGACGACGTCGACGACGATGATAATTATGATGATGATGATGATAATGATGATGATGATGGTGATGATGATGATGATGAACCAACTACAACAAAAATGAGATCACTAAGAAGGGAGTGGAGAAGAGGAGGAACAGAAGAACAGGCAGAGGAGGAGGCAGAGGAGGAGGCAGAGGGGGAGGCAGAGGAGGCAGAGGAGAAGAGGAGGAACAGAAGAACAGGCAGAGGAGGAGGCAGAGGAGGAGGCAGAGGAGGAGGCAGAGGGGGAGGGGGCAGGAACCGCCATCACCATCACTGGTCAAGAGGTGGCCCAGTGCAAATGCGCCCGACTAGGTACCAAGTGTCCACGGGTCGAGTCCCATATAATACGGCCCGAGATCTTTTCTTCCCCGCCCTTCGCTAGACCCTGAGGTGGTGGTCTGGGCGCTAGGCTCTCGAGGTCCCCGTATGCAGCATGCACTTGGCGCAAGCGAAAGAACCCACAGCAACGAAAGGGTTGCCCCTGGCGTAGTTATGTGCATAAATCCACTTTGATCGTAAAAAAAGAAAGAAAAGAAAAACACTTGCAGAGAGATAGAAAGAAGAATAGATACAGATTGTAGTGACGCGCTCTTCCCGGGTAGAGCTGTTCGAATTTGACACAGCAAAGTATGTTGTGACAACAACAACAACAACAACAACAACAGCAACAACAAAATACAATATACAGTCATCACATGAATTAAAGTCAACAACAACCATCAGTAACCAAAACCATCCACCTCCTTCTCCACACTGTCTTCTCATTAATCCTCATCTAGAACCCCTCCTCCGCCCCCCCCCCCCACTTCACAACCCCCCCCCCCCTTCCACGTTCCTCTGTCCCCTAAAATAGTACTCCCAGTTCGAGACCGAGTTCATCAGTGACTTAGACAAGACAATGAGGTGTTAGGATTGTTGTGTAAACGGGGATTGCCTTCCACCCCGACATAATCCACCCCACGAGCACTGGCCCCGGGTGGGGATTTTGGGGATGACCCAAGGATCCTACACTGGTCGATAACGCTGGGGCTCGGGGGTCGGGGGTCGGGGGTCGGGGGAAGGGGGGTAGGTTGATTCGTCCGTTGGACTCGCCACCAGACAGCACAGCTCAGGACCTGGTGGTGCGTTCAAACTTTGGAGACGTTTCGCTCTGACGTTGCTTCAAGCGCACGATAGATTTGTGTGTGTGTGTGTGTGTGTGTGTGTGTGTGTGTGTGTGTGTGTGTGTGTGTGTGTGTGTGTGTGTGTGTGTGTGTGTGTGTGTGTGTTGTTGTTGTTGTTGTTGTTGTTGTTGTTGTTGTGTTGTCTTACGTTTTATCATAACAGATTTCTCTGTGTGAAATTGGTGCTGCTCTCCCCAGAAGAAAACTTCATTTGTGGGTCGTTGTTGTTTTAAATTGTGATATGAACGCTAACGGTGATGAATTCAATTCTACAATGGAATGTGTTAATACTGTAACATCCGTAAACCCCCACAAAAACACTATAGTTAAAGAAACACAAAATTATCAGTATTTTCGCTGCCCATCTGAAGGTACTGTTGTTCTGGTGGTGTCAGTGTGGTGTTAGACAGGTCCTTTCTCACTGCCTATCTGAACGTACTGTTGTTCTGGTGCTGTCAGTGTGGTGTTAGACAGGTCCTTTCACTGCCTATCTGAACGTACTGTTGTTCTGGTGGTGTCAGTGTGGTGTTAGACAGGTCCTTTCTCACTGCCTATCTGAACGTACTGTTGTTCTGGTGCTGTCAGTGTGGTGTTAGACAGGTCCTTTCACTGCCTATCTGAACGTACTGTTGTTCTGGTGGTGTCAGTGTGGTGTTAGACAGGTCCTTTCTCACTGCCTATCTGAACGTACTGTTGTTCTGGTGGTGTCAGTGTGGTGTTAGACAGGTCCTTCCTCACTGCCTATCTGAACGTACTGTTGTTCTGGTGGTGTCAGTGTGGTGTTAGACATGTCCTTCCTCACTGCCTATCTGAACGTACTGTTGTTCTGGTGGTGTCAGCGTCGTGTTAGACAGGTCCTTTCACTGCCTATCTGAACGTACTGTTGTTCTGGTGGTGTCAGTGTGGTGTTAGACAGGTCCTTTCACTGCCTATCTGAACGTACTGTTGTTCTGGTGCTGTCAGTGTGGTGTTAGACAGGTCCTTTCACTGCCTATCTGAACGTATTGTTGTTCTGGTGCTGTCAGCGTGGTGTGAAGCGGACCCCTTCCCGAACTTTGCCTAATGTGGCTTTCAGCTTCATACCAGAATCTAACAAACCAGCCTCAATACCATGCTGATCAGACACATTATCCAATCTCTTGTTTTTCAGCCTTTCACATATTCCCATAAAGGGTTCACGGACAGTAATCTGTAATCCTGATTGCTTTCACAATTGGAGATTATCTCCCCTACCTCCAACACCCCCCCCCCCCTCACCCCCAATCACTCCCCGAGTCACGTCTGTCAATCATCTTACCAACTAGTATGAAACAAGAGAGCTAATCACACTTCCTTCACGGAAACCTTGATCTTAGATTTCCCTAGACAGCGCCAATTGCAACAAAAGGCAGCTTGCACTGATAACAAAGCGACAGACCATACCTTGGCTGATGCATTTTTATCTCTGTTATGTTTTCAAGTCCTCTTTGTTTGTTTTCAGTTTCTCGGAGGCCCGGTGTTTCCAGGTAATTGTTGTTCCCGAGATGGTTTCCTTTTGCCGTTATCTGATTCATCGCGGACTGAATACTGCCCTCATGTCAAGTGCATTTGGTTTAGTGGTGTTAGAGTCCGGAGTATCATTCTTACCTGAGTTGATAATAGCCTCATTGAAGACAATGGGAACACTTATGGTTTTGACTTTTTGTGTTCATTATATCGGTTGCTTCTCTGGCTGACTCAACGACTTCTCTTTACGAAATTCATCACGTAATTTTCCCTTATAAGGCTCAACACTCGGCTTATATCACAGATTGACATAAATTTACATTTGGGCCAACAGCAAAGTGAGAGCTGTATTATCAATGATTTATCCAGTCAATGGGAAACCATTTACAGCTTAGCCTTTTGTGAAGGACTATGACTATCAAACTAGGAGGCAAAATTGCACTGGCTCTTGGTGCTGCAGCCTTGTGGGCTAGTTGGCCTTTGGAAACCATCCCAATGCCGACTGTCCTAAAACCCTTTTGGCCGAGAGAGTGGGGATGTACTTGGGCAAGACACTCTCCACTATAATCAAATTCTAGCCCAAATAGTCGGAACAGCAGTTGCCTCCTCTGCTGTTCTGATGGTCATAGTTGGACACGACTGACTATCATGTATACTTCTATTTATCTCAAATATCAATCCTTGATTTCCTCAGCAACCTATCGTTTTTTCTCCCAGCTCACCAAACAGCCAGCCCCACCTTTCTGGTCTTTCGTGTATCTATTTTGAAATGATAACATTCACACGATGAAAATGAACAATTCAACAAGATGTCTACAATCACCAATTGTGTTTCCAGTCCTTTGCTTGTGTGACAGTTGAACAAGATATCTACAATCGCCAATATGTGCTTCTGGTCATTTACTTCCCTGACAGTTCAGTCTCTGAATACCCACTTCCAGGGGAGCTCACCCGCTAACAATCAGGGGGGACTATTCTCCCCTGGAACACTTCTTCCATCGACACTCCCTTTGGAGGGAAAGTCGTTCGTGTTGCACTGCAGCGAGTACTCCGCTTCTGGAAAAATTGCTTGGCTTGGGAATTTATTCCAAAAACAGCTTGCTTCATAGGGAACTCACTCGTGAACAAATATTTCTGTTGGGACTTCACTCTCAATCGACGGATTCCAAGAGAAAGTCACTCCTGAGAGAGTCACTCTCCCAAGGGACTGTACTCCTGAACAATTGCTTCTGTGAGAATTTCACTTCAGAACACCTCTCAAGAGAGACTGCTATCCTGAACAAGAATTGCTTCCGTGAGAAATCTGCTTCTGAGCGTCTCCGACTGACGATCTCACTCCTGTATGATTTTCTCCCTGAGATTTCTTTTCTGGACAAGTGTCTGCAGAGACAATGTGTGTTTACACCCCCCCTCCTAACCCTCATTCGACGCTGACTTCCTCTGAATTCAGGCTCTCAGTTTCACATATTTGTGCTTGTGGCATTCTGTTCTTTCTCGACTTAGGCATTTTTATTCTTTTCAATATATAATGTATAACTTTCAAGGAAAAAAATTAAACCTTCTTTGCTAGAGCGCCTCCACACACACACACACACACACACACACACACACCCAAACAGTTCCAGTCCAATCGTGCAGGGTCCTGAATGACATTGGCAGTCCACCCCGGGTAGGAGAAGAAAAACGAGGGGTCATCACGTGGCTGATACGTCCTCTTATCTCACCACCCCTACCACCTCCACCCACCCCGGGTAGTTTGTGCCGCTCAGGACGGTGCGTTTTCCGGACAGTTTTAACCTGAGACAAATCGTTTGTAGGACACTTTGTCCCTTGATAAGTCCTTCCTTCCCACCCCTTTGAGGAGTTCCCCCCCTCTTTCAGATAGGTCCCCGGACAATTTGTCCCTTGATGAGTCCTTCCTTCCCCTATCTGTCTGATAGGCTCCCGGACACTTTGTCCCTTGATAAAGCCTTCATTCTCACCCCTTTGAGGAGTTCCCCCTCTTTCAGTTAAACTCCCGGAACAATTTGTCCCTTGATAAGTCCTTCATTCCCACCCCTTTGAGGAGTTCCCCCTCTTTCAGTTAAGCTCCCGGAACAATTTGTCCCTTGATTAGTCCATCCATCTCATCCCTTTGAGGAGTCTCCCCCATTTTTATAAAAGGTCCCCGGACAATTTGTCTCTTGATTAACCCTTCCATCCCATCCCTTTGAGGAGTTCCCCCTCTTTTAGTTAAGCTCCCGGAACAATTTGTCCCTTGATTAACCCTTCCTTCCCAACCCTTTGAGGAGTTCCCCCCCTCTGTCAGATAGGTTCCCGGACAATTCCTTCATGGATGGTAAGTTTACTGGACTGCTCTTACCTGGGACAAATCCCTTGGTGGTAATTCCCTCCTCCCCCACCCTCATCTTTACTTAGGGAGCTCCCACGGACATGTTGGATCCCGGACAATTGTTTTCACGGACGATCTTCAGTTCTGCCGTGTGCGAGGTGCAAAACAGTGAGCGTAAATGGTGCATGTCTGTCTGAGTGTGTATGTGTGGGTGCCTGAAATCTGATTGAATGAAACAGGAAACGAATGATGAGCGCCCCGCAGTGGCACCCGTCAGTCGGTTCTACCCAGGTAAGCAGCCTGTTGTGCAAATGACCCCGTGCTTGTAAAGCGCTTCGAGCTTGGTCTCTGACCGAGGATAGATACTATATAAGTATCAGTACCATTCATCAGTCATTCATAAAACATACTTTATGTATGAGACGCAAAACAAAGAATAAAATTCATGTGTCAGTCTATTGGAGAATGATGAAGGGAAATAAACTACACATGTCTTTCTGTGAGAAGGGAGCGGTGAGGGAGTGGAGGGGGAGCGGGCATTTCAGTGACTCAAGTCTCTTCTTGGACCCTCTCTCTTCTGCACGATGAATGGGGTAGACGAAGCAGACTCCAGACTGGGTCCTCAGGTGGGGGATGAAGATCTGTATCCTGGATGTACACAGTCGTCCTCACACTGCAAACAAAACGAAGCGAATTTTTATTATGGCTTGCTATTATATATATATATATATATATATATATATATATATATACAGAGAGAGAGAGAGAGAGAGAGAGAGAGAGACATCCAGCCCTATGAGGCCAAGTGTGTGTGTGTGTGTGTGTGCGTGCGTGTGTGTGTGTGCGCGCGCGCACGAGAAAGCGAGAGAGAGACAGGGAGCTTCTGCATTTACTGAGGTTAACAGGGTCTGATTTGTCCCATGCTCGGCTAACAGTCACCTCCCAACAAAACATGTCGACAGGACTGCTCTGCCCTCCGCCCCCTGCCCCCCTTGCCCCCTCTCCCCCACCCCACCTCGGTGTTTTGACTATTTCCGGGAGAGTCGATAAGTTCTGACCGCTGTACCGTGTTTACTCTTCTGTGCGACACTTCCCTGCGTTACGGTGCATTGTGTTACGCTGTATAGCATTGCACAGCTTTGTGTTGGAGAGTTGGAGGGGACTGGATTTGATTGGGTGTGACTGAAGATCATTTGCATTTTACGGATCACGTGTCTGTCTGTGAAATCTCGTTTCTCTTCCCGGAAAAGGCATTTCTTCTTCTTCTTCTTTCCTTGTCTCTTCTTCTTCTTTAGTTGAAACATATTGGCTTCAAGAGGAGGAGGAGGAGGAAGGTGAAGAAGAAAGGAGGAGGGAGAAGAGGAAGAAGAAGACTGTTGATGACTGACTGACTGACCGACTGACTGACTGACTGATCGACTGACTGAATGAATGAATCGATTACTTAATATAAACGATCCTCTCAAAACAACAACAACAACAACAACAAAAAGTTCAGCCTAAACGAAAATTGTGCTGTTGAGCCGGTTTATTCACATCCCACTCTCTCTGTCAGATGTGACATGCCTCTTTTTCTTTTCTTTTTTTTCTTCTTTTGGACGCTTCTGAAGTAAACGGGAGTGGCACGGAAAACAAAAGAAGAAACTCTGACAGGGGGAAGAAAAACAGTAAGGATCCCCGCACCCCCAATAAAAAAGAAAAGAAAAAAAAGAAGACATAAAATAAAAAATAAAATATCCCCTAGCGCTGTTTCAAAGGGCCAGGAACTCAGCCGGATCCCGTTATCACCCTCCGTTATCAGGTCCTGTCAATCGTCCTTCTGGGCTTCGTTGTCTTCTGCAAGGCAATCGCGAGTGACTTCCCCTGGCTGTATGGTCACAGAGCCTACTGGGGAGTCCGTCAGTGCCTCGTTCACAGCGCTTGCACACAATACACCATTTCCAGTGGTTAGCGACAAAGCTATGAACGCTCATTCTTCTTCTTCTTCTTCTTCTTCTCATTTTCTCTCTCCTTTTTCCCTCCAGTCTAACACGTAGACAGATAAAGCCGTTCAAGTGTGTTAAGTTGGGACCAATGGGTGATTTATGGGGGGCAGACAGTGGAGAGAAGGGTAGCGTGTGTGCCGTACAAGTTCAAAAGTCGACCTGTGTAGGCTTTTTTTTTTTTTTTTTTTTAAAGGAGGTGTGTGTTTATCGTCAATTAACGTCAATCATTTTGTCGCCTTCTCTTCTGCTGTCTTCCCGGCATTTTTTTTTTGTTTTTTTGTTTTTGTTTTTGTCGGAGCGGATGAGGGAAGTGAACTCAGATACACACGCGTACACCTCTCTCTCTACTGCCGTGTCGTGAGGGACCGATGGCACATTGCTTACTGGCATCCAGTTGACAATGCGTTTGGTGAGTGTTCTCCTGCACCACTTCATAGCGGTAGGCGGAGGGAGGGGGAGCAATGTTTTGTACACTGTCTTCGTATTCCCTCTCTCTCTTTCACACACACTCACACACACTCACACACACACACACACACACACACACACACACACACACACACACACACACACACACACACACACACACACATGTACACTATGTTTATTGCGCTCATTGTCCAGCCGACTGCACAGGGCCATATCAGTACTGCCAAACCATACAAATGCTCAACCGCGTCAACACAAAACTGTCACACGCACACACACACACACACACACACACACACACACACACACACACACACACACACATACATACACAAACAAACACACACACACATACACACACATACATACACAAACAAACACACACACATACACACATACACAAACAAACAAACACACACTCATACACACATACACCCACAAACAAACAAACAAAACAAACAAACAAAAAAAAGCAACAAAAAACACCACCAAGAGAAACGCACAAAACACATTTCATGACACATTATGCTGAGTACGTCAGCCGTACCGCTTAAATCCGCAGATTAAAAAAAAATCGTAAAAAAAGACAACAAAATCAATACAGACTGACGTTTGAATAGATACCCGCTGACTTAACGACAATCTGGGATTATCTTTTTTTCAGAATTTATCCTAATCTTCTGATTTATGGATAAAGAAATTGATTTGTTGAGGCATCTGTCAGCTATAAATGCAATATTTAACTCTCTCCATACGAACGGCGAAAGAGACGACGTTAAAAGCGTTTCACCCCAATTACCATCATCAAAATATTGCAAGCGGAAGGCTCTTATACTGAAGACGCGAATGTTGACAAAGAATACCACAATTCTGACGGCGGAAGCTAAAGGTTGGGTCATTCAGACACCCACTGGACATCCGAGGGGTCAATGTAGAGTAGAAGAGAGGACTGGCCGTACTGAGTGAGTTAAACCAACAGTTTTCTTCGTTTGGAGGCTTCTGAAAAATACACACGTTCTTTCTTTTTCTGTCACTTTCCCTTGCCGGCTGGCCTTTCGTGTTTCCTTCCCAGCAAAAGCCTGTCCCCAACACGGTGCACGCACACTGCTAATACTTATATAACTAACATTTGTATTTGCATTCCTTTTTATCACAACAGATTTCTCTGTGTGAAATTCGGGCTGCTCTCCCCAGGGAGAGCGCGTCGCTACACTACAGCGACACCCATTTTTTTTTGTATTTTTTCCTGCGTGCAGTTTTATTTGTTTTCCCTGTCGAAGTGGATTTTTCTACAGAATTTTGCCAGGAACAACCCTTTTGTTGCCGTGGGTTCTTTTACGTGCGCTAAGTGCATGCTGCACACGGGACCTCAGTTTATCGTCTCATCCGAATGACTAGCGTCCAGACCACCACTCAAGGTCTAGTGGAGGGGGAGAAAATATCGGCGGCTGAGCCGTGATTCGAACCAGCGCCATGGACTGTCGGCTTAAACAGTTTCAGTTTCATTTTCTCAAGGAGGCGTCACTGCGTTCGGACAAATCCATAGACGCTACACCACATCTGCTTGGCAGATGCCGGCAGCATAACCCAACGCGCTTGTCAGGCCTTGGGTGCATGCTTATAACTATTATATTTGTGTGGCTATCAAAGTGGATTTCTTTTTACATAATTTGACAGAGGACAACACTTTGGTTGCCATGGGTTTTCAGTGCACCAAGTGTGTGCTGCACACGGGACCTCGGTTTATCGTCTCAGCCGAAAGACTAGACGCTCAGTTTGATTTTCCATGTCAAACTTGGGAGAAAAGGGCGAGAGCGGGATTCCAACCCACACCCTCACGGACTCTCTATATTGGCAGCTGAGCGTCTTAACCATTCTGCCACATTCCACAAACAGCTCGTTTGTACACCGCCTGTTTAACGGCCCCAGGCGTTTTTATATATAATGATTATCACATCAACACAAAACGTACCGGACATAAAAGAGAAAGCAACAACAACAAAACAATCACATTGACAGCAGTAATATGTGAAGACAAAAAAGTTTAACGAAAGGTTCTAAGTCCACACCATACATTACACACACTTATCTATCACCCACTATCGTTTACCCACTCCTTCGCGTTTCCGAAAACACTTTGGAAAGCAACATAGCTACAACTCCCCTTGGGGGTACCTACCCCTCCTCTTCCCCCTCCCCCAGTCCACCCCACTCCCCCACGGCTCCACCCGGATTCCACCCCTTACACCCCTTCCCCCCTCTCCCCCAAATCAAGCACGATTCTCCCGAGACTATCCCCGTGTCACACAGCAAGGTCATATTACCTCCCCTACTTGAGACACAGGCTGACACTTGGCGGCGCTCACGTACAGAGGGGGGGCGCGCAGTGCACTGTGGGAGGTAGAAGGTTGGGGGGGAGGGGGGGTGGAGGTCGAGAGGGTGGGGAGGGAGGTGTGAGACTTGCACATTGTCATAAAGACTTACAGGATAGCGAGGGGGGAGAGGGAGGGGGGAGACTTGCACATTGTCATAAAGGCTTACAGGATAGTGAGGGGGGAGAGGGAGGGGGGAGACTTGTACATTATCTTAAAGGCTTGCAGGATAGCGAGGGGGGGAAAGGGAGGGGGAGAATTGTACATTGTCATAAAGGCTTGCAAGATAGCGAGGGGGGGAGAGGGAGGGGGGAGACTTGTACATTGTCATAAAGGCTTGCAGGATAGCGAGGGGGGAGAGGGAGGGGGGAGACTTGTACATTGTCATAAAGGCTTGCAGGATAGCGAGGGGGGAAAGGGAGGGGGAGGGGGGGAATTGTACATTGTCATAAAGGCTTGCAGGATAGCGAGGGGGGAAAGGGAGAGGGGGAGAATTGTACATTGTCATAAAGGCTTGCAGGATAGCGAGGGGGGAGGGGGGGGGGGGTGAGACTTGCACATTGTCATAAAGGCTTGCAGGATAGCGAGGGGAGGGGGGAGACTTGCACATTATCTTAAAGGCTTACAGGATAGCGAGGGCGGAGAGGGAGAGGGGAGAGAGGGAGACTTGCACATTATCTTAAATGCTTGCAGGATAATGAGGGGGTGTTAGCAGGGGTGGTGGTGGTGGTAGGGGAGGGGGCGGGGGCGCGGGCAGGAGGTATCGCATTAAAAGCGCGGTCAATATTTTGCGGGATTTGGTACAAAGCGGGAGAAACAGTCTGACAGGGCTGGATGATAAACTGGGGCCCCCGGACCTGAACGTCTGAAATTCTACAGGGCCAGTTGCCCAGCTATACCCCCCGCCACAGGGAATTCCAGTGTTTTTTTTTTTCAATGACTGTGATAGGACAGTTAGGAGAAGGACCAGTCCCCCCCCCCCCCCCCCCGCCTGTCTGCGATGTCGTAGGCCTTGAATATATCACGACCCCTTCAGCCAAATCTTCTCTTTCTCTCTTCAAGAAGCACGCGCACATACACACACGCACACACGATTGTAGGAAAAAAAAGTCACAGGAAAAAAAAAGTCACAAAATTAGGTAAGAAAAAAAAGTCACGATTCGGAAGGGAAAAACAAGGTCACACATTAAAAATTAAAAGTCATTGCGATAGATAAACGTTTTAAAAGTTTGACTTTCCCTCCTGTGCTGCCTGGTGCTGTACCAGTGCATAGTGGAATGTTTAGTGTACATGATTAAATTACAATAACCTTTGAGGCACAATTCTAGGCCATATTTGTTGCTCTGGATCACTTCCATGACGTCAGGAAAAGACCAAAGTCAGTAAACCAAATGCAGTAAAGCATAACAATACCGCACAACCAGATTGAAGCTTTTTGACTCACTTGTGTAAACAAAGTGAGTCTATGTTTTAACCCGGTGTTCGGTTGTCTGTGTGTGTGTGTGTGTGTGTGTGTGTGTGTGTGTCGTGTGTGCCGTGTGTCTGTGTGTCCGTGGTAAACCTTAACATTGACATTTTCTCTGCAAATACTTTGTCAGTTGACACCAAATTTGGCATAAAAATAGGAAAAATTCAGTTCTTTCCAGTCATCTTGTTTAAAACAATATTGCACATCTGGGATGGGCACAAATTTTTTTTAAAATGAAGCCTAATTATATGAAAACTGCATTTACTGTTATATTTATATTTTTTGTATTCTCTAAACTTGGCACTTTGACCTCTTATTCTGACACAACAACAAGAGGAGTCATTATTATCATTTTTTGTTCAAACAGGAACTTCTTCTGCTAAGCATGGAATTTTTATTTATTTTGCAAACGTTTTGGTGCAGATAGTAAAAAAGGGAAATTACTCTGTAATTAATGCTAGGGGACTTAATTTATCACAAGTGAGTCTTGAAGGCCTTGCCTCTCTTGTTGTTGTTGTTTCTTTCAGCTCTGAAAAATGAGCGGTGTGGTCGCGTGAACCTTTTAAAAGCAAAGGTGAACACACGTCAAAGTATCCCTCAACATGTGACCAGATGCAGCTTGAGTTGTTTTAAGTGAAACTACGCTCGTCTGATCATCAGAGTGGGAAGGGAGGGAGGGAGAGAGCTGAATACATGTCAGATCACAACTGACCAAAGTTGTAGCCATTTGCATGTCATGCCCAAGTCAAAAACAAACCGCTTTTGATTTGGGTTCAGGGGTGTAATGTCAGCACCAATAGTGCACAAACTCTCAGTGCTTTCATTAGTATTTGTACACCATAAAGGCAGGCATAACCGTAACAGTCTCGGTTGTCTGCAGTGTTTCGGGGAGAGAGAGAGAGAGAGACAGACAGACAGACAGACAGACAGACAGACAGACAGACATAAACACACACAGAGACAGAGAGAGAGAGAGACAGACAGACAGACAGACAGACAGACAGACACACACACAGACACACACACACACACACACACACACACACACACACACACACACTCAGACAGACATACACACACACAGACACAGACACACACACACAGAAAGAGAGAGAGTGAGAGAGAGAGAGAGAGAGAGAGAGAGAGAGAGACAGACAGACAGACAGACAGACAGACAGACAGACAGACAGACAGACACACACACACACACACACACACACACACAGGCAGACAGCGCACACATACACAACACACACACACACACACACACACACACACACACACACACACACACACACACCAACAACAACAAGTTACTTATCCACACTCGCAAACAACAACAACAACAACAACAACAACAACAACAACAACAGCCGGAGTGCAATGTCCCGTCCACTGTTTCTGTCGCTTCCCAAGTGTGGCTCCGTGTGAGAGTCAGTCCTGTGGTGGCTGGTCTAATTGATCATTGAAGTCATCACGCTATCTCCCTCAACGATCCTCAACACGGCACAGTGGAACTGTTAGTACCATTGTACCTGATCCCATATGCGGTCGGCGACTGTCGAGAGGTGTCAACGCTCTGTGTCGGCGCGCGTTCACCTCTGTCCCAAAGTAGCGCTTCTGGAGGTGGTGAGTGATTGTTTGTCAACGACCTACTTTGTCCCTTAACGAAGGGTGAGGGGTGGTGAGAGAGAGAGAGAGAGAGAGAGAGAGAGAGAGAGGCAGACAGACAGAAGAGACAAAGACAGAAACGGAAACAGGGACATGGAGAAAGACACAGGGTAGGGGGAAGGAGAGAAGAGAGAAGAGAGAGAGAGACAGAGAGAGAGAGAGAGAGAGAGGAGAGAGAGAGAGAGAAGGAGAGAGAGAGAAGGGAGAGAGAGAGAAGGAGAGAGAGAGAGAAGGAGAGAGAGAGAGAGAGAAAAGAGAGAGAAGAGAGAGAAGAGAGAGAGAGAAGGGAGAGAGAGAGAGGGGAGAGAGAGAGAGAAGGGAGAGAGAGAGAGAGGGGAGAGAGAGAGAGAAAGAGAGAGAAGGGAGAGAGAGAGAGAGAGAGGGGAGAGAGAGAGAGAAGGGAGAGAGAGAGAAAGAGAGAGAGACAGAGAGAGAGAAGGGAAAGAGAGAGAAGGGAGAAAGAGAGAGAGAGAGAGAGAAGGGAGAGAGAGAGAGAGAGGGGAGAGAGAGAGAGAAGGAGAGAGAGAGAGAGAGAGAGAGGAGAGAGAGAGAGAGAGAGAGAGAGAGAGAGAGAGAGAGAGATAGAGTTACTGGCACAAGCTTCCATCAGTCGTTGGTCATTGACACGTACAAATGAGAAATAACCCACTTATATGTCAGCGAGTCGGTCACTTAACTCCAATCTTCCAGAAAAGTCAGTCAAGCCAAAAGGCTTTGTGTACATTTCTCACATTTTTCTGCAAAAGTCATGAATGCAGTATGAAAAAAAGAAGAAAAAAAAGAGAAAATTTTAGTCGTTTCTCTTTTTCCTCCAAAGTCCGGCGTTGAGCAAACGAATATTGTAAAAGAAAAAAAAATCAAACCTGTATCGAGACTCGAGACATGTTTAGGTACGCTTGCAGAACGCTGCCGTTGTTAGTTGTGAAATGTGAGAATACAGAGCCAGTTCAACGTTTTACTTTCCCGCCATTCTCCTCCATACAAGGAACATTTCCATCTCAACAATTCAATATTTCCCGTCACATATCTGGCTGTGCCTTCAACGAAGCTGTCAAATTAATGACCCACTGATTCTGAGATGAACAGGTCCAATGACCCTTAGTGTGATGATCAAAATCTTAACTTTGCGGTGAGACATACAGACAAACAGACAGAGAGAGAGAGAGAGAGAGAGACAGAGACAGAGACAGAGAGAGTAAGACAGAGACAGAGACATATAAAGAAATAAATAGCAAGAACTTCACTGAACTGAGCGTCGTCACTGAATTGGCACAATTGACAGAGTGGCAGGGCCTGTTGGCGGATGCTGCCAACAGCTTGACAGAGAGTCAGCAGGCAGCAATGGCCGCTGTGTGTCGTCACCTTGGTGAGCTGGTCCAGTACACACACTCTCCACATCATCTGACCTCGGCAGCGGCTCTCATCCCTTGGAAGGCCGCCCTCCTTATCGCCTCCAGACTGGCCTTGGGCAGATGGGAATCCTGGCGTGCCCATCATGCCGGACCGACGGCCCGCCTGGACAGAATGGATGATGCCAGACCACGTGCCTACGATGTGCATTTCCACTTGGATCATACCATCCGATCCATGCGGATTCAGGCTGGCTCTGGCTTGACCGCAGTATTAGATGCTGCCTACGTGCAAGGTGGGGAGGAGGTCCATTTGATTGGAATCTGTGTTTCCATGTGCGATCCCAACACCTACACCACACTACAGGAGCTGGAGGCCTTCCCAGCAGAAATGGAAGTTGCCATCAGGCTGCACCTGAAGAGCTGTTGGAGGTCTCTGCCTTCACCCAATGTCCTCCAGCTCTTCCAGTGAGATGGTTCCGCGGGCGTCTGTGCCAACCAGCTGGTGAGGACCGCCCGGGCGTCCGCTGCTCCGCCCGGAACAGGACCTTTGATCATACAGATGGGGGGAGTGTTGTGAAACAGGGTTTTGCAGACGTCATTTACCCTGGGACTGCTGTCACCAGAAAAAGCAGACGACGCTCGCTGATGACTCACACAGTGTTCAGGCATCAACGACGCAGGGCAACCAGTGGTCAAGTCAGTCAGCCTCCACCCTCCAGACTGACCAGTCTGACATCACGCCACTGGCTCAACTGCTGCAACAGCGGCAGACTACGCCCTGCACGATGACGACGACACAGCGAACTATGACCACCACCAACACCCTGCTGGACAGTACATGTAGTTCTCTTTATCATATGGTCAGAGTCACGAGCCAATGTTTCGTAAAGGTATGTATCCCAAAGTTCTTTATCAGATTAGAGGGGGTCAGCTCTATGTTCCCCCAGGTCTATATTCCCTCAGGTCTATGTTCCTCCAGGTCCAGGTACCACTGCTGACCACTGTTGACCACGACCCAAAAGTAATCAGAATGCGATATTTTGTTACATCTGTCCATTATTATGTGGTAGCATGTGTTTGACCACTGCTTGACCACTATTGATCACTGCTGTACACTATCAGTGTTCATTTTGCATGATAAATTTGTGACAGTTATGCATTCTTAGGACGACTTGGCGGGGTTTGACGATTAGTTGACCACTTTTGACTACATTTGGCCATTACTGACCATTTCTTGCAACTGATGACCATTATTGATCACTCCTGACCACTACGCAAAAATCTTCACTTTGTGCTGTTTCATTCAGTTTGCGCATTATTAAGACGTCCCGACCACAACAGACCACCACTGATCACTGACCACTGCCGACCACTGATGACCACTCACCGCCTCTATGCACTGATTGTTGCTGACCGCTGACCACTGCTGACCAGTACCCCAAATTATGTATGATTAAAAATACATAAGTCTGGGGGAACAAAGACCTGGGGGGGGGGGACATATACATGCTCCCAATTAAAGTGCTGGTCTTCCCAGCCATCCAGGCATGCTTATCTATTTCTCTCCATCCTTCGTGCCTTCAGACACGTGCGCGCGAAAGAATGTGTGGGTGGGCGTGTGCCTGTTCGGGAGTTATCAATAATTCCCTATTTCTCCACTTCCGCACCCCCACCCACACGCCCCCAGTGCACTCCCTGTGTGTTGGCATCAGTCTCCAGCCCATCCCCTTCCGGTTTCTTTCTCTTGTTCTTCTCCCTGAAAGCCACAACCTGTCGCACCTGTCTTGACACCTGCTGTCTGCCTCAGTGCCAGCAGCTGTGTTGTCCGTCTGCAAATACCTGAGAAGCTTGGCAGCCAAAAAAGTGAAGGGGGAGAGAAAAACAAAACAAAACAAAACAGAAGAGAATAGACAAAAAGGACACACAGACACACGCACGCACGCACGACACGCACACACACGAACACACACACACACACACACACACAAAGAGGCATGCACGCATGACATGCACACTCACAAACTCATACACACGGACACACGCGCGGTCACACACACACACACACACACACACACACACACACACACACACACACACACACACACACACACACACACACACACACAGACGAAGAGAGACAGGGAGAAGATCAAATAAACTGACAAATGAAAAGAAAAGTGAAGAGAACGCACGCATAAAAAAAAAGAAGTAGAAAGTAAGATTATGAAGAAAAGAAAAAGAAAAGAAAAAGAAAAGAATAAAACAACGAAAAAAATTGTTGCAAAGTCCAAACAATATCGAGTCGTGTGGCAGTCAGTCGGTCGGTCGGGGTAGGTAGGGGTAGAAGGGAGAGGGGGCGGGGTAGGTAGGGGTAGAAGGGAGAGGTGGAGGGGTAGGTAGGGGTAGAAGGGAGAGGTGGATGGGTAGGTAGGGGTAGAAGGGAGAGGGGGCGGAGTAGGTAGGGGTAGAAGGGAGAGGGGGCGGGGTAGGTAGGGGTAGAAGGGAGAGGTGGGTGGGTAGGTAGGGGTAGAAGGGAGAGGTGGATGGGTAGGTAGGGGTAGAAGGGAGAGGTGGATGGGTAGGTAGGGGTAGAAGGGAGAGGTGGGGGTAGGTAGGGGTAGAAGGGAGAGGTGGCGGGGTAGGTAGGGGTAGAAGGGAGAGGTGGTATAAGGGAGAGGGGGCGAAGTAGGTAGAGGTAGAAGGGAGAGGTGGATGGGTAGGTAGGGGTAGAAGGGAGAAGGGGGTAGGTAGGTAGGGGTAGAAGGGAGAGGGGGGTAGGTAGGTAGGGGTAGAAGGGAGAGGTGGATGGGTAGGTAGGGGTAGAAGGGAGAGGGGGGTAGGTAGGTAGGGGTAGAAGGGAGAGGTGGGGGGTAGGTAGGGGTAGAAGGGAGAGGTGGGGGGTAGGTAGGGGTAGAAGGGAGAGGTGGGGGGTAGGTAGGGGTAGAAGGGAGAGGGGGTAGGTAGGGGTAGAAGGGAGAGGGGGGTAGGTAGGGGTAGAAGGGAGAGGTGGATGGGTAGGTATGGGTAGAAGGGAGAGGTGGGGGGTAGGTAGGGGTAGAAGGGAGAGGTGGGGGGGTAGGTAGGGGTAGAAGGGAGAGGGGGCGGGATAGGTAGGGGTAGAAGGGTGAAGTGGCGCAGGCATATCGAAGTGTTGGCAGTCACTTAACCGACCTATTCCGAGCTAAAGGAGTGTACACACAGCGTGTTTACACCCAGGCCACCACACACACAGTCTGGAGCGGCGAGCGGAGAGCGACGAGCGACGCCACTGCCACGCGACACCTTAAGCAGTGTTAACCGCTGCTCTGGGGCTTCTTGGGAATTGGTTTACTGTCTGGGATTTTGTGTGTGTGTGTGTGTGTGTGTGTGTGTGTGTGTGTGTGTGTGTGTGTGTGTGTGTGTGTGTGTGTGTTCCAATCTCTATGTTTTGGATAATCTGCGCTGTAAATTTCTGATTTTTTTTTGCTCTCATCCCTCTCCCCCGTGTTCTTCTTCCCCCTGTTCCGTCCCATTTTGCTGTGCAGTTTTACCGATACGGACTTTTCATATGGACTTTTTTTCAAACTATTCTCTTATAAAAGAAAAAAAAAAGAATGTGGAGGTGCTGAACGAAGCCAAATGACTATAATGACATATTCTATTCAGGTGCTGAACGAAGCCAAATGACTATAATGACATATTCTATTCAGGTGCTGAATGAAGCCAAATGACTATAATGACATATTCTATTAAGGTGCTGAACGAAGCCAAAAGACTATAATGACATATTCTATTTTGGTGCTGAATGAAGCCAAAAGACTATAATGACATATTCTATTTTGGTGCTGAATGAAACCAAATGACTATAATGACATATTCTATTAAGGTGCTGAATGAAGCCAAATGACTATAATGACATATTCTATTAAGGTGCTGAATGAAGCAAAATGACTATAATGGCATATTCTATTTTGGTGCTGAATGAAGCCAAATGACTATAATGACATATTCTATTTTGGTGCTGAATGAAGCCAAATGACTATAACGACATATTCTATTAAGGTGCTGAATGAAGCCAAATGACTATAACGACATATTCTATTAAGGTGCTGCGTTTCAGTTCCAGTTTCCTAAGGGTGTTGGGCTACGCCGCTGGTCAGGCATCTGCTTGGCAGATGTGGTGTAGCGTATATGGATTTGTCCGAACGCAGTGACGCCTCCTTGAGCTACTGAAACTGAAACTGAAACTCAAGCAGGCGTCACTGCGTTCGGACATAACCATGTGTGCTACACCACATCTATCTGATAAGCAGCTTAACCCAACTCGCTTAGTCAGGCCTTGAGTGCATGCATGTGTATATATTTGTGTTCCTAACAGAGTGAAGTTCTTCTGCCAGAGGACAACGGACAACACTCTCGTTGCCATGGGTTCTTTTTCTGTGCGCCAAGTACATGCTGCAAACGGGACGTCAGTTTTCCGTCTCCTCCAAATGACCTGACAGACGCTCAGTTTGATTTTCCAGTCAAACGTGGATGGAGAAAGGGCGAGAGCGGGATTCGAACCACACCCTCGCAGACTGTCAGTATTGGCAGGTGAGTGCCTTGACCATTCTACCACCTTCCTGAATGAAGCCAAATGACTACAATGACATTACTGGTATTGCTTCTGGGGTCTGGCATAGTGTTATCGATGTCATTGATGTGTTGTGTGTTATGCTTCAAAGGAACTCTTGCACGTGTGTTGGTTATGCTTGTAGACCTGAGGATTTCTGCAACTGATCAGTTTAGCTAAAAATAATAAAGTTATTTCTACGGAGGAAGACTTCAGATAGAAAGCGATGGACGTGATCCAAAACAATGAATGACACGTTCTCTTTTTTTTCTGCACCCATGTCAAGTTGTCTGTTTATCTTCTGTTTCGTTATAGTTTGTTTGTTTTGTTTTGATATGATTTGATTTTAGCATGTGTGACTTTTGCACTTACTGTGTTTCACATGTTAGGAACCCTAAAAGAGTGCGGTCACATAAGCACACACACACACACACACACACACACACACACACTGATACACAAGGCCACAGGTGACATCCAGTGGTCGGTGGATTAGCGTGATGAGAAAAAACAACAACAAAAAAACTCCGACAGGTAGAAAAGATGTAATCGGCTTCAGACAGCAAACTATTTGCACTCCACACACCATCATCTCAAGATTGCTGTATTTCCCCAGTGTGTCACGCTATTTGATAAAGGCTTTTTCTTTCCTCTTTTCTCTTGTGTGTGTGTGTGTGTGTGTGTGTGTGTGTGTGCGTGCGTGTGTGTGTGTGTGTTTGCATCTGCGTGTGTGTGTACGTGCGTGCGTGCGTGCGTGTGTGTGTGTAAGGGAGGTAAGTGGGGTCGGGTGACGTGAACAAACAGGGAGGACAAAACGTCAGAGGAAGGGATCAGGGTGTCAGGGGATGTCAGACTTGCGGGGCGACACCAAGTCAAGTGTGTGTGTGTGTGTGTGTGTGTGTGTGTGTGTGTGTTGTGATTTTTTTCCCCACAAAATATCATAATTCCTAAGCCTATGAGACAAAGTATTGCCACTGAAAACACTTGTGTGCTTATGTATGTATGAATGTATGTGTGTGTATGTGTGTGCGTGTGATATATATATATATAGGTAGAGAGAGAGAGAGAGAGAGAGAGAGAGAGAGAGAGAGAGAGAGAGAGAGAGAGAAGACAAAGACAAATTTTTTATTGGCAAATAGCGTTTTACAGCTCTAGTGCCAAGGGGGATTATTCAGCTTATTTTAGCAAACGACGAAAAGAAAAAGCAAAACGAAAAATAAGGGGAAATAACAAGCAAATAAGTACATATTCATAAACGCACAAACGCTTTAATTCAACATATTCCATATTATTCATGCATAATACTAAGTAATTAATTCGAACATATGACCATCCAACTTTGCAGCTGAGCCTATTTTTGGTTATTTACCAATCTGAATTGAGTTATGGATCTCATATCTTTTTCTGCATTATGTTTCTATCCTGTTAAGACGATCGTTCGGTTAATCTTTTTCTTCGAATGTTATATGCGTCTACAATATATTTGGCGAGTGAAAATAGGATGTCTGAGAGAGAGAGAGAGAGAGAGAGAGAGAGAGAGAGAGAGAGAGAGAGAGAGAGAGAGAGAGAGAGAGAGAGAGGATGCATGTGTCTGTATCCGCCACAAAAAATGAATTTAATGAACACAGCAGCCTACACAGGTAGTGTCACCAACATCTGTTGATGACGTCACCCTCTCAGGTATACTGACTCTCATCAGTTGATGATGACGTCATCTTCTTCAGGCATACTGACGTCCAGCAGATAATGATGACGTCATCTTCAGGCACACTGACGTCCAGCAGATAATGATGACGTCATCCTCTTCAGGCACACTGACGTCCAGCAGATAATGATGACGTTATCCTCTTCAGGCATACCGACGTCCAGCAGATTATGATGACGTCATCCTCTTCAGGCACACTGACGTTCAGCAGATAATGATGACGTCATCCCCTTCAGGCACACTGACGTCCAGCAGATAATGATGACGCCATCCTCTTCAGGCACACTGACGTCCAGCAGATAATGATGACGCCATTCTCTTCAGGCACACTGACGTCCAGCAGATAAAGATGACGCCATCCTCTTCAGGCACACTGACGTCCAGCAGATAATGATGACGCCATTCTCTTCAGGCACACTGACGTCCAGCAGATAATGATGACGTCATCCTCTTCAGGCACACTGACGTCCAGCAGATAATGATGACGTCATCCTCTTCAGGCACACTGACGTCCAGCAGATAATGATGACGTCATCCTCTTCAGGCACACTGACGTCCAGCAGATAATGATGACGTCATCCTCTTCAGGCACACTGACGCCAGCAGCTGAACGTGGCAGTGAAGAAGACGGGAGGTGGACAAAGACATGGAACAGTGTAAGTCCCTCCACCACCAGGACAGACTGGAGAGAGAGGCTTTGCCTTTTGCAGACACGTCCTGGGGGTGGGTTGCATGAGCGAAAATAGCAGCGCTAATTTTACTGATCGTTGATATTGTTCCTAACTCCACGGTGAATTCCATATACTTAAGACATTCTTAGCTCTAAGCAAACTCAGCGCTGCAAAGATCGCCTCATGCAACCCAGACCTGTTCCGTATGTCACCTCACAGACAGCAGCCTCAACGATCTCACCAGGGTCATCTCCAGCGGTAGGTTGCAGATGCTGGAAACGTACAGTGTAAACAGTACGTACTATCCAGAGGATACCCCAATATGTCCACTGTGCAAATTCTAGTTCAACACCATTTCGCATGCGATGAACTGTTGCGGACGACTGAGGGACCAGTACACCAAAAGCCATGACAGGTGTGTGCAGCTGGTGACTAAGCAGCTGGAAGAGACAAGACATAATAACGAGATAAACGTCTTGTAATCATCGTGATAATTATGACTGTACATCTTGTCGATGAGGTAGTTCATTTAAGACAAGACATAATAACGAGATTAACGTCTTGTAATCATCATGATAATTATGACTGTGCATCTTGTCAATGAGGTAGTTCATTTAAGACAAGATATAACAACGAGATTAACGTCTTGTAATCATCATGCTAATTATGACTGTACATCTTGTCGATGAGGTAGTTCATTTAAGACAAGATATGAGAACAAGATTAACGTCTTGTAATCATCATGATAGTTATGACTGTACATCTTGTCGATGGGGTAGTTCATTTAAGACAAGATATAACAACGAGATTAACGTCTTGTAATCATCATGATAATTATGACTGTACATCTTGTCGATGAGGTAGTTCATTTAAGACAAGATATAATAACGAGATTAACGTCTTGTAATCATCATGATAATTATGACTGTACATCTTGTCGATGAGGTAGTTCATTTAAGACAAGATATAATAACGAGATAAACGTCTTGTAATCATCATGATAATTATGACTGTACATCCTGTCGATGAGGTAGTTCATTTAAGACAAGATATAATAACGAGATTAACGTCTTGTAATCATCATGATAATTATGACTGTACATCCTGTCGATGAGGTAGTTCATTTAAGACAAGATATAAGAACGAGATTAACGTCATGTAATCATCGTGATAATTATGACTGTACATCTTGTCGATGAGGTAGTTCATTTAAGACAAGACATAATAACGAGATTAAAGTCTTGTAATCATCATGAAAATTATGACTGTACATCTTGTCGATGAGGTAGTTCATTTAAGACAAGATATGAGAACAAGATTAACGTCTTGTAATCATCATGATAGTTATGACTGTACATCTTGTCGATGGGGTAGTTCATTTAAGACAAGATATAACAACGAGATTAACGTCTTGTAATCATCATGATAATTATGACTGTACATCTTGTCGATGAGGTAGTTCATTTAAGACAAGATATAATAACGAGATAAACGTCTTGTAATCATCATGATAATTATGACTGTACATCCTGTCGTTGAGGTAGTTCATTTAAGACAAGATATAATAACGAGATAAACGTCTTGTAATCATCATGCTAATTATGACTGTACATCTTGTCGATGAGGTAGTTCATTTAAGACAAGATATAATAACGTATAATAGCGAGATTAACGTCTTGTAATCATCATGCTAATTATGACTGTACATCTTGTCGATGAGGTAGTTCATTTAAGACAAGATATAATAACGTATAATAGCGAGATTAACGTCTTGTAATCATCATGATAATTATGACTGTACAGCTTGTCGATGAGGTAGTTCATTCTTGATTTAACGTCAGGTACCCGTTGACACCAGGGTGGAGTGGGGGAAATCGGAGTAAAGTGCCTTTCTTAGGGACACAGCATCACGCCGGAATGAGGTCTGGCACCATCATCGCTGGATCAGAAGTCCAACTCTCAACCGATTGTTCCATGGCGGCTCCATATTCTTAGATGACGTGTGTTTAAAAATCAGTGAATTTAGTTAACCACCTTTCGAAATTTTAAATTTTCTTATGCAAACTTATCTACCCTGCAGACGTTCTACAACAGGCTATAAAATGGGGGGAAAAGTGAGACAAGGTTAGTCATGAGACTAACATGTGATACACACTTTATCCAATAAAGAAATTGATAGTGAAAAAAGGGACAAAAATTAGAATGTGTTCTGTTTTAAATATCATTAAGCTTGAGAAGAAAAGCTTCTAAAGCAGGATTAAACCATACATGTTGAACTCGGAAGCAAGAAGACTTACCTCAAGGCCAAAAAACATCTAACGACTAGTATTTATGTTTATATTGGTTTTTATTTTGGTGGGGGGGATGGGGGAGGGAAGAGGGGGGTTTGGGGTGGGGGTTGGGGGGAGAGAGGGGGGGGGGGGGGATTAGCGCGACAAATTGATTACTGTATTCAAAGTGATACAACCGTTTAATCATCTTATTTCTATGCATCTGGGTTATCCAAGAAACTGGTTAAGGTTCGCAGTAAAGGAGATGTTGCCATCTCCTCAGGCACACCGCGACATGTAACCGATTTCTCCAGATCTGTGCAGACTGGTGTACACTACCAAAACGGAGACGTGCTGTCGGTTCAGTTTCTTTTTATGTTGACTCTAGTTATCAGTATCCAATTTAAAATATTCATATGCAGTAACCATGTCGAGGGTGAAGATAGTGTCATTATGTGCACATATTCTATCTAGAATTTGTATTTTTTTTCTGTCAATTGCAAATAAGACAAGAGAGGCAAGGCCTTCAAGACTCACTTGTGATACACTTTTAAAAAAAATCCAAGCTTTTTATGTATTGAGTATAATTTCAAAATGTAATGTTTAAGATGAGAAAGATCAGTTTAAAGCAAATTAAGTCCCCAAGCATTAATTACAGAGTAATTTTCCT
This sequence comes from Babylonia areolata, assembly GCF_041734735.1. NCBI lineage: Eukaryota > Metazoa > Mollusca > Gastropoda > Neogastropoda > Buccinidae > Babylonia > Babylonia areolata. The sequence goes on from NC_134879.1 coordinate 9,084,980, forward strand.
TTTTTACTATCTGCACCGAAACGTTTGCAAAATAAATAAAACTTCCATGCTTAGCAAAAGAAGTTCCTGTTTGAACAAAGAAAGATAATAATGATTGCTCTTGTTGTTGGGTCAAAAATCAGATCAAAGTGCCAAGTTTAGAGAATACAAAAATATAAATATAACAGTAAATGCAGTTTGCATATAATTAGGCTTCATTTTTTTGTGTGTGCCCATCTGAGAGGTGCAATATTGTTTTAAACAAGATGACTGGAAAGAAATGAATTTTTCCTATTTTTATGCCAAATTTGGTGTCAACTGACAAAGTATTTGCAGAGAAAATGTCAGTGTCAAAGTTTGCCACGGACACACAGACACACACACACACACACAGACAGACAGACACACACACACACACACACACACACACACACACACACACACACAGACACACACACACACACACACACACACACAGCCACAGACAACCGAACACCGGGTTAAAACATAGACTCACTTTGTTTACACAAGTGAGTCAAAAACAATATCACGCTGTCTTCAAACCCGAACAAACGTTCAGGCAACTAACTGGGAAAAGCCCAATAGATTTTCTGGATCTGGAACTTCAGCGAAATAAACCGTTCATGACCCAGAAATACTGCTTAATCCGGAAGACTTAGAATCAATCATTGATGTAACTGTAAAGATATTTTTCATTATGTTTAATCCAAATTGGGTATTGGCAGACAAAGCAGTTTCAAAGAAAATGAATTTGTTAAAGTTTACTACGCACACACACACTCGCGCGCGCGCACACACACACACACACACACACACACACACACACACACACACACACACAGAGCGAGAGCGGACTGAGCTGTGTATTAATCGCCACCAGCCTATGAAGGCTTAATGATTATTTGTCCACTGTTGTGCTCAGGTCCTTTCCCTTTCCCAAACACCCCTGCTGAGCCTTTGTCCCTCCCTCCATCCCTTCCCTCCCTCCATCCCTCCAATACTCCCTCCTTTCCTCTTTCTCACTCGGGGACAGAGGGGGAGGGGCCGAACCAAAAAACCAGAACCACAACCGCCTTCTTTCCATTCTCTCTCTCTCTCTCTCTTTTGAGTCCCTCCCGCCATCCCATAGTATCTTCTCATCCACCTCCTCCCCCTCCTCCCAATCTTCCCCCAACCCCTCCCCGTTCTTCCCTCCCCCCTTCCCTAATTCCCCTCCAGCCCTCCCCTGCCCCCAGCGCAGCGTCACACAGTTCATTTGGCGTGCAATGGGATGGGAAATCAGGGATGGAAGACTCGTACCGCCGTTAGTTTTGGGGCACAGGACACCTCTGGCGGGGCACCGATTTTTGATGCCCGATCGGGCACACGGGACCATTTGTCCGGAACAATCTGCTAATTGTCCCTCCCCCCTCCTCCCTCCCCGTCTCTCGAGCAGGCTGTCTGTCTGTCTGTCTGTCTGTCTGTCTGTCTTAGTCTCTCTTTTTGTGTCATGTTTTTTTCGTCTCTCTTTCTCACTGTTTCTCTTTTCCACATCTCTCTCAGTCTCTGTCTGTCTGTCTATTGGCCACCTTCCCCCACCCATCCAAGCTCCGCTGCCGGCAGTAGCGCAGTGGGAGGAGCACACGGCTAACTTGCCCCCAGGCCAGGCAGGCTAGCGGTAAAATAAGGTGAAAAAAGAAAGAATAAAGCTGGCTGGGGATGGTGGTACTGGATCTATCAGTGGCATGGAGCTGGGGGGAGTGGGGGGGTGCGGGGAGTGGGAGTCGGGGGTGGGGTGGGGGCACAGGAGGTTGTGGCTTGGGGAAGGGGAAGGAGGATGGGGGAAACGGTAGGAGGTGGGGTGGAGGGGGATGGTACACGATATCCATGTGACACGAATGATCAAATCGTGGTGTGTGTGTGTGTGTGTGTGTGTGTGTGTGTGTGTGTGTGTGTGTGTGTGTGTGCGCGCGCGCGCGCGCGTGCGAGAGAAATGCCGTTTTGTAGAGGGCAGGGGGTGCACAGTGGTGGGTGTGGGGGATGGGGATGGGTAGGGAAGGGGTAGAGGTGGTGGAGGTGGCAGGAGGGAACAGAGAGGGGTGGGGATGAGGGGTGGTGAGGATGAGGGGTGGTGGGGATGAGGGGGTGGTGAGGATGAGGGGTGGTGGGGATGAGTGGTGGTGGGGATGAGGGGTGGTGAGGATGAGGGGTGGTGGGGATGAGGGGTGGTGGGGATGAGGGGTGGTGGGGATGAGGGGTGGTGGGGATGAGGGGTGGGGATGAGGGGTGGTGGGGATGAGGGGTGGTGAGGATGAGGGGTGGTGAGGATGAAGGGTGGGGATGAGGGGTGGTGAGGATGAGGGGTGGTGGGGATGAGGAGTGGGGATGAGGGGTGGTGAGGATGAGGGGTGGTGGGGATGAGGGGTGGTGAGGATGAGGGGTGGTGAGGATGTGGGGTGGTGGGAAGCAGTTTGGAAGAGATAGAAATGGACAGGAAGGGGTGGGAAGAGGCGGGAAGGGTTTGGGAAGGTTTGGAGGGGTTGCTGGTCAGTGGTGTGACTGTATGTTTTCAATGTTCAGATCGAAGATGTCATAGCCTTTCACGGGTCAGCGGGGCAGTGAATTCAAATCCACTGTGTCCAAGACTCGGCACAGGAAGGCGGGGACCCAGTCCTCTCCTTCCGGAGTTCTAACCTTCCCCAGCCGAAGCCAGGTAACCCATGCACACCTGGGCGGAGTGAGGAAATCGGGACAGTCTTTTCCAAGGACACAACACCACGCGGTGATTCGAACCCTGATCACTGGTGAACACTGGGTCAGAGTCCATCGTCTGAGTCTGCCACGACGCCTCCCCAATATTTGTCTCACGGAATCATAATCTCATAATCTCACTGTCTCTGTATTTCTCCCTGCCTTCCAATCTCTCTCTCTCTCTCTCTCTCTCTCTCTCTCTCTCTCTCTCTCTCTCTCTCTCTCTCTCTCTCTCTCTCTCTCTCTCTCTCTCCATGTCTCCGCCCTCTCTGTGTCTCTCTCGCTAATTTTCCCAGTATTTCCGTGGGCAGTTTGGAAAGAAAAAGTGGCAAAAAGCAACAAAAACAGCAGGCACCATACAATAATACCCTTCACCGTACCAACCCATACCATAATACAGTATACAGTATAATGCAGCACATTCATTGGCACAAAAAAACACAACACACATACGACATCAATACAATGCAAAAGAAGACAATGCTGAACAACGAAATCAACTCAGCCCAAATGTGATGCAATACAGGAATAGCCCTGTCATCCTCACTGAGTCCAAGGCAGGATAGGGAAAGGGGGAAGGGCCGGCGGTATTCACACTCTGATCAACAATTAATCAACATCAACAGCCAATCAAACTATAGGACGGGCGGTATTCACACTCTGATCAACAATTAATCAACATCAACAGCCAATCAAACTATAGGACGGGCTGTATTCACACTCTGATCAACAATTAATCAACATCAACAGCCAATCAAACTATAGGACGGGCGGCATTCACCCTCTGATCAACAATTAATCATTATCAACAGCCAATCAAACTATAGGACGGGCGGTATTCACACTCTGATCAACAATTAATCAACATCAACAGCCAATCAAACTATAGGACGGGCGGTATTCACACTCTGATCAACAATTAATCAACATCAACAGCCAATCAAACTATAGGACGGGCGGTATTCACACTCTGATCAACAATTAATCAACATCAACAGCCAATCAAACTATAGGACGGGCGGTATTCACACTCTGATCAACAATTAATCAACATCAACAGCCAATCAATTTATAGGACGGGCGGTATTCACACTCTGATCAACAATTAATTAACATCAACAGCCAATCAAACTATAGGACGGGCGGTATTCACCCTCTGATCAACAATTAATCAACATCAACAGCCAATCAAACTATAGGACGGGCGGTATTCACCCTCTCATCAACAATTAATCAACATCAACAGCCAATCAAACTATAGGACGGGCTGTATTCACACTCTGATCAACAATTAATCAACATCAACAGCCAATCAAACTATAGGACGGGCGGTATTCACCCTCTGATCAACAATTAATCAACATCAACAGCCAATCAAACTATAGGACGGGCGGTATTCACACTCTGATCAACAATTAATCAACATCAACAGCCAATCAAACTATAGGACGGGCGGTATTCACACTCTGATCAACAATTAATCAACATCAACAGCCAATCAATCTATAGGACGGGCGGTATTCACACTCTGATCAACAATTAATCAACATCAACAGCCAATCAAACTATAGGACGGGCGGTATTCACCCTCTGATCAACAATTAATCAACATCAACAGCCAATCAAACTATAGGACGGGCGGTATTCACACTCTGATCAACAATTAATCAACATCAACAGCCAATCAAACTATAGGACGGGCGGTATTCACACTCTGATCAATAATTAATCAACATCAACAGCCAATCAATCTATAGGACTGGCGGTAGGCATATTTCACACCATGAACAACAATTAACCAACACCAACAGTCAATTACTTACAGATACTCTGTACAACAGTTGACCAACACCAACAGTTATTTAGTCGATCGATGCACCCTACAGTCAATCGGTCTGTCGATCATAGACAGAATATTTGACGTTGACTAAAAACAAAAAAGAGACTCCCTAAAAAAATACAGCTATTCAACATATTTGAAAAAGAAAAAGAAGTAGAAAACAAAAGAAAATGTACAGACATAAGAACACTATTTTCTTCTCGTCAAAAAAGATAAGTTACATTTGAAAAATAAAAAGAGGAAAATAAAATGACGTAAAAATACTATAATCTTCTCGTCAAAAAGACTTGCTAATCCTGAAAGAGGGGACAATTAAAATAAAAAAAAGAAGAAAAAAAAGACGAACACATTAAAATCCTTTTGCAAAAACGTTAGATGAATTGGCTAGAATGGACAGAGCTGAAGACAGCATAGGATAGAGAGAGAGAGAGAGATGTAGGCACTTAACAGCAGATGTTGACATTGGGGAAGCCAGCCAAGTTGTGTCAACAGCAAAAGAACTATGCTGCTTAATGCCTATGATAACAGTCAGCAATTAGACCGCTGAGTGTCAACAGTGTGATGCAGATTTGTGGCCACTGTCACGGCACGCAAAGCCCCTCTGCTCTTTTCTTCACTTGCTTTGTTCAGTGTTGACAGAGTTTAGAGTCACACAAGTGACTCCGTGTTTAGAAGAACGTGTATGTGTTCCATCATTTTCTGACTCCGTAAGAGAAGTCGGGCCTTTGTTTTGTTCGTAATCCTCGTCTCTAATCCCACGTAAAAATGACATGTCAGGAGGAAAGAAGTTCACAGGGTTATTGATATTAAAAAAAGAAGAAAAGAAAGACTTGGTTCAGACCCACCTATTTCTCCGCACTATGAAATAGAATCATTCAGAAAACTATTTCAGATTCTGTGGCCCTTCGTGCCCTGCTTTCATAGTGACCTCCACTGACCTTTTGAACCCTGCCCCCCTACTCTCATTCTAATCCTGGAATCGTCCTGATGCTGCCCATGGCCAGCAATCCACAGGGAGAGCTCTACACACGGCAGGCCGCCCCGAGGGCACGTTCCAGAGAAGACCCTGCACTGCTCCTGAGTTCCTTCTGAGATCTTCAGAGGCGCCAGTTCTGGCTGAACGAATACAGGTCGCTTTCTTTTAAGTCCCCATCTGACGATAATCCCGGAGCCAGAAAGAGTGACGATGGAATATCACACGATGCGAATCAACGTTCAATGAAAATGCTGAATGGAGATGAAAGCGAAAGTGCAACAGATCTTTGACGAAACTTTGGTAATACTCGAAGAACAGCGGTGTTCTGCACACGTACGTCTGCGTTAAATGCGTGACGTCTGTTTCTTGTTTCTTTTGTTTTTAAGTTCAACTCACCGTTTGTCCATTTGTCATGCACGCCAACGACACACAGCAGCATTCTGGAGGACGGTGCAGTTGACAGTTGCGTGGCGTTACATCTTCAGCCCTGCCAAATGTTGGCCGGCACAGGGTCATGGGGCTGGGGGAAGTGTGGATTGGGGAGGAGGATCAATGTCAGGGGGGGGGGGAGTGGTGGGGATGGGGGAGGGTCCAATGGGACGGCAGCTGGCCACAGGACGGAGCCAGACTGCCGATGGAAGCCACAGTTGACACAAGCTGGAGATGAAGAAGAAGGAAAAGGATCAGGAAAATAAAAGAAGAAGAAAAAGGGGGAGGTAAGAAGGAAGCGAGGGAGGGGAGGAGAAAGAGGAGAAGGTGAGGGGGAGGGGGGGAGGGGGGGCGAACCGAACCCCCACCCCTCCCCTCCCCTCTCATTAACAACTCTGGATCAGCGCTTCCCTCAGAAACGCCCCCTGCTGTGCTGTGCCCTCCTCCCCCTCCTCTCCCTCCCTCCCACCCCACCATACACCCCTTCCCCCTCCCACCTGGCTCTACACAGCCCACCCAGCCGCCCACCCAGTCACCGGCGACCTGACAATACCTCGCCACCCGTCGGCATTCTCCGTCAACAATTGGCCAGGCTCGGAGGGCCCCTGTCAGAGCTGTAGGGGGGAGAAAGGGAGGATTGTGGCGAAGGGGGGAGGACCGACACAGTATCGGCCATTGTGCCCACTAAATCGTTTGGGGCTCCCGTCTGTACAACCCGGCCTGCCCTCTTTATCACTGATATGTATTTAACCTTTCTAATCGCTTCCCACACCTCCCGCCCTTCCTTCCACTCACACTTAAAAAAAAAGTATAAAAAAAGTGGGCGGTACGTTTATAGACTGGGATCTGCTGGGAGTTGGAACGGGGTACCGGGTATGGGGAGAGAGAGAGAGAGAGAGAGAGAGGGGGTAGGAGATGGAGGAGGAGGGTGTGGGGTGTGGGGCAAGAGGCGCTGTGTGTGTGCCTGAATAGGGGTGGGGGGGACTGTGTCCCCCTATCGCTCTCTGTCCCTTTCCCAGACACCCCCAGCGGAAGGAGAAAGGAGAGAGCGAGAGATGACAAGCGTCAGGACTTGAGACAACTCCAAGGTGCTTTGGACAACTCCAAGGTGCTTTTCACAGCGCTCAGTCCAGGGCGGAGCGCTCTCCGCGGTGTATATAGAAAATAACGACGTTGTTGATAGTGTCCCTCGCTCCCTCCTTGGCCCCCCTGGTCCCCTCCTTTGCTCACAGTAGCTCCATGCCAGGCGCCGGGCGGGTCTTGGCACGGCTGGCTGCACGTGCAATCAAGGTGACAACTGTCAGTCAACAACGCTTCAAAAAACAAAAGCAAAAAAGAAAAAAGACTGTAAGACTGTGCCGGCGGTGGTATAAAGAGTGTGATCACCCCCCCCCCAGCCCCCCCAGGCCCCCTTATTATTTGTTGAATCTCTTGTAGTCAGTGTTTACTCCTGATCTGCTATGCCCTCCCCCCCCCGACCACACACACACACACACACACACTCCACCCCCTCTCATTCCCCCAGAGTGATGTCAAGTGTTGTCAACCAACCAAGGGCAGTGCTTAACCTCGTGTGTGTACGGTGAAGAAAGAGAGAAGAGTGTAGCTAGGACCCTCGATAAGAATGACTTGATCTTAACACTCATCCACACTCATTCAGCCTGACGACACCGTCAATATCGTGTCTATCAAGGACACTCCAACACACGTAGAGAGTGTATAAAGTCAGGGAAAGACTGTTGGAAAACAACAACAAAAACAACCCACCATGACCACCTTTCATACTGAACCCTTTTGAGGAAAACCAAGAAAACCGTTTCATCTTACAGATGTTCACTGGATTGATGATAATAATTCTGATGATGATAATGAAGGCTACATACATCCTTTGATACACCAACCTTTGCTGGGGGAATCTGACGTGCGTGTTAATAAATATTGTTTGTTTTTGCGTTGTGTGGCTGAGTGGGAAAGCGTATTGAATCATTACCTCGTATGCTCGTAGTATATATTTAGATCGGTTACTTTTATGCGCAGTGTCTGTGATGATATACTAAACCTGGGCAGATGAATTTTATGTTATGTGTAAAATGTGTAGTTCATCTCAATTTTATTTTTGTTTATCTCTATTGATACACTTTGTGTCTTTATACAAAAAAATCTTATTTAATTTTTTAAAATTATCTTCTTAGGTAGATTTAAAAGTGGTGTGTGTGTGTGTGTGTGTGTGTGTGTGTGTGTGTGTGTGTGTGTGTGTGTGTGTGTGTGTGTGTGTGTGTGTGTGTGTGTGTGTGTGTGTGTGTGTGTGTGTGTGTGTGTGTGTGTGTGTGTGTGTGTGTGTGTGTGTGTGTGTGTGATATGTACCGTTTTTTGTGCTATGAATATGTAACTAATGAATCGTTTTGTTATCTCTTTTTAAAAGTTTGATTTTTTTTTTCGATTTTTTTAAATCATTATTATCTTTTACTACACATTATCATTAGTAGTAGTAGTATCATCAAGCACGATGGGCCGGCCTGTGATTTGAACCATGGGTCCACTCTCACATGGAACCTCTCCTACACTCTCCCTGCTGCTCTGTAGTTCTGTGTCTTTGACACCTCTCCTCCTGCCACTGAGGGGGGCGCCGTGGCGGAATTGGTTTGGGCGTTGGACTTCTAATTGCGTACTCACTAATCATAAGTCCACGAAGTCCTGTGTGAACATGGTGTGGTGTCCTTGGGAAAGACACTTTACTTAGGCTTTCCTCACTGCATCGCGAGAGTGGACCGATACCTGACCTCGACTGGAGGAGGTTAAAACGGTAGAAGAAAAGGCCTGGGCCCCGTCTTCTTGTACCGAGCCCAAGACACCATGGATACGAGTTCACTGCCTCGTGGCCGTAAAAGGCCATGCCATCTTTCACTTTCAATCTCTTGTTACATGTCTGTCTGAGTGTGTATTTCTGCGTGCCTGAAATCCGGTTGACTGACACAGGAAACGAATGATGAGTGCCCAATGCCAATGCACTTAGACCTTGGTTTCGGACCGAGGATAGACGCTACTTTAGTATCCACATCATTCACCATTCTTACTGACAAGTTCAGGAGCTCAGCCGATGACAACACTTCGAGCAAGATTTCTGACGGCAGTGAGCGCTTCAAGGGCTGGGATGGACAAGGTGTCTGTGTGCGCAGCCGGCTCCCAGAACACAGTTCATCACACAACATCACACTTCGGTGACTGCACAAGTTTCACAAGTTTCATGTAGCTGTGTACGACTCTTTTCCCTGCGGTAAGCGCATGCTTCACACTGCACCCCATTTTATCGTCACGTCTGAAAGACATGCACCCAGGCCACCAATCAAGATCTCGCGGATGGTGGAGCAGACACCAAGGTCTGGCACATGGTGTCCTGAGCGTTCAGAATCCACCCAGTTGGCATGTTCCTATGGCCACAGTGTCGCTGTTCAGCTGTAGCTTAAAAGAAGCTTCTAATGTATGTTTTTCCGTCATGGTTTTATTTCTAAACATACCATAACCCAGAAAGCTTCCAGACAAATCCTGAAATTATGAAGCCTTTAGGGGCCAAATCAGACAATGGCATACACGGAAAGACTTTGAGGCCAAATGACACGTCCGTAAAAACGTTAGGGCCAAATGAGACAATGACGCATCCATAAAAACGCCAAATGAGACAATGACGCATCCATAAAAACGCCAAATGAGACAATGACACATCCATAAAAAACGCCAAATGTGACAATGACACATCCATAAAAACGCCAAATCAGACGATGACACATCCATAAAAAACGCCAAATGTGACAATGACACATCCATAAAAACGCCAAATGAGACGATGACACATCCATATAAAACGCCAAATATGACGATGACACATCCATAAAAAACGCCAAATGTGACAATGACACATCCATAAAAAACGCCAAATGTGACAATGACACGTCCATAAAAAACGCCAAATGTGACAATGACACATCCATAAAAAACGCCAAATGTGACAATGACACGTCCGTGCCACGAAACGGTGATGTGCAGCAGACACCGCATGGTGCCAAATCCTGCCAGCTATACCACAGGTATACTACAGCTATGCCAGAGCTATACTACAGCTACACTACAGCTATACCACAACTATACCACAGCTACACTACATCTATACCACAGCTATACCACAGCTATACTTCGTCCATACCACAGTACACCACAGCTATACCACAGCTGTACCACAGGTACACCACAGCTATACCACAGCTGTACCACAGCTACACTACATCTATACCACAGCTGTACCACAGCTACACAACAGCTATACCACAGCTGTACCATAGCTACACTACATCTGTACCACAGCTACACGACATCCCTACCACAGCTATACCACAGCTATATCACAGCTATTCCACTACAGCTAGCACTACATCTATGGCACAGCTATGTCACACGGTAACACATCTGGTACTGCTTGTGTGAAGCATATCCTTGAAAAAGAAAAGTCCACGTGCTAAACTGTCAATCAATCAAACAAGGGAGGGAATTCACCACTTATTTTCAGCACGCGGCGTGAATGGAGAGACCTTCTTCCGGTACACAACAAACCGTTGATCAATGATACACCCAGGATCGATACTGGCCAAAAAACAACAACAACAACAAAAAACAAAAAAAAAACCAACCCCAACCCCCCCCCCCCCCCCCCCCCCCGAAAAAAAAAGAAAAAAACACCCAACAAACAAACCCATTGGGAGTGAACAATCAATACAGCTGCCGTGGGGATGTGTATGGGGTCTGTATGAGACCTTGTCATCAGAACAGTCCCCAGCACTCCCCCCCCCCCACGCCTCTTCCCCGCCCCCCCCCCCCCAGCCCCCCAACACCCCACCCCACAACACTATCATGGACACACTCGGACACTTCGCTCTGTCTCTATCCTCCGCCCACTACCCCACCCCCTTCACCTCAGACCCCATCCACTCAGACACTTCACACACCCTCTACAGTACTGCAAGCGGTAAAAAAAACTGAACCAAGTTCTCTTGATTGCCACAGTGTATCTCTCAACGCTCGCAGCAACACATTAAAAGCCGCTCAAATTGAAGTTCGTCTTCCCCCGCCCAGTGTGAATTTGAAGCAAACAACAACAACAAAAAACCAATAACCTTCTTCTTCTACTTCTGCGTTCGTGGGCTGCAACTCCCACGTTCACTCGTATATACACGAGTGGGCTTTTACGTGTATGACCGTTTTTACCCCGCCATGTAGGCAGCCATACTCCGCTTTCGGGGGTGTGCATGCTGGGCATGTACTTGTTTCCATAACCCACCGAACGCTGACATGGATTACAGGATCTTTAACGTGCGTATTTGATCTTTTGCTTGCGTGTACACACGAAGGGGGTTCAGGCACTAGCAGGACTGCACACATGTTGACCTGGGAGATCGGAAAAATCTCCACCCTTTACCCACCAGGCGCCGTCACCGTGATTCGAACCCGGGACCCTCAGATTGAAAGTCCAACGCTTTAACCATTCGGCTATTGCGCCCGTCAAACCAATAACCAAATATGTCCATGTCCAGGCCAGGCCATGACAAAACAAAACAAAACAAAGAAACAAACAAAGTACGCACACCAACAAAGCGTTACGTCGGCCTGGTGACCTGGGCAAGGGATGTTAGTCAATGAGCTGAGTCAGTGCTTGCGGTTCGAGTCTTCAATCTTTCAACTTGCTTGACGCGAGAGAGAGAGATTACTGAGGATGTTTTATTCATATAAAGGCTATTGCTCCTCATGAAGGGGTACAAACTATTAAAAGTTTCAGTTAAAACTTCCAGATTTGCACATTTCTTTACTAACAGAGTAACAAATGTTTGGAACAATTTGTCACAAGATGTTGTTTCCGCAGGAACAGTGAATACATTTAAAAATTATCTTGATATTCATTTGAAAAATTTTAAATACAAAACTCATTTACATATTTATTGATTTTTCAAGCATTGCGCACTCAATATTGAAAAATGCATCAGACATATGTGGGGACTCTCTTTTTCTTCCCCACTTCAAGCGGGCAAAAGGCCTTGTCAGGCCTGCACGCCTTGATATTGATATTGATATGATAATATACAAACACGCACGTCACTGAGGAAAAAAAAAAGGAAGAAAACGTTATGAAGCAGCAACAGATCTGAAATGTAATGCCTTGTACAAGTGGAGAGAGAGAGAGAGAGAGAGAGAGGGAGAGAGAGAAGAAGTGTGTGGGGTGGGTGAGTGGGTGGGTCAGTTGTTGTCGTCACAAATTTACAAATTGAAAATAGTAGATGTCATAATATCCTCACGAATTACACATTAGTTTTGTTTAACAGCATTATGTGTGTGATTGCAAACGTGTTTCGCTTTTATTATGGAATACCCCAAATTTGCAGATTTCCATAATATGAATAAGTTCACTCCAAGGAAGTATTTCAGATCCAAACCGGCTTGTGACTAATGCAATTTGTTGAAAACATGCAGAGGAGCACGTGTTAAAGTGGTGAAATGGATAAAAATGGAATTGGTTTTAAGTTGATATGATCGTTTATTAAAAGTACCTTATCGTTGGTTTCGTGTGATTTAATCACTGTTTGCTTTTCAATTTTGGTGTTAAAGACCAGTGATGGTGAATAAAAATCCTTCATGCCCCAGCATTGGTCCAAACCAGGTACTGTTGATTGGGAAGCTGGGGCAGGGTGGGAGTGATGAACAGATCGGTGGACAGATAGATAGATAGATAGGTAGATAGATAGATAGATAGATAGATAGGTAGGTAGGTGGGGAGATAGATAGATAGATAGATAGGTAGATGAAGGAAGAGAGAGGGAGGGAGAGACAGAAGACAGTATCAGTATCAGTATCAGTAGCTCAAGGAGGCGTCACTGCGTTCGGACAAATCCATATACGCTACACCCCATCTGCCAAGCAGATGCCTGACCAGCAGCGTAACCCAACGCGCTTAGTCAGGCCTTGAAAAAAAAGAAGAAAAAAAGAAGAAGACAGACAAGACAAGACAATACAATATAAGACAAAACAAGACAAAAATCATTACTCATGAGGGTCGAACGTAAGTGTTTATGACTCGTTTTACCTGGTGCCCTGGCCCATCAGGGAGCAAAGTAGGGGAGAAGAAGAGGAAGGAAAAAAAAGAAGAAAGGTATCAAAAGAAAGAAGTAAACGAAGATTAAACAAACTTAATAGAAAAAAAAAGAAAACAATGTTTACGCGAATACTTCAAAAAGGAAAAAAAAGTAAATGTCAAAATGAAGTGTACACTATTCCATTTAACACACACACACACACACACACACACACACACTCTCTCTCTCACACACACACACACACACGAAGATTTGGGTGTTAGGGAGTGTGTTCGGGAGGGGGAGGCGAGAGGGAGAGAAAGAGAGGGGGGTGATGAAGCAGAAGGGGAGAAAGAGAACGAGAGAGGGAGACAGACAGAAAGACACAGCTCACACACAGACAGAGAACGAGAGAGGGAGACAGACAGAAAGACACAGCTCACACACAGACAGAGAACGAGAGAGGGAGACAGACAGAAAGACACAGCTCACACACAGACAGAGAACGAGAGAGGGAGACAGACAGAAAGACACAGCTCACACACAGACAGAGAACGAGAGAGGGAGACAGACAGAAAGACACAGCTCACACACAGACAGAGAACGAGAGAGGGAGACAGACAGAAAGACACAGCTCACACACAGACAGAGAACGAGAGAGGGAGACAGACAGAAAGACACAGCTCACACACAGACAGAGAACGAGAGAGGGAGACAGACAGAAAGACACAGCTCACACACAGACAGAGAACGAGAGAGGGAGACAGACAGAAAGACACAGCTCACACACAGACAGAGAACGAGAGAGGGAGACAGACAGAAAGACACAGCTCACACACAGACAGAGAATGAAGGACTAAACCTGAGCGGTACACTGACTGGAACAGCGTCAACCTACAAGAAGGGTGGGTTTTTTTCCTCTTTTTTTGTTATTTTTTCCCCCAAATCACCAAGCGTTGTTAATCAGCTCTTTAAATTGATTAATATGCTTTTCAACTTGCCCCTCTGTGTTGGCAGAGGAAATATCTGGCGCTGCTTCTTGCTGATTGGTGCTTTGTTTCTTTAGCTTTCCCCCTCCCTGCCAGCAGCATTCCTGCACACACCCGTCAAACCTACTTCTTCTTCTTCTTCTTCGTTCGTGGGCTGCAATTCCCACGTTCACTCGTATGTACACGAGTGGGCTTTTACGTGTATTACCATTTTTTACCCCGCCATGTAGGCAGCCATACTCCGTTTTCGGGGGTGTGCATGCTGGGCACGTTCTTGTTTCCATAACCAACTGAACGCTGATATATATTGCATGATCTTTAACGCGCGTATTTGATCTTCTGCTTGCGTATACACACGAAGGGGGTTCAAGCACAAACAAGCAGGTCTGCACACATGTTGACGTGGAGATCGGAAAAATCTCCACCCTTTACCTACTAGGTGCCGTTACCGAGATTCGAACCTGGGACCCTCAGATTGAAAGTCCAACGCTTTGACCACTCGGCTATTGCACCCGTCATACCTACTTCGTAACTGAGGACCAGATTCAACGTTATACTCATCAGTCTGAAGCACAGGAACGTATGTTATTCAAACACAGGTCAACAGCAGTCCACAGGAAATAATCAATGATACTTCGTCAGCAGTCTAAAGGAAACTGTCAATGTTAGGTCTTCAGCAGTCCACAGGAAACTATCAAAGTTATGTCTTCAGCAGTCCACAGGAAACTATCAAAGTTAGGTCTTCAGCAGTCAACAGGACTCTATCAAAGTTAGGTCTTCAGCAGTCTACAGGAAACTATCAAAGTTAGGTCTTCAGCAGTCTACAGGAAACTATCAAAGTTAGGTCTTCAGCAGTCTACAGGAAACTATCAAAGTTAGGTCTTCAGCAGTCTACAGGAAACTATCAAAGGTAGGTCTTCAGCAGTCTACAGGAAACTATCAAAGGTAGGTCTTCAGCAGTCTACAGGAAACTATCAAAGTTAGGTCTTCAGCAGTCTACAGGAAACTATCAAAGGTAGGTCTTCAGCAGTCTACAGGAAACTATCAAAGTTAGGTCTTCAGCAGTCTACAGGAAACTATCAAAGGTAGGTCTTCAGCAGTCTACAGGAAACTATCAAAGTTAGGTCTTCAGCAGTCTACAGGAAACTATCAAAGTTATGTCTTCAGCAGTCTACAGGACTCTATCAAAGTTAGGTCTTCAGCAGTCTACAGGAAACTATCAAAGTTATGTCTTCAGCAGTCTACAGGACTCTATCAAAGTTAGGTCTTCAGCAGTCTACAGGAAACTATCAAAGTTAGGTCTTCAGCAGTCAAGAGAAACTATCAGAGTTAGGTCTTCAGCAGTCAACAGAAACTATCAAAGTTAGGTCTTCAGGAGTCTACAGGAAACTATCAAAGTTAGGTCTTCAGCAGTCAACAGGACTCTATCAATGATAGTCATCAACAGTCAACAGGACACAATCAATTTTAGGTCGTCAGGAGACCAAACACCAAAGAAGACCCTGCACCATTGCTCAGTCACTGTCTGCTATGTTCTGCCCTGCCTCCCAATGGTGAAACATTCCTGGAACCGAACCCAAACCCTAACCATGACCAGAGTCTTCTCCGTTAGTCCATGGTTCATAACTGTTGCAACAGAAAAATAAAATGAAAGAAAAAAGACAAGTGAAATTTGTAAATAAACTTTTTGTTTTTAGTAATATGTTGCAGACTAAACGCACGGTAGTGAAACCCAACCCACCTTGGTAGAGGTAAAACTACAGACAAACCATGATAATGAAGAGAACAATCAATAGCACAACTGAAGATAACAATGAGAAGACGAAGAAGAAGAACAAGAACAAGAAGATCAAGAACAAGAAGAACCAGAACAAGAACAAGAAGAACCAGAACAAGAAGAGAAAGAAGAAGAAGAAGAAGAACCAGAACAAGAAGAGAAAGAAGAAGAAGAAGAAAAACCAGAACAAGAAGAGAAAGAAGAAGAAGAAGAACCAGAACAAGAAGAGAAAGAAGAAGAAGAACCAGAACAAGAAGAAGAAGAACAAGAAGAACAAGAACAAGAAGATCAAGAACAAGAACAAGAAGAGGAAGAAGAAGAAGAAAAACCAGAACAAGAACAAGAACGCATTGGAGACTCCAACATCAGCATGTCTTAACCACTGTGCCACCCGCTTCCCCAACGCACGCAATGGCGACCTCCGATCGACAGAGGGCTGAAACAGTTTCACGCGCAATAGTGACACACACCATCCCTAAATTAATTCTCAGCCCCACGCTGTTGACACAATCGACGCCCAGGAAATGAAAGAAAGACGGTGGAAAAAAGAGAAAGAGAGAGGGATAGAGAGAGGAGGGAGACAGCGAGAGAGAGAGGGAGAGAGAGAGAGAGAGAGAGAGAGAGAGAGAGAGACAGACAGACAGACAGACAGAAAGACAGACAGACAGACAGACGAGACAGCTAACCAAGCGGAGAAAACGGCCGTTGCAAAAAAAAAAAAAAAAAAAAAAAAAAAAAGAGAGAGAGAGAGAGAAAAAGAGAACGAACGAACGAACGAACGAAATTTTATTTTACGAGGGTAAAGGAGTAAGCACAAAGTACTTGTTTACATCCAGCCCTCTGGGCATAAATAATAATTGGAAATAAAAAGAAAAAAAAGCGAGAGTCAATTCACAACACCAACGTCAAAATTGCATAAGCATGTGCAAACATAAACATAGAACTTATGTACAATACAATATCGCGATAGATGAATAACAACGAGGACAATAGGAGAGAGAGAGAGAGAGAGAGAGAGAGAGAGAGAGAGAGAGAGACAGACAGACAGACAGACAGACAGACAGACAGACAGACAGACAGACATAAACACACACAGAGACACAGAGAGAGAGAGAGAGAGAGAGAGAGAGAGAGACAGACAGACAGACAGACAGAAAGACAGACAGACAGACAGACGAGACAGCTAACCAAGCGGAGAAAACGGCCGTTGCAAAAAAAAAAAAAAAAAAAAAAAAAAAAAGAGAGAGAGAGAGAGAAAAAGAGAACGAACGAACGAACGAACGAAATTTTATTTTACGAGGGTAAAGGAGTAAGCACAAAGTACTTGTTTACATCCAGCCCTCTGGGCATAAATAATAATTGGAAATAAAAAGAAAAAAAAGCGAGAGTCAATTCACAACACCAACGTCAAAATTGCATAAGCATGTGCAAACATAAACATAGAACTTATGTACAATACAATATCGCGATAGATGAATAACAACGAGGACAATAGGAGAGAGAGAGAGAGAGAGAGAGAGAGAGAGAGAGAGAGAGAGAGAGAGAGAGAGAGAGAGAGATTCCGCATCTGAGATAACTATGTTCTGTCACCATAATTCACTAAAACCACCGGTAAGAAATACAATTCACATGTAAACAAGACATGGTACAGTTTGTGGCTGGCTGACATGGTTCTTACTCTTCTGGGTTTCTGTTTATGAAACACGCCCCGCACCCCGGAAGAAAAAGAAAAAGAAAGTAGAAGAAAAGGAGTGTATGTGCCAAAAGGACGGGCTGAAAACGGTCCTCCCTGTGTAAAGCCCATTCCATTCCTTTATACTGGTGAAGGTGGGAGCTGCAGTCCACAAACGCATGAAATAAAAAAAACAAAAAGTGAATAAAAAAAAAGAGCAGGAAAGCTGGGAAAGAAATCTGCAAAACGAATTGCGCATTAAGAAAAGTAAAGGATAAAGCATACATCAATGCAAAGACAGCCAGTCAGCATCTGTGGAGTTTCCTTTTGTGGACGGTGCTGCTGGTTTTGTTTCTTCTGTACCTCTCACACCCCTCAGGGAGGCGTCGTGAGACACTCGGAAAGGGGTTGGACTTAGGGTCCGGTGTTGACCACCAGTGGTCAGGGTTAGAGGCTCCGCTTCAGCATGGTGTTGTGTGTGTCCATGGTGGTGTGTGTGTCCATGGTGTGTGTGTCCATGGTGTTGTGTGTGTCCATGGTGTGTGTGTCCATGGTGTTGTGTGTGTCCATGGTGTGTGTGTCCATGGTGGTGTGTGTGTCCATGGTGTGTGTGTCCATGGTGTTGTGTGTGTCCATGGTGTGTGTGTCCATGGTGTTGTGTGTGTCCATGGTGTGTGTGTCCATGGTGTTGTGTGTGTCCATGTTGTGTGTGTCCATGGTGTTGTGTGTGTCCATGGTGTTGTGTGTGTCCATGGTGTGGTGTGTCCATGGTGTGGTGTGTGTCCATGGTGCTGTGTGTGTCCATGGTGTTGTGTGTGTCCATGGTGTGTGTGTGTCCATGGTGTTGTGTGTGTCCATGGTGTTGTGTGTTTCCATGGTGCTGTGTTTCCATGGTGCTGTGTGTGTCCATGGTGTTGTGTGTGTCCATGGTGTTGTGTGTGTCCATGGTGTGGTGTGTGTGTCCATGGTGTGGTGTGTGTGTCCATGGTGTGTGTGTGTCCATGGTGTTGTGTGTGTCCATGGTGTTGTGTGTGTCCATGGTGCTGTGTGTGTTTCAGCATGGTGTTGTGTGTGTCCATGGTGTTGTGTGTCCATGGTGTGTGTGTCCATGGTGTTGTGTGTGTCCATGGTGCTGTGTGTGTCCATGGTGTGTGTCCATGGTGTGTGTGTCCATGGTGTTGTGTGTGTCCATGGTGTGTGTGTGCATGGTGTTGTGTGTGTCCATGGTGTGTGTGTCCATGGTGTGTGTGTCCATGGTGTGTGTGTCCATGGTGTTGTGTGTGTCCATGGTGTTGTGTGTGTCCATGGTGTTGTGTGTCCATGGTGTGTGTGTCCATGGTGTTGTGTGTCCATGGTGTTCCATGGTGTTGTGTGTGTCCATGGTGTTGTGTGTGTCCATGGTGTTGTGTGTCCATGGTGTTGTGTGTCCATGGTGTTGTGTGTCCATGGTGTTGTGTGTGTCCATGGTGTGTGTGTGTCCATGGTGCTGTGTGTGTCCATGGTGTTTTGTGTGTCCATGGTGTTGTGTGTGTCCATGGTGTGGTGTGTCCATGGTGTTGTGTGTGTGTGTCCATGGTCTTGTGTGTGTCCATGGTGTTGTGTGTGTGTCCATGGTGTTGTGTGTGTCCATGGTGGTGTGTGTGTCCATGGTGTTGTGTGTGTCCATGGTGTGTGTGTCCATGGTGTGTGTGTCCATGGTGTGTGTGTCCATGGTGTTGTGTGTGTCCATGGTGTTGTGTGTGTCCATGGTGTGTGTGTCCATGGTGTTGTGTGTGTCCATGGTGTTGTGTGTGTCCATGGTGTGTGTGTGTCCATGGTGGTGTGTGTGTCCATGGTGTTGTGTGTGTCCATGGTGCTGTGTGTGTCCATGGTGTTGTGTGTGTCCATGGTGCTGTGTGTTTCCATGGTGCTGTGTGTGTCCATGGTGTTGTGTGTGTCCATGGTGTGTGTGTCCATGGTGTGGTGTGTGTCCATGGTGTGGTGTGTGTCCATGGTGTGGTGTGTGTCCATGGTGTGTGTGTCCATGGTGTGTGTGTGTCCATGGTGTTGTGTGTGTCCATGGTGGTGTGTGTGTCCATGGTGTGTGTGTCCATGGTGTTGTGTGTGTCCATGGTGTGGTGTGTGTCCATGGTGTTGTGTGTCCATGGTGCTGTGTGTGTCCATGGTGCTGTGTGTGTCCATGGTGTGGTGTGTGTCCATGGTGTTGTGTGTGTCCATGGTGTTGTGTGAGTCCATGGGAAAGGCGCTTCGCTCCCATTTTCCTCACTCCACCCAGGCGCGAATGGGTTCCTGACTTCGGGCTGGGAAATGTTAAAACTGCGCACGGAGTGTATACAGCCCCGCCTTCCTATGCCTGGCCCAGACGTTAGTGGACATGAGTCCAGTGCGCCAATGGTTGTAAAACAACAACAACAACAACAACCAACTAAAACAAAACAAAACAAAAAAAACAACTACTGTGGGGTCTTTATTTCAGTCCCAATACGTGTGAAGCTTTCCCCAAATTGACGATGTTTCTCTTCCATTACGCCGATACCTCTGGTAACTATGAATTTAATTTCATGTTAACATTGATAGCAGCATTATTTTACGATAATCTGCATTGGTGTGTTTTATTTCTTTACTTACTGTTTATGAATAACTTATTTGATACAAATGATAATATGGTTCATCAGCCGTCACGTTAAAATTGAAGTGCAACGTTGTGGGCACAGTATAAGCTTTAAGCTTGTTGATGCTCCTTTGTCTTTGTTTGCATTGTAATCATGTGTACTGTTGAACAATTGAATATTATATATACCAATAGATGATGTAACTGGGTTTGTTCCGCTGTGTTGACTGCTGAATCAAGTAGCGGTGAGCTGCTTGGAAACACTGGGTAGTGATGATTTGAAATTGTATGTTAGTCTTATTCAAGGTAACAGCTCATGTTTGTTGTTGCTCTCTCTCTCTCTCCTTTCGCTTCGACAGTAAGATTTATGTGAAGGTTTCTCCCCTCTTTCTGCGACTCATCACGTTTTCAACGGGCAATACTTTATCTGACAGGCTGTATGAATTATGATGTTTTGTGAAAAAAGAGTCCCGATACAAAAGCACCAAAACACACACACACACACACACACACACACACACACACCCCCCTCCTTCCCCTCCCCGCACCCCCCCCCCCGACCCCCTATACACACACAATACTGCCACTGTGTACTTAGGTAACCCCGGACCAAACGCAAGACAGCCTACTGACACGGTGTACAATGGGAATACCCCACCGACCACAAAACACCCCGCCAGGACAAACCACAGGCGGCACTTCCCGTACCCTGCACCGGTGGAAACGCGTGGAAGCGAATCGTGTCTGTAACGCGACACAGCAAAATGGGGCGCCACAAACAAGGATGGAAACCATTTTTCAGCAGAGTGGACTGCATGGTGCGATTATATTACGCCTGTATTGATTGCGCCCAGAAAAAAATAATCAACAGAAAAAAAGATGTGCTCTCAAGTTCAGGTTATTGCGTTCAATTTGTCCATGGCACAATCATCACAATTGTGTTTGCTGTGATGAACACAAACAAACAAAACTGATAAATAGATAAATAAACAACAACAAATAATAATAGGTTTCAGGTTCAGGCGGTTATTGCGTACAGTTTGTCAGAGGACACAGTTGTGGTTATTTGTGTTTTGTTGCATGGGTGAATGAATAAATAAATAGGTAGATAAATAACGGGTAATTAAATCAAACGGGCGTGCATAACTAAATGAACAGGCTATCTGTTCTTGAGAAATAAATCACTCGTTCATAGACAGACAGACATACTGACACACACACACACTGTTCTATCTATCTATCTATCTGCCTGTCTGTCTATCTATCTATCTATCTGTCTGTCTATTTTTCTATCTGTACAAATGGAGACAACGTCGACCAAAGACCCAACTCCTCTCCCTCCTCCTCCTCCCCCCCTCCCCGCACCCCCTCCCCCCACACACCATAGTAACCTTTCACTTGATATGTCAATCCGCCACAACGCTGTCACCCCCACACTCATCAAACACTACTGTCTGTTCCTTATTCTGATCATCTCTTTCAAACCTCCCTATCTCCCCCTTCTCGCCCCCCCCCCCCAACTCTTTTCCCACTACAGCCCCTCCCGTACAGCCCCCCCCCCCACACACACACATCCCCGCCAACCATACACCACCTCCTGCCACCGTTCTTCCACCCCCGAACCCCCACCCTCAACCCTATGTTCGTATGTAATCATATATACGAGAAAGCGTAATGTCCGTGCTAACCTTTTTTTTTTTTTTTTTTTTTTTTTTAGTTCGCTATGTGCTTTCCCCGTGTTGGTCTATGTGTCCATAACCCAACATGTAGGCTCTTACAGGGTGAAGAAAATCTCACTTGTCAGTTCCTAATTCAGGCTGCACCAGACACCAAAAAAAGAAACGACATGCCATCAATGTAAATAACATGTCAAAAACTCCGGCGACAGGACTGTTACATACATACGGCCCCTTCTCAATTTGTTAACACGACAGTCCGGTACAGTGTCAGGATTGTAATCATTACCTTCCCCTTCACCTTCCGTCCCCCTCCTCTCCTGAAAGGTCCTGTCCTTCCCCCTCCTGAAAGGTCCTGTCCTTCCCCCTCCTCCTGAAAGGTTCTGTCCTTCCCCCCTCCTGAAAGGTCCTGTCCTTCCCCCTCCTCCTGAAAGGTTCTGTCCTTCCCCCTCCTGAAAGGTCCTGTCCTCCCCCCTCCTCTCCTGAAAGGTCCTTTCCTTCCCCCTCCTCTCCTGAAAGGTTCTGTCCTTCCCCCTCCTGAAAGGTCCTGTCCTTCCCCCTCCTGAAAGGTTCTGTCCTTCCCCCTCCTCTCCTGAAAGGTTCTGTCCTTCCCCCTCCTGAAAGGTCCTGTCCTTCCCCCCTCCTGAAAGGTTCTGTACTTCCCCCCTCCTGAAAGGTCCTGTCCTTCCCCCTCCCGAAAGGTCCTGTCCTTCCCCCTCCCGAAAGGTCCTGTACTTCCCCCTCCTGAAAGGTTCTGTCCTTCTCCCTCCTCCTGAAAGGTTCTGTTCCTCCCCCTCCCCTCCTGAAAGGTCCTGTCCTTCCCCCTCCTCTCCTGAAAGGTCCTGTCCTTCCCCCTCCTCTCCTGAAAGGTCCTTTCCTTCCCCCTCCTCTCCTGAAAGGTTATGTCCTTCCCCCTCCTGAAAGGTTCTGTCCTTCCCCCTGCTCTCCTGAAAGGTTCTGTCCTTCCCCCTCCTGAAAGGTTCTGTCCTTCACCCTCCTCTCCTGAAAGGTTCTGTTCCTCCCCCTCCCCTCCTGAAAGGTTCTGTCCTTCCCCCTCCTCTCCTGAAAGGTTCTGTCCTTCACCCTCCTCTCCTGAAAGGTTCTGTTCCTCCCCCTCCTCTCCTGAAAGGTTATGTCCTTCCCCCTCCTGAAAGGTTCTGTCCTTCCCCCTCCTGAAAGGTTCTGTCCTTCCCCCTCCTGAAAGGTTCTGTCCTTCACCCTCCTCTCCTGAAAGGTTCTGTCCTTCACCCTCCTCTCCTGTAAGGTTCTGTCCTTCCCCCTACTCTCCTGAAAGGTCCTTTCCTTTCCCCTCCTGTCCTGAAAGGTCCTTTCCTTTCCCCTCCTCTCCTGAAAGGTTATGTCCTTCCCCCTCCTGAAAGGTTCTGTTCCTCCCCCTCCCCTCCTGAAAGGTCCTGTCCTTCCCCCTCCTGAAAGGTCCTGTCCTTCCCCCTCCTGAAAGGTCCTGTCCTTCCCCCTCCTGAAAGGTCCTGTCCTTCCCCCTCCTCTCCTGAAAGGTCCTGTCCTTCCCCCTCCCCTCCTGAAAGGTCCTGTCCTTCCCCCTCCTCTCCTGAAAGGTCCTGTCCTTCCCCCTCCTGAAAGGTCCTGTCCTTCCCCCTCCTGAAAGGTTCTGTCCTTCCCCCTCCTGAAAGGTCCTGTCCTGCCCCCTCCTGAAAGGTCCTTTACCCCTCCAGTCCTAAAAGGTCATGTCCTCCCCCCTCCCCTCCTGAAAGGTCATGTCCTCCCCCCTCCCCTCCTGAAAGGTCATGTTCTCCGTCCCCTCCTGAAAGGTCATGTTCTTCCCCCTTCCCTCCTGAAAGGTCATGTCCTCCCCCGTCCCCTCCTGAAAGGTCATGTCCTCCCCGTCCCCTCCTGAAAGGTCATGTCCTCCCCCCTCCCCTCCTGAAAGATCATGTCCTTACCCCGCCCCCCTGAAAGGTTATGTTCTTTCCCCTTCCCCCCTCAAAGGTTCTGTCCTGCCCTCTCCTGAAAGGTTCTGTTCTTCCCCCTCCTCTCCTGAAAGGTTCTGCCCCCCCCCTACCCCCCAACGCTCCGCCCCCCCTGAAAGGTTATGTCCTCCCTCTCCTGCACCTCTCTCTCTCTCTCTCTCTCTCTCTCTTTCTGTGTATCTGTGTGTGTGCGTGTGTGTTTTCATGTACGAGCACACGTGGAAGGGAGAGAGAGAGAGGGTGAGAGAAAGAGAGAGACAGAGGCAGAGACAGAGACAGAGAGACAGACAGAGACGGAGATAGAGTGCGATAGAGAGAGAGAGAGAGAGAGAGAGAGAGAGAGAGGGGGATACAGACAGACAGACAGAGACAGACAGACAGAGAGAGAGAGACAGAGAGAGACAGACAGGCAGACAGAGGCTGAGACAGAGACAGAGGGACAGACAGAGACGGAGATAGAGTGCAGTACAGAGTGCAATACAGAAGAGAGAGAGAGGGGGGGGGGGGCTCACACACATACACGCGCATCTACCCCCACACGATCCGGCCACACACACACACACACACACACACACACGAAAACGAACCAACCTTTACACGCACGCACGCACCGCACCCGCCTCCACACGCGCACACACACACACACACACACACACACACAGAAGGCATATCTATGTGAGCGGGGACCGGTGTTGAAGATGACACTAATGTGTTGACACGGCGGGCACACGGTGTTGGAGGGACCTCTGATGGCCGTGTTGTTCCCTGTGTCACAACACAGCACTTCAACACACACACGCACACACACACACACACACACACACACACACACACACACACACACATACACACACACACACATACGGACACACACGCACATACACACACACACGCGCGCGCGCACGCACGCACACACACACACACACACACGCACACACACACACACACGCACACACACACACACACACACACACGCACACACACACACACACACACACACACACACAGGGTGGTGGAAGGGGCTGGGGGTGGCACAAAAAGAGAGTGAGAGAGAAAAAAGGGGGGGTGGGGGTGG
>NC_134879.1:9114809-9117309 GCF_041734735.1 Babylonia areolata
TGTCCCACACTTGTTTTGATGTCCCACACTTGTTTTGATGTCCCACACTTCTTTGTTCTGTGTCCAACCAATCTGTTTTGCCTTTCTTTCACTGGGCCGTCAGGCTTGCTGTGTGGACGCCATCCCAAACCTTTCCCTTGTGATTTTGCTTTTGTTGTTTTCTTTTTCTGATTAATACGCATTTGGTTCAAAATCGATCTTTGACTGGAACTCGCTTGTTTGAATAAAGAAGTACAAAGTGCATGTCATATCTGAAACACATAGCAGCACCAAGCTTACAGCTCATAATGTGTTCCAACATAAACCATAAAAATAACTCACTGGATGATATAATCACACTTACATTAATGAAATATCACCAATATTTTTTTGTCTTTAGACACATACAAGGTTGCTGTCATCAACTGGGTATACTTAAAACAAAACTAACTTGGCCTACCAGTACAGACTTCATCAGCATTCTTTCTTCTTCTTCTTCTTCTTCTTCTTCTTCTTCTTTCGCTTGTTATGATAACAGTACTGAAATAGTACTGAAATGGAATACAAACTTTATCAAAAATGGGGGAAATGATACTAGAGAGCGAGAACTAGAGAGATATATGTGTTGATTAAAAACAAAACAAAAAAACCCAACACCCCCCAAAAAAACAAACAAACAAACAAAAAAACCAAAGGACATCAGCGGCCCGACTAATGAACATTCAAATCAGCATCTACGCAAATAAAATTTAACGCCCACACACGATTTATAAACGGAAATAATAAGATTCAGAAATACATCGATGGACAGCTTGAAATATTAGTACATTTGTTGTTGTTGCTTTTTTTGTGTGTGGAGGTCAGAGTTTCCTTTCAAATGTGTTGGATGTAGTCTGAAGACAAAGGCAGTGATGTGTTTGAACGTCAGGTATTGGTGTGGACTGAACAGCACACAGTGTTCAGCAATTTCTCGTGCATTGTGACAAGCATACATCGTTTACCAAAATGACGGGCGCCATAGCCGAATGGTTAAAGGGTTAAAGCGTTGGACTTTCGATCTGAGGGTCCCGGGGTTCGAATCACGGTAACGGCGCCTGGTGGGTAAAGGGTGGAGATTTTTACGATCTCCCAGGTCAACATACGTGCAGACCTGCCAGTGCCTGAACCCCCTTCGTGTGTATACGCAAGCATAAGATCAAATACGCACGTTAAAGATCCTGTAATCCATGTCAGCGTTCGGTGGGTTATGGAAACAAGAACATACCCAGCATGCACACCCCCGAAAACGGAGTATGGCTGCCTATATGGCGGGGTAAAAACGGTCATACACGTAAATAGCCCACTCGCGTATATACGAGTGAACGTGGGAGTTGAAGCCCACGAACGTAGAAGAAGAAGAAGAAGAAGAAGTTTACCAAAATGACATTTAAACATATTAGGGAGGGTGTGAGGCCCGCTTTCGTCTGATTTTCGTCTGGGTTTCCTGGTTATTATTTTTATTTATTTTTTTTTTAGCGAGAACCGCGTGCGCATGCTCGTCTCAATTTCCTTTTTACCAGGTCAGCGAAAGGCTTAAATTTCGTCGTGGAAAGCACTGTTCTGACGAAAGGATTTTGAATATTTTCGAATTGCTGTTCCGACGAAAGAATTTTGAATATTTTCGGTGACTATTTTTGCAAGTTAACAAGACATATTTGGTTTTATAGTTACACCCATTATTTGCTTTAGTCTTCTAACTTTACTTTGAGCGTGTTTGTCATATATCTGCCATTACGTATTCGAATTAATCCATTTATAAACTCTGCAGAAAGGTTGTCCGAACAAAAGCAGTGCAAACTCAGAGAAGCCAGTTACGGTGGTGGGCTGCCCGTGTCGTCATATGACTTACTTCTCGCTCTGCGAGCGACGAATAGTCCACCACGAAAGTGAGCTGCGCGTCTACGTTTTTCAGGTCACTCAGGCCTATACCAAGCAGGCAGTGAATGATTCTTTCCTCTTCTTTTTTCCAAGATTAAAATGCATTGACACCACAATGACACTGACAGAGTGACAGCGTTTAAGAGTTGCAAGTTTTGATATAATCTGGTAATCATACACTCTGATGGTCTTCGCATATGATAGGTTTTGTTTTTTGTTTTTTTTCAGTAACAAGACGAGGGAGGGCTGTGTTAAGTAATAAGGACATGTACCATTAATCATTAGTATGTCTTATTCGCTTGCATGAGAGAGAGAGGGAGAGAGAGGAGAGAGAGAGAGAGAGAGACAGACGGACAGACAGACAGACAGACAGAGACAGACAGACATACGGACAGACAGACAGACACTCACAGAGAAAGGCCTACAGGAACAGACATAGAGACAAATATGAATTCAAGTTGCGTTCAGACACACGCATATGCACGCATGCGCTCGCGCACGCACATATTCACACGCACACACAAACACACAGAGATACAGACACACACACACACACACACACACACACACACACACACGAAACATACACACGCGCGCACGTCAG
>NC_134879.1:9124809-9144809 GCF_041734735.1 Babylonia areolata
GATTGAAGTTGAAGTGGTCTTGCAGGAACTCGCAGAACGGCGGAGAGCACCGGGGTTCAAGGAAAAGTCTTTTCGCCCAGAAGACACCCAGAGACAGAGACGGAGATAGGGAGAGACAGACAGACAGACAGAGAGACAGAGACAGAGAGAGGGGGAATGGAGAAGAGAGAGAGAGAGAGGGAGGGGGGGGACTTCACCGGCATCGCCCTGGGGCCATGCGAAGACCAATGTCTTTGATGACCTGTCTTTTAGGCAGAGGGGAATTGTGGAAAAGTTAGGAGCTCAAGTGTGGGACAATGGAGCTTGGCCATTGTGATAAACCCGGATGAAGGAGCCAGGGCAAGCAACTCCTGGCAGCCCCCACACTCCTCAAAGGGAGGTAATAAGGTTGCCAAAAGAAACAGTCCTTGATTTACTTGGGAGGTGGCTCTTTGCATCTTGGAATCTCTCAGAGACTCTCTGTCTCTCTCCACCTCCCACTCTATATCTCCGCCCTTCTCTCTCTCTCTCTCTCTCTCTCTCTCTCTCACACACACACACACACACACACACAAGCAAACACCACCCTTCCCCCCACCCTCTCTCTCTTTCACTCACCCAGAGAGTCAAGCGGTTGATTTCTTGAGCCGATATTTTCTTTTTCTTTTTCTTTTTTTTTCTCTTCTTTTCACTGTGGAACTTTTCGGCAAGAGTGGTGCCAACGATGATTGCCTGGCCGCTTCATCTGCCTGGAGTGGTCCAGCTTCCGATGAACTGACCCCGGCGTCATTCATCGGCCCCGCTGTGTCCACCCCTCCCCCCACCCCCCCACCCCCCACCTCCTTTCCGCTCACAAACGCACAAGCACACATGCACGCACGCGCTCGCGCTCACATACACACGCACACACACTCACTCACACAATCACAGACACACACTCACAGAATCACAGACACAGACACTCTCTCATACACACATGCACACTCACATTAACACACACTCATACTAACGGAAACATACAAAGACACAGACACATACACACACACACACACGCGCGCGCGCGCCCGCGCACGCATATGCACACATACACACGCACACTCACATTGGGGCGCATGCTGTATCACACAAGCGCGCACGCGCTCGCACGCACCTATGCACATACGCCCGCTTGAATGTGAAACTGGCGTTTGTGTGGAGAAAAGGCCATAGAAAGAGGGAGAAAGAAGGGGAGAGAGAGAGAGGAAGTGGAGGAAGAAGAGGAAGAGAGAGAGAGAGAGAGAGAGACAGAGACAGAGACAGACAGATTGAGTGAGTGAGAGAGAGAGAGAGAGAAGAGAGAGGCAGGCAGACAGACAGACAGACAGATAGAGCAAAGGGAAAACACAGAGAGATGCTCTGAAACTACGATACTCTAACCGTGATTAGTTTAACAACCCCTGTGCCAAGTGCTCGGGCAAACTAGCCTGTAGTTCCCAGAGACAAAATCTTACACCAAACTGTTACAATCTCAACGAAACGCATCTAGCAATTAAAGAGCAAACGCGTAATCGTTCTGCATAATGGATATTCACACGAATCGACCACTCCCCAAAACAGCACAATTCTGTATTGTTGCGTTGATTGTTCTGTGTATAAAAGACATTAGTTACCGAACTGTAGGCCTAATATTTACATGAACTTTATATTCAATTAACAAGCGTCTGTTTTTCGCCCTGATTATTTTTTGGACACAAAGCACACGAGAGCACACAAACACACACACACACACACACACACACACACACACACACACACACACACACAGAGGACGCGCATACACACACATCGCGCTGTACACAAGAACGTCAACTTGGCTTGCATCAGCCCCGCATTCTTTTCACTGTGCCCCACTTACAAACAAAAAGTCAGCATCAACAGCACCAGCTGACCTTGGGTACACCTGATGGTCAGTGACAGCATGGATTCCTCCCTTTTCTGCTGCAGTCACTCACACTGCCCATGACGACAATGGCGGAGATGAAACACAATGGCGGAGGTGACACACAATGGCGGAGGTGAAACACAATGGCGGAGGTGACACACAATGGCGGAGGTGACACACAATGGCGGAGATGAGACACAATGGCGGAGATGACACACAATGGCGGAGATGATGACACACAATGGCGGAGATGACACACAATGGCGGAGATGAAACACCATGGCGGAGATGAAACACCATGGCGGAGATGACACACAATGGCGGAGGTGACACACAATGGCGGAGGTGACACACAATGGCGGAGATGACACAATGGCGGAGATGAGACACAATGGCGGAAGTGACACACAATGACGGAGATGACACACAATGGCGGAGATGACACACAATGGCGGAGATGAAACACAATGGCGGAGATGAAACACAATGGCGGAGATGAAACACAATGGCGGAGATGACACACCATGGCGGAGATGACACACCATGGCGGAGATGAAACACAATGGCGGAGATGAAACACAATGGCGGAGATGACACACCATGGCGGAGATGAAACACAATGGCGGACACACAATGGCGGAGATGACACACAATGGCGGAGATGACACACAATGACGGAGATGAAACACCATGGCGGAGATGAAACACAATGGCGGAGATGAAACACAATGGCGGACACACCATGGCGGAGATGACACACCATGGCGGAGATGAAACACCATGGCGGAGATGACACACAATGGCGGAGATGAAACACAATGACGGAGATGACACACCATGGCGGAGATGACACACAATGGTGGAGATGACATACAATGGCGGAGATGAAACACAATTGCGGAGATGAAACACCATGGCGGAGATGACACACAATGACGGAGATGACACACAATGGCGGAGATGAGACACAATGGCGGAGATGATGACACACAATGGCGGAGATGAGACACAATGGCGGAGATGACACACAATGACAGATGACACACAATGGCGGAGATGAGAAAATGGCGGAGATGACACAATGGCGGAGATGACACACAATGACAGATGAAACACCATGGCGGAGATGAAACACCATGGCGGACACACCATGGCGGAGATGAAACACCATGGCGGACACACCATGGCGGAGATGACACACCATGGCGGAGATGAAACACCATGGCGGAGATGAAACACCATGGCGGACACACCATGGCGGAGATGACACACAATGGTGGAGATGAAACACAATGGCGGAGATGACACACAATGGCGGAGATGAAACACCATGGCGGAGATGAAACACAATGGCGGACACACCATGGCGGAGATGACACACAATGGTGGAGATGACACACAATGGCGGAGATGACACACAATGGCGGAGATGAAACACAATGGCGGAGATGAAACACAATGGCGGAGATGAAACACAATGGCGGAGGTGACACAATGGCGGAGATGAAACACAATGGCGGAGGTGACACACAATGAAACACAATGGCGAAGATGACACACAACGGCGGAGATGACTTGTGTTGCACGAGCCTCGGTATGACATTTCACACGTCGCTGCCCGTGTCGTGCCCGTATTGTGCACCTTTGTGCCCGTGTTTTGCACACCTGTGTGCCCGTGATTTGCACACCTTTGTACCCGTGTTTTGCACACCTATGTAGCAGTGTTCTGCACACCTATGTGCCCGTGTTTGCACACCTATGTGCCAGTGTTTTGCAATCTTTGTGCCCGTGTTTTGCATACCTTTGTGCCCGTGTTTTTTGCACACCGCTGTGCCCGTGTTTTGCACACCTATGTGCCCGTGTTTTGCACACCTATGTGCCAGTGTTCTGCACACCTTTGTGCCCGTGTTTTGCACACCAATGTGCACGTGCTTTGCACACCTATGTGCCCGTGTTTGCACACCTATATGCCCGTGTTTTGCACACTTGTGTGTGTGTGTGTGTGTTTGTGTGTGTGTGTGTGTGTGTGTGTGTGTGTGTGTGTGTGTGTGTGTGTGTGAGAGAGAGAGAGAGAGAGAGAGAAACCCTTGAAACTTGAAACAGACACACACACAGACAGAGAGACAGCGACAGAGAGTGTGATATTGACATGATACATGTCATGACACATTTTATTGTTCATTCAGGGTTTTAGCCGTGTCAGGGGGAAGTGTATTAATTCAGTTTAGCGATATAATAGAGACTATTTGAGATCTCATACACCGGCACCCACACTCATGCATGCCTCACACACACACACACACACACACACACACACACACACACACACACACACACACACACACACACACACACACACACACACACACACACACACACACACACTGAAATGAAAATAAAAATCCACATAACCTGTAAAAAAAGACAAAAAACAACAACAACAACAACAAAAAATCACCAAAAATATGCATGCATTAACTCCCAACACAGATAAGACGTTCTAACGACTCTCTGTGTCTCTGTCTCTTCCTCTGTCTGTTTGTCTCTGTATCTGTCCACCTCTCTCTCTCTCTCTCTCTCTCTATCCCTCCCTCTCTCTCTCTCTGTCTCTCTCTATGAATCGGCCGCCATCACTTATTCACGAGTCCTGTTGTCTGTCAAAGAGCTCCCCTGGACGATCCTCCCACCCCCTCCCTCCCCCTTCCCGGCGCCAGACGAAAAGCCAAAAGGAACCGGGGGAGTGGTGGCTTCCTGCAAGCCGCTTCCTCTCGGCACCTCACCCCCAGACGGAAGCAGGGGAAGGGAGAAGCGGGGGTTCCATTCTCGCAAGGTTTTCAGGGGGTTTTGTCTTCTGTCTTCCTCCCTGGGTCCAGCAGGGCAGAAGGTCTTTTGCTGCAGTGCTGAGTTATTGATGGGGTTTGTGATTGAGAAAGACAGACAAACGAGTGGGAGGGGGGGGATAGGAAGGGGGGGGGGGGGGGGGTGGAGAGGGGGGGGACACAGGGTGTGTTTGGTGGTTGAGGGGGTGAGTGGGGTGGTGGTGGTGGAGGTGAGGGGGGGGGTGGTAGCGGTGGTCAGCTGACTGTCTCATTACTGTGTTGTGTGTCGGGTTGTATGTTGGAATATATGAAAAAACTCAATAAACAAATAACTGTTTACGCGGCCATCCAATTCATTGACAAAGATCACAATGCACAGCATGTATGAATGTCGGTGGTATTAAATTCAATTCTATGAAATGACTGATATCTGGCATAAATCACAGGCCTGTGTTAGGTTTAGGTAATTAGCTTCGGGAATCATTAGTCGTTTGTCATCTGAAGAATGTGTTTGGAAAAAAGATTATGTGGGCTTACTCGAGACATTTTGAAAAAAGTCACATTTTGATCGGACGTCATCATAAGCTGTGCAATAAAACAGGAAATGCTGTCCATCTTCAGACGCATCTGAGCACATGGGACACAGAGTGCCAACTGCAGAAGAGATCTCATTCTAGAACGAACAAACACCGATCTTTGCCAAGTATTCGTCAAGATATAAACGTATTGTTCGGGTTGAAAAAAGTCCTCAAAAGAAAAAATACCATTCATACTTTATGTTGTTTTTCTAGCCGAGAATGAAATTCCTGTTTGAAACAGTACAGTATTCTTTCCTTATCCTCTGATAAAAATAACTCAATATTTTCGACACATTGACAAAGTCAAACAATACCAAACCTGTAAGTGGCAAGAATAGATTTCATGTCAAATACCCGTTAGATTTTCCCTTTTCACATTGATCGAAAGAGGAGGAGGAATTTTGTTTAATGTCCCGTCACACATATCGGTGATTGAAGACATTTTGTTAAAGTATTATGAATACATTTCAGTATTATCGGTTAGAAGGGGTGGGAGATGTGAATGAATGGAGGGTTGGGGGAAACTGGGCAAATGAGGGTGAAATGTGGATGAAATTTGAAAAAATAAATATCTAAATACAATTACAGGAAATTACTTAAAGGACTTCGTAAAAGAGAAGTCGTTAAACTGACAAGCGAAACAACTGATAATGAATGCAAAAAGTCAAAAACGTCAACGTTCTCAGTTACTTGTGAAGACACACTTTCATGTACATTAGGCTTCATCAAGCTACAGTAAAAAATATATGCTCAATTGTCAGGTTACTAAAGCATATGCACTTGACATTAGAACAATACTTAGTCCGTAATGAACTTGATAACAGCCTGAGAGCTAAACTCAGAATTGGTCTGCGAATCGGATCAAAGCCTGAGAGAGTCAACTGACGAGGTTTTAGACTTGAATTCAAGCACCTATAAAAGTCTCTTTCTAGTATACTGCTTATTTCATTGTATGCTCTTGCTTACTTATTCTTGTCAAAGGACGTTGTGAAAGATGTAACCAGAAACTGATGCATGTAACATACGTACGAACATATACAGGGTATCTCCCTGCTTCGCCACAGCATAATTTGTTTGAAGAGTGAATAGGTAAATTTGATAGACGCTTTATAGTGTATGTATGGACGTTTCCCATTTGGTTATTATTCTTAAGTCCCCAAACTTCTGTTGAATTTGTTAGAATGGGTTCGATTTGAGTGTCGACGACTTTCCAAAACAAGGACCAGTCAACTGATTCCAGCTGTCTTAGAGATCTCAGTATTTCTATCACCTTTCTCAGCTTTTCTGTAGCTTTCAGACCAACTTGAGTTCAAACTTAATTTTGTTAGAGAGAGAGAGAGAGAGAGAGAGAGAGAGAGAGAGAGAGAGAGAGAGATGGACAGACAGACAGACAAAGTTACTCCAGAACTATGGTGTTAAGTTTCAGTTTCTCAATGAGACGTCACTGCGTTCGGACAAATCCAAATACGCTACACCACATCTGCTAGGCAGATGCCTGACCAGCAGCATAACCCAACGCGCTTAGTCAGGCCTTTCAGAGTGGATTTCTTATACGGAATTTTGCCAGAGGACAACACTCTCGTTGCCATGGGTTCTTTTTTCAGTGCGCCAAGTGCGTGCTGCACACGGGACCTCGGTTTATCGTCTCACCCGAATGACTAGACGCTCAGTTTGAATTTCCAGTCAAACTTGGGAGAAAGGGCGAGAGCGGGATTCGAACCCAGACCCTCACGGACACTCTGTACTGGCAGATAAGCGTCTTAATCATTCTACCACCTCCCTGCCATGGTGTCAGTCACAGGGTCACAGGGTCACCTGTCTTGCTTGTGGCTGAGCACGTGAAACACGTGTCCCTGTTGACATCAGTCACGTGACAGCGTGTGGTGCTGACAGGGTCACCGGTGTTCATGAACGTGATTGTGGAGGATTACCATAGACTTCAAGAACCATCTCTTCTTGGCATGGTCTATTTATCTATTTGTCCGTTTGTTTTTATCTATTTTGTCAACCAGTTTATTAACTTGTCAATGTTTGCAACTTTATTTTATCCCCGCCTCAAATACCCACGACCCCAAAAACAACAACAAAACAAAACAAAACAGAAAACAAAAACAAAAACAAAACAACAACAACAACAACAACAAAACAAAACCCAAACAATATAAAACAAACAAAAAAACAACAAAAAACAAAACAAAACAAAACAACAACAACAACAACAACAAAAAACAACAACTAACAACAAAGCGAGCAGGGAATCCATCACACAACGCATATTCAAAGAAGACCCATAGAAATGAAGTCAACAACTTCAGCTGCAGTTCTAATCCTTCCAGGGGGAAAAAAAAGAAAAGAAAAATGAAAAAGAAAACGAAGGAAAGAAGAATGGGTGGAAAGAAAGAAGACAGAATAACAGACAGAAGAAGAAGTAGAAGAAGAAGAAGAAGAAGAAGAAGAAGAAAAGAAGAAGAAAGAAAGAAAGAAAGAAAATTGTGTCAAGATTTGATTTTTTTTTCAATTTCCGCAAACATCCCCCACCACCACCACCACCCAACGTCACGTGCAATCATTTCTCTCCCCCCCCCCCTTCATCCCTCACCTCTCCCCACCCCTTCCAGCGACCCCCCCCCCATCACCCCCGAATCTTCTTCCCTTCATACTAAGCACCATCTTTCATTGCAGCCACTACCCCCCCCCCCCACCCCCTTCCACCAACCAACTGTACCAACCAGCCACCTCCGCCTCACCTCCCAACCCTCCCATGCAGTTTTCAAAGTGGCGCAAAGAGTCAACACGCAAACAGAACTGGAAGCCGGTGCAGAAGGCAATAACGGCAATAATCCCTCCCCCCCTACCACCACACACCCCCCCCCTTCCTTCACCCCCCTCCGCCCTCTCCCTCCCACCCCCTCACACACACCAACCATCTTCTCTCAAAGTCTTCAGCCCCAGCCCACCCACCAAACACATCCCTCGGTCCTCCCCCTTACAACCAAACTCCTCTCCAACCCTCCCCCCCCCCCACCCCCCCCCACACACACACACACCCACCCCTGTACTTCATTGCAGCAACAGCAGTAGCATCGTGGTGGCAGCGTTTCCGCGATGGTGAATAATGCAGGAAGGGAGAGGTGTGTGTGTGGGGGGGGGGGGGAGGGGTGAGGGGGAGGAAGGGGTGTTGGCTCAACTCCCGGAGGTGTGGTGGGTGTGGTGTCACAGCTGCAGCAAACACCAGGGTCTGTGGTGTGTGGTGGATGGTGTGTGGTGTGTGGTGTGTGGTGGATGGTGTGTGGTGTGTGGTGTGTGGTGGATGGTGTGTGGTGTGTGGTGTGTGGTGGATGGTGTGTGGGGAATGGTGTGTGGTGTGTGGTGGATGGTGTGTGGTGTGTGGTGGATGGTGGATGGTGTGTGGTGTGTGGTGTGTGATGGATGGTGTGTGGTGGATGGTGTGTGGTGTGTGGTGGATGGTGGATGGTGTGTGGTGTGTGGTGGATGGTGTGTGGTGTGTGGTGGATGGTGTGTGGTGTGTGGTGAATGGTGTGTGGTGGATGGTGTGTGGTGGATGGTGTGTGGTGTGTGGTGTGTGGTGTGTGGTGAGTGGTGGATGGTGTGTGGTGGATGGTGTGTGGTGTGTGGTGGATGGTGTGTGGTGTGTGGTGTGTGGTGAGTGGTGGATGGTGTGTGGTGTATGGTGTGTGGTGTGTGGTGGATGGTGTGTGGTGTGTGGTGTGTGGTGTGTGGTGGATGGTGTGTGGTGTGTGGTGTGTGGTGGATGGTGGTGGTGGTGGGTTGGTGGGGTGGCGGTGTTGGTGAATGTGTGTGGTGGTGTGGTGTGTGGTGGATGGTGGTGGTGGTGTGTGTGGTTATTGGTGTGTGGTGATGGTGTGTGGTGTGTGGTGTGTGTGTTGGTGTGTGGTGGCTTGTGAAAGGTTGTTGTGTGTGGGTGTGTGGTGAAATGGTGTGTGGTGTGTGGTGTGTGGTGGATGGTTGTGGTGTGTGGTGGATGGTGTGTGGTGTGTGTGATATTGTGGTGTGTGGTGATTGGTGTTTGAGTGTGGTGTGGTGGTGTGTGGTGTGTGGGGATGTGTGTGGTGTGTGGTGTGTGGTGTGTTGGTGATGCTGGTGTGGTGTGTGGTGAATGGTGTGTGGTGTGTGGTGATGTCTGTGGTGTATGGTGGGTGGTGAATGGTGTGTGGTGTGTGGTGAAATGCTGTGTGGTGTTGGTGAAGGTGTGGTGTTTGTGGTGGATGGTGTGTGGTGAATGCGGGTGTGGTGATGGTGTGGTGGTGTGTGGTGAATGGTGTGTGGTGTGTGGTGTGTGGTGAATGGTGTGTGGTGTGTGGTGGATGGTGGATGGTGTGTGGTGAATGGTGTGTGGTGAATGGTGTGTGGTGGATGGTGTGTGGTGGATGGTGTGTGGTGTGTGGTGTATGGTGTGTTGTGGATGGTGTGTGGTGAATGGTGTGTGGTGAATGGTGTGTGGTGTGTGGTGAATGGTGTGTGGTGTGTGGTGAATGGTGTGTGGTGTGTGGTGGATGGTGTGTGGTGGATGGTGTGTGGTGAATGGTGTGTGGTGAATGGTGTGTGGTGTGTGGTGAATGGTGTGTGGTGAATGGTGTGTGGTGTGTGGTGAATGGTGTGTGGTGTGTGGTGGATGGTGTGTGGTGAATGGTGTGTGGTGTGTGGTGAATGGTGTGTGGTGTGTGGTGGATGGTGTGTGGTATGTGGTGGATGGTGTGTGGTGAATGGTGTGTGGTGTGTGGTGAATGGTGTGTGGTGGATGGTGTGGTGATGTGTGTGGTGTGTGGTGTGTGATGGTGTGTGGTGGGTGGTGTGGTGTGTGGTGATGTGGTGTGTGGTGTGGTGGTGGATGGTGTGTTGGGTGTGTGGTGGATGTTGTGGTGTGTGGTGGGGTGGTGGTGGTGTGTGGTGAATGGTGTGTGGTGTGGTGGTGTGTGGTGGTTGGTGGTGTGGTGGTGGGGTGGGTGATGGTGTGGGGGTGTGTGGTGGATGGTGGTGTGGGGTGTGGTGGATGAGTGTGGTGGTGATGTGGTGGATGGTGTGGTGGTGAGTGCGTGTGTGGTGGGGTGAGTTGTGGTGTGGTGGATGGTGTGTTGGTGTGTGGTGTTAGTGGTGTGTGTGTGGTGGTGGTGTGTGGTGAATGGTGTGTGGTGTGTGGTGGATGGTGTGTGGTGTGGGTGGTGGATGTGTGTGGTGAGTGGTGGATGCTGTGTGGTGAGTGGTGTGTGGTGGATGTGTGTGTGATGTGTGGTGATGGTGTGTGGTGTGGTGGATGGTGTGTGGTGGTGGTGTGTGGTGGATGCTGTGTGGTGTGTGGTGGATGCTGTGTGGTGAGTGGTGGATGCTGTGTCGTGAGTGGTGGATGCTGTGTGGTGAGTGGTGGATGGTGGATGGTGTGTGGTGTGTGGTGGATGCTGTGTGGTGAGTGGTGGATGGTGGATGGTGTGTGGTGTGTGGTGGATGCTGTGTGGTGAGTGGTGGATGCTGTGTGGTGAGTGGTGGATGCTGTGTGGTGAGTGGTGGATGGTGGATGGTGTGTGGTGAGTGGTGGATGCTGTGTGGTGAGTGGTGGATGGTGGATGGTGTGTGGTGGATGATGTGTGGTGGATGGTGTGTGGTGGATGGTGTGTGGTGGATGGTGTGTGGTGGATGGTGTGTGGTGGATGATGTGTGGTGTGTGGTGGATGATGTGTGGTGTGTGGTGGATGGTGTGTGGTGGATGGTGTGTGGTGAATGTGGTGGATGGTGTGTGGTGGATGGTGTGTGGTGGATGATGTGTGGTGGATGATGTGTGGTGGATGTGGTGGATGATGTGTGGTGTGTTGTGGATGGTGTGTGGTGGATGTGGTGGATGGTGTGTGGTGGATGGTGTGTGGTGGATGATGTGTGGTGGATGGTGTGTAATATATGATGGTGTGAGGTGGATGATGTGTGGTGGATGATGTGTGGTGGATGATGTGTGGTGTGTGTTGGATTATGTAGGATATGTGAGGAAGTTTGTTTATACGACAATCGCACTCTGGAATCAGCAGGGAGCGTACGGTCCTACGAATAAAGAGTAAGTGTGTAGTTCTCTTTGGTCTGAACGCTCGGCTTCTGATTTCAGAGTACTGACAATGCTCGTAGCAGCAGCAATGAAAAAAAAACAAGAAGGTGGGAGAGGGCTCAGCGCTCTTTCACGTTTTACCCTTCTCATTTCTCAGTTCGATTTTTCCTCTCTCTCTCTCTCTCTCTCTCTCTCTCTCTCTCTCTGTGTGTGTGTGTGTGTGTGTGTGTGTGTGTGTGTGTGTGTGTGTGTGTGTGTGTGTGTGTGTGTGTGTGTGTGTGTGTGTGTGTGCGCGCGCGCGCGTTATGTTGTACTTGGATGCTGCCTTTATATTCATGTATGTATAACTTTCATTGTAAACACGACGAGCCTCCTGCCTGGAAGGTGAGGGAGCGTCCACCTCCATTATCGTCATCATCATCATCATCAATAATAATAATAACAATAATAAATCTTTCAAAACGAATAAACAGAATCGAAAATGAACAGCTCCCCCTCGCCCCCTCTCTTTCTCTGTGTCTCTGCCCGCCTCTCTCTCTCTCTTTCCCTCTGTCTCTTTCTCTCTGTCTGTCTGTATGTCTCTCTCTCCTTCTGAGCAGTCATGGTTCACACGTCCGCCCCTTTTTCTCTCAATCTCATAGCTCAGCCCATTTCTTCTTGATCTCATTTTGCAGCTCCCTGAATGAATACCGCAGCGCACACACAAAACGCCATGATTGTTGTCAGTTTCAATCCTTCAACTTGAGTGTGAAAGACGGGAGGAGGAGGAGGAGGTGAAGGTTAGAAGGGGGGTAGGAGGGAGAGAGAGAGGGGGGGGACAGTGAGAAAGAGAGAGAGGGGGGGAGGGAGGCAGTGAGAAAGAGAGAGAGAGAGGTGGGTGTGGGGGAAAGGTCCACAACCGTTGAAATCAGACCTCGCGGAGTAATCACTGCCCGGCAGTTGTTGCAATTGACAAGCTCGCCATCCTGCTATCGCTTTCAGCGGTGAAAGAAACAAGGCGGCCCACTCCAAGGCCCTCCACACCGCTCGAGAGACCGGCCCGCGTCAGTTTCCATCGCCTCCCCCACCCCCACCCCCGCCACTCCAAGACAGTGATCGGCATGGGACACACAGTGGACACGGGTCAAGAGCGGACCTCCACAGCCACGAGTGGCCCAGGGGGGGTCGAATCCTCCCTTCCCCCGACCACCACTCGAAATACTCCGGGTTCGATTCTGGACAAAAGATTCAAAGGCAATGGGGGAAGGGAGTTTCCATGGACCCAAAGAGTTGCCGTGTTCCGTGACGTGTGTGTTGAAACGGCTGGGGGTACGGGGAGGGGAGCTGAGGCTGAATTGCAGTTTGCCCAAGAGGGGGGGTGTTTGAAGCGCGCGGGGGCTCCCACATGCGCTGGGTCCCATCTGTCAGTGGGTTGATGCAGATGAGGTCTTGACATCTATCGACGTGTCCCGTTGAGGCGTCAGCTCCGCGTGATGTGCAGTTCTGTTCTGTTCCCATGTTGGAACTTCTTCCTTGTGCCGGATGCATCACATCTGTGAAGTTTGTTTGTGACAAGGAACACCCTTAGACTTAACAGCAAACTCTAATCGTTAAGATGGTATGCAAGAGAAGTAGGTATACTGGATCCTGTTGTTTCTTCTTCTTTTTTTATTACCTCCCACCCCCCATCCCCTTACCGCACCCCTCCCCCCCTCCCCCCGCCCCCACAACATCTCGTCCACACCAACACGCAATGACTGCCAGACACGGGATCCATGTCTCTATATCGTTCAACTGAAGGACGGAAATAACTGGTGAGACCAAGTGATCTCTGTATCGTCCCTGTAAACGACACAACTAACTGGTGAGGCCCAAAAGGCAAGATTTGAAGGTTTTAAACTATGAAAGTTTTTTTTAAACTTTGGAGTGGAAAGTTTGAAGTGGTGACTCGTTTTAATTGGGTTTTTTTTTAATCCTTGTAGTAGTTATTGACGCGGCGATAGCCTTGAGATGGCCTTAGTGGTCGGCGAGGCTCTAAGCACCATAATTTCATTTCATTTCATTTCATTTAGTGTACCTGCTGAGGGCATTGAAACATCAAACATGATGAGCGTCTTCTACACATACCACATACATAAAATGAGTGATGTCGAAAAGTAAACAAACACAAAAAAGCGCACACGAGCAAACAAACAAATACACATTAACAAATCGTTTTCCCTTCGCAAAAGACACATTTACTTTCGCAACCAATATGCAAAGTTTTATTGAAAAGAGACACGTGTAGTCGAAACGAAGGCTTCGATGTTTAATAATATTCTGTTGTTGTTTTGTTTTTTTCCAAAAAATAATAAATGGAATTTAAGGGAGTTGGATCGAGTTCTTTAATATGTAGATTTTTTTTTTCCTGGAAATTAAGCGTGGCTTTGAGTGGCTGTGACTGACTTTTTAAGATTCAGCTTGATTCATTTCTCGTCGCACGAAATTTGCAATGATGTTTTGATTCGTTGGCATGTCATGTCATGGAAAACGAAGAAACAGTCGTCTTTCTTTCTTGGAATGAAAGGCATCGGTTGAAATCAGCGTGATAAAGAAGAGGAAGAGTCCGAAGTTCAAGAACGGAAGAGGTTGTTTTGGGAGACTTTTTAACCTCTTGACTGCGCTGTTGACGTACGGCGTACGTCATGAAATGTCGCTCAGCAATGCTGTATTGACGTGCGCCGTACGTCATGTTACAACGTTCCATGTTTCGAGTCCCGCATTACAGAAAATACAGTCTGCTAACCATTAAATTAGCTCCCCTGAGAGCTCTTTATCTCCTGAGTTCCATAACCTAAAATTATTCATTAGATTGTCATATTTATGGCGAAAGTTTTGCAAGTTTGTACGAAGCTCAAGTTGTGTTTGCAAAGCCATGGCTGAACGCAGACAAACCCAAACACTTGCACTTGTATTGAAAGAATTCTTTCGCGATGCAAACAGTAGAGATGAAGATTGTGGACTGAATGAGACAGAACTGCGTGAAATTGATGCCGAAGACGCTGATTTTGACAATGGAGGGGGGTGGAGGTGGCGTTGTGTGACGAAACTGAAGACAAGCAAGCTCAGCTGATTCAAGATGCAGGTGGGTGTTTTCGAGGTTTGTCAGTTTATTATTTGCTCTCCGTTTGTTGTAACAATGAATATGACTGCATTGTGTGTGTTTTGAATGTGTTAGCTGTGGTAAGTGGCTTCGTCAGTCACTGATCAGTGTGTGTGAGTGAGAGTCAGTCACGTGGGTTACTGTGTGTGACCATCACAGCCCAGGGGGGCGTGGCTTGCTGGCTGGCTCATTGTTGATGACAGCGTGTGTCGCTCGCCTGCAGCTTTCTGTGTGTTCGTTCCTGAGTGTGTATTGGTTTGTTGTTGTTATTGTTGTTGTTGTTGTGTGTGTGAGAGAGAGAGAGAGAGAGGGAGGTGGGGGGTGGGGGGGGGGGGGAAGAGATGATGTTTATAAAACTGAAATCAGAGAATGATATACAGAACTGTGTGTCTAAATTACTTTGTAAATGCAACACTTGTAGAAGTGTGTGTGTGTGGTGTGTGTGTGTGTGTGTGTGTGTGTGTGTGTGTTGTCATTTTGTTTTGTATGAGAAAGAGAGAATGAAGGGGGTGTGGCATACCATGAACCAGTTTCAGTGTGTGTGTGTTTTGGGGGGTGGGGTAGGTATGTGTGTGTTTGTATTTCAGCTTCTGAAAACAATCAGAAATAAAATGGTACCATTTCATGATCTTTTTATATGTAAAAAAAAAAAACAAAAAACAAAAAAAACCAAACCCAACAGACTTAGTCTTTTATGCAATGTGTTTCAGGTATGCAGCATGCTGATGATCATGATGTTCATCCTGGACCATCTGGAGCTGACAACTTGCCACAAACCTACAACTGAAGACCAGCAGCAGCAAGACCAAAAGGCAGTAAACAAGCCTCCAGCAATTCTGGATTACAACAAAAACATGGGTGCCATGGACCATCATGACCAACAGCTGCAGCCTTACGATGTCACAAGGAAAACCTTGAAGTGGTACAAATAGCTGTGTGTGCATTTTCTACAAATTGCCATGCTGAATGCACACATCCTCTACAAAAAAGCAGGCAACAGCAGTACACTCCTGGACTTCAGAAGGATGTAATTAGTGCCATGATTTTTGGTGACCAAGACACTGCTAAAGATGACCACGCTTTTTGTCTTGTGTGGACGACACTTCATCCAACCTACCCCACAGAAGGCCTGGCCACAAAGGAGGTGCAGAGTCTGCTGGAAGAAAGGACAAAGAAAGGGTGTGGGGTTCTACTGCCCAGACAGCCCCAGCAAACCAGCACTGTGTCTTGAAGACTGTTTCTGCAAGTACCCCACACAGCGTTTTTACTGGCGGTAGATCCTGGGTGAGTACACCCTTTTCATTCTTTGTGTGGACTGTGTTGGAGTCTTATGCACCTGGACACTGTTGCTCAGCCTTGACAGTGTGTGTGGTTGATCACAACAGTCACAAGAAAGACAGGTTGATAACCTGGTTGATATTGTAGCACCTAAATGATGGAATGACAGTCCCAATTTTTTTTATTAATGCATTTGATGGAATTTTTCTGTCAGATTGACTCATTATTTGAACATGTGAGTATCAAAAACAAAATCTTGGTTCATTTTCCTTTCATTTGATATATACTTTTATGCACTTATCTTCAGTACTTTTTGAAATATAAGCAAATTAAAATCATTGGCGTGTTTTTCCTGTTTTTCTGAACATTTTCTCAGCATAGCCCATAGCAAATCGTACTAGCAGTGAAGGGGTTAATCAGCCAGGATTGTATAGACGGCGTCGCCCGTTGATGATTACTGCTTGTCATGATCGGTGCATGAAAATTGTCGGGCTCAGAGTTGCAGCGTTAATATCAGAGTACTGTGTTTCGGGACTGGAAGAACCTGCCGAGGCTTCGTCCCTCGCTGCTGGTGAACAGAGTGCAGACCTCCACACCAGGGGGCTGACTGACTGACGCTGATTACTCTACTTCTGGGGAATCTTCGCGTCTCCAGACTTACACTGAAACCTTCCTCGGGTGCCATGGAGCAACTCTGCCTACCTACCAAACACACACACACACACACACACACACACACACACAGTTCAGTTCAGTTACCCAAGGAGGCGTCACTGCGTTCGGACACATCCATAAACGCTTCACATCTGCTCAGCAGATGCCTGAGCAGCAGCGTAACCCAACACGCTTAGTCAGGCCTTGAGAGAAAATAAAATAAAGTAAAATGAGATGAATAAATGGATAAATAGATAAGTAATTAGATTAATGAATGGGTAAATTAAAATTGTATATATATATATATATATATATAAAACTTTTTTTTGCATTCATTTTATTTCATAAATTAATCTAGTTATTCATTTATTATATATATATATATATATATATATATATATATATATATATATATATATTGATCTAGTTATTCATTTATTATATATATATATATATATATATATATATATATATTGATCTAGTTATTCATTTATTATATATATATATATATATATATATATATATATATAATAAATGAATAACTAGATCAATTTATGAAATAAAATGAATGCAAAAAAAAGTTAAATGAATAATATATAAATAACAATAATAATAAATAAATCGATAAATAAATGTAAATAAACACACACGCGCACCCTCCGTAGCAACCCCTCCCCTCCCATACACACATCCACCCCCCACACACATTCATGCACACACGTGCACAACAGATATGCAGTCTCACAGATATGAAAACACACACACACACACACACACACACACACACGCGCGCGCGCGCGCGCGCGCGCACACACACACACACACCACATACAGACACACATAAACACAGACACACATAGACACACAGAGGCGCGCATTCGCAAATACACAGATGGAAAGAGAGTTAAAGAAAAAAGAAAATACAAAGTAAACACACGTCCCATAGAAGTCTACTGCTTTATCACTTGCCATGTCGGTTTATGAAACAGTAAAAGCTGGACGACACCGCTCCTCCTTTTATCTGTCGACCCGTGTGCGACCAAAACTCTGTGTGTGTGTGTGTGTGT
Source organism: Babylonia areolata (assembly GCF_041734735.1). Lineage (NCBI taxonomy): Eukaryota > Metazoa > Mollusca > Gastropoda > Neogastropoda > Buccinidae > Babylonia > Babylonia areolata. The sequence continues at coordinate 9,142,294 of NC_134879.1, forward strand.
GTGTGTGTGTGTGTGTGTGTGTGTGTGTGTGTGTGTGTTCTACAATACTACGCTCTGAGTACCCAAGCCATGTTGACACACTATGTTTTTTTAATTTTTTTTGTGGTTTTTTTAGGCCAGGTGTCTGTTTCCTGCCACGCCAGAGACGATCCACACATGGAGCACGGTTCCAGTGTATCACAGAGCTTCAGTCTCAAGCCGACTGATGCGTCAAAAAGAAATTAAAAAAAAAAAAGGTTTGTCGTGTCAGTGCAACAAAAGCTGTGATGTCAGCACTTTTGCTGCTCTTTCCCAGTTCCCACAGGCCGTGAACAACAACGACAACAACGACAACAACAACAACCTACATTGGATCCCTTGTACCTGTACCCACCAGTACAGAAGTAGGTCTGCTGTGTGGAGCAGGGTAGTGTCTGTCACTGATGTCGCCTCTGTCAACTGGCTCACACACGATGTGGTCGTTTCTACAGAAAAGTAGTTTTCCGTTAGGTCTGTAGACCATGGATAAGTCAGGAACATTCCGCTCGTCGGGGAATAGGAATAGGTATAGGTCACATATATCGTTAACTCATTGAAGGGAATAGGAATAAGAACAGGTCACATATACCGTTTACTCATCAAATGGTATAGGGGTAGGAATAGGTCACATATATCGTTTACTCATTGACGCAGGGAATTTACAAACTGGAATGAGTGTCAGAACTGATATAAAGTTGGTTGGATACGGATGTTTTCTTGCTGAATCCTCACTTTGCAATGAAACTTTCTGGTCAATGTAGATCAAACTTGTTCTTTTTAGGCCAGCCACACTATGCAGCAAAGGCCATGTATTCATCTAGTTTATTATTCTTAATGAAGATTTATTCGCTGAGTATTCACCGAACTTCCAGGTCGGTTTTTGATCACACAATTAACACGCACATTAGCAAGAAACCTTGACTTCGTTTTTCTTCACCCCCCCCCCCCCTGCCCTCCCCCCCCTTCCCCCTCCCCCCCCTTTATTTTGTTTCGTTTCTGCAACTGTGACAGGTGAAAAGCCGTTACAAGTATCGGAGATGAAAAGGTAACTGAAATCTTGTGACAAGCCATGTCGGTCTGTTCGTCTTCTACAGATCTGTGGTTTGAGACTGTGCTGTTATCTTGGTAGTGACTGTCGTGTGCAACTTTTCAAACTAAAGTTATGGCCAACTCTCTCACGCTCTCTCACCTTTATCCAAACAAAAGCCTTGAATAAACAGATACAAAACATTTACTCCAAATACTTTTAACAAATCACAGACACGATACAATGCTTAACAATTAGACACCACAAAAAAAAGAAGTCTGTTCGTTTTCCTCTTCAGCATGAGGAATATCCAAAATTTTCCCTTCGTCACCCTCTTCTGTGACAGTTTGTCTTTTTCCAGTAATACTCAACTTAGGAGGTGTGTGTGTGGGAGGGGGGGGGGGGGGGGGGGGCGGGGGGGGGGGGGGGGGGGGGGGAGGATAGAAACTGGCACCACACAGTTCGTTGTCCTGGAATGTGGACTCTGGTGTTGGCTTGGGGAAACACGTCCACCAGCGACGCTCGAGCTCCCCAGGCGGAAGACGGCCACTCAAACAGCGGGGATGAAGTCGGGTCTCCACACAGGGAGAATGGAGTTCCTTAGACAAAAACCTCAACGGTTTCTGGGCTCCGGCCAAAATACCGGCTGAGCGTCTCTCTCCATAGGACTCTACACTTGTAGCCCTGGCCAAGTGTCTTGCTCCACTGACTAATGGTGCTGGTTTTCCAAATGAAGAAAACTTTCCATAACTCACAAATCGGAAATCTGCACGTCATGCTTTCCAGTGCAACACGTGCATTCCATAGACTTCCTTAGCTACATGGAGCACGCGGGAGAGCTACAAGGAGAGGGGTCTACCAAAAGTGGCAGCGTTCACACACACGCACGCACAACCCTCCTTGTCCGTGACAGTGACCTTGCGTTTAAAATGATCACAGACATGAATCTGTCATTTTTTTTAAGTGAAGTGCCTTTTGTTATCCACGTCATGTGAACTGCCTGCTGGTATTTAAGGTTTTGTATGCATGTTACTTTATTTTATATTATGCATCATTATTACCGGGTAAGGTTGAGATTGTATTCTCCTCCTCCTCCTTCTTCTTCTCCCTCTTCTCATTATTGTCGTAATCAGTATCTCTCTCTTTTATTATTATTATTATTATTATTGTTATTGCTATTATTATTGTTGTTGTTGTTCTTCCTCTTATCAACAGAAATAGTCGTAACATTATTTTCATTACTTTTTTTTTTACTTTCTTATCCTATTTATGTATTTAATTTATGTATTTAAGTACTTCTGTTAAATGTATATGTGTAATCAAAATTGAAAAAAAAAGTATAACAAAGTCATTTTTGGGGAAGGCATTTTCCTCCTCACTAGTGTGACTATCAGAACAGATGGCGCTGGGGTCTGGGAAATTTGTTGTTTGTGTTGTTTGATTTCGGGTTGTTTTGTTAGTGGGGCGGGGT
>NC_134879.1:9147309-9152309 GCF_041734735.1 Babylonia areolata
TATGTTTGTCTGTCTGTCTCTGTGTGTGTCTGTCTCTCTCTGTGTTTGGCTGTCTGTCTGTCTGTCTCTGTATGTGTCTGTGTATTTGTCTGTCTGTCTCTCTCTATGTTTGTCTGTCTGTCTCTCTGTGTGTCTGTCTCTCTCTGTGTTTGTCTGTCTGTCTCTGTGTGTGTGTCTGTCTGTGTTTGGCTGTCTGTCTGTCTGTCTCTGTATGTGTCTGTGTATTTGTCTGTCTCTCTCTATGTTTGTCTGTCTGTCTCTGTGTGTGTCTGTCTCTCTCTGTGTTTGGCTGTCTGTGTGTTTGGCTGTCTGCCTGTCTGTCTCTGTATGTGTCTGTGTATTTGTCTGTCTGTCTCTCTCTGTGTTTGTCTGTCTGTCTCTCTGTGTCGGTGTGTTTGTCTGCCTATCTGTTTGTATGATTGCCTGTATGTATGTGTGTGTGTGTGTGTGTGTGTGTGTGTGTGTGTGTGTGTGTGTGTGTGTGTGGTTTCTGTCTTTTTCTCTACTGTCCTTTATCCCCCCCCCTTCCTTTCATTTCTTTTTTTCTACATTTTTCTTTTCCTCTCTTACTCTCCGCTCTTTTGCCTTTCTTCTTTATGTCTTTAATTTTATTCGTTTATTCTTTCAATAGCTTTTTAGTCTCTTCATCTGTACACGTCTTTTTTTTTCTTTTTTTGTTGTTGTTGTTGTTCGTTGATGTCTTTCTCTTTTCCTCTTTCATTCCTTTCTTTTCTTTTCCTTTCTTTCCCTTATCTCTGGCAGTCTCTTGCATTTCCTTCTCCTCTTCTCTTTCATTCGGTCATCTTTCTTTCTTCCTTTCTTTTCATTTCTTTCCACTCCACCTCCTCTTTTGTGCTTTTATATTACTTCTCTCTCTCCCCCACTCTCTCTCTCTCTCTCTCTCTCTGTCTCTCTGTCTCTCTCTTTCTCTCTCTCTGTCAATCTTAGTGTGTGTGTTGGGGGTGGGGGATGGGGTGCGGGGGTGGGGTGGGGGGGCTGTCAGTGTGTGCGCGCGCGTGTGTGTATGTGTGTGTGTGCGCGCCGGCGCGCGCGCGCGTACGTGTGTATGCATGTGTGTGCGTGGGTGTGGGTGTGGGGGGTAGGGGAGGGGTTGTTTTCTTCATTATTATGTATGTCCTTCTGCATGAATACCTATTCCCTTCATTTATGTGTGTGCTGTTTGTAATAGATGTAGATTAGCAAGGACAGATTGGAAGAACAAGCTATGCCTAAAATCTTAATCCTTGAATAAAAACGTTTTGAGTTCTGAGTTCTCTCTCTCTCTCTCTCTCTCTGTCTTTCTCTCTCCCTTTCTCTCTCTCTCTCTCTTCTCTCTCTCTCTCTCACCTTTTCCTCTCTTTTTTGTTTTTTTTTGTTTTGATAAATTCTTTGCTTTATGAATTTTATTCTCTTTTTATTATTTTTATTTTTTTAATCTCTAGACCCGTCTTTCTGTCCTCCATATTTCTCCCCCTTCCCCTCCTTCTGTTTTTATTTTCATCCATGCATTCTTTCTTTCATTCTTTCTTTCCTTTTTTTCATATTTCTGTCTTTTTTGTGCCTCCCGGCCTCTATCTGACAATCATGTTTTATGAATTTTCTTCTTTGTTCCTTCTCTTTTTTTCTCTTTCTTTCCCTTGTGTTCGTTCCTGTCTCTTTCTTCTTGTCTGTTGCTTCCTTTCTCTCGCTGTCTGTCTGTCTGTGTCTTTCTTCTCTGTGCATAGTGTGGGAGTGCCCTGTTATCGGTGTGCCCAACTAACCAGGATGATGATGATATGGACATATACATATACAGAATGTATTTTTGACAATTTCAAGATGTTATCTGCTATTGCAGAAGGTTTGCTGCATAGTCCAATTGGACATTTGTTATAGTTGTTACAGTTGTTTGATGTTAGCGTTTCCTTCTATATTGTGCCTATGTCTCCCCTTTTAATGTCTTATTTTTTCCAATGCTCTGTATCTTTCCCCACACACACACACACACACACACATACGCGCACACACACATACACACACATCATTCACCACCCTCTGCCCAATACCGTTCCCACCACCACGCTCCGCCCTCCACCCCCCCCCCCCCCCCCCCCCCCCCCACTTTTTTTTTCTTTTTTTCCCCCGTCTAATATCACTTAAAGTGGAAGACGTTAAACTGAAGACTACAGACCAAGCTCTAAGCGCTAATCAAACACGGGGTCATTTACACGACAGGCTGCCTACCTGGGTAGAGCCGACTGGCGGCTGCCACTAGGCGCTCATCATTCGTTTCCTTGTGTCATTCAATCAGATTTCAGCCACGCACGCATAGAAACATGTAACATTTTACGTGGATGGCCGTTTTGGTTTCATTTACCCCGCCATGTAGACAGCCATACTCTGTTTTCGGGGGTGTGCATGCCGGGTATGTTCTTGTTTCTATAACCCTCCGAACGCTGACAATGGATTTCAGGATCTCTAAAGTGCGTATTTGATCTTCTGCGTGCGTATACACATGAAGGGGGTTCAGGCACTAGCAGGTCTGCACATATGTTGACCTGGAAAATCGGAAAAAAAATCTCCACCCTTTACCCACCAGGCGCCGTTACCAAGATTCGAACCCGGGACCCTTAGATTGAAAGTCCAACGCTTTAACCACAGGGCTATAGATGATCACCGCCCACATGACTGGGTCACTGACTTTGGTGATGCACGTGCATGCAGTGTCAGTGCCAGATATCTGTCAGTTCGTCATTTTCCTTTTCCAAATCTTCCTCACGTCCCTGCACTCCGCTCTTTCAAGTCTGGCATTAAACCCTGCCGCTTTCCAGAATAGCTAGCTCCTCCATACCCTCCCTTTTCCGTCCACAGTCTATCCAGCCCTCTGCTTACATGTTTTGTCTTTCATACTCTTAGAACAGAGTGAGGCACAGGTGTCAGAGCTGGGTGTGAGAGCGCTTCAGTTGGCTTCTGCACAAGAGTTTAGCGATATATGGATACACATGTATATTATTGTTAATGATACTATTGTTGGTGTCGTTGTTGTTGTTATAGTATTATTATTATTAGTTGTAGCTGTAGTAGTAGTATTAATATCATTATTAGTATTGTGGTTGTTGTTGCAGGTGGTGGTGGCGGTGTTGATGTTGTTGTCGTTATCATCGATGGGCGATGAACATGGTGTTTCAAATATGGGTCAGCAATCAAGAAGTCGGTGCTAGTCCAGTGTTAGGATGTCTATAACTAGATAGCTACAACTCAACCATAACATTGATTAATACTGACATAGACAGTAACGTTAATACTGAGATACACAACAACGTCAATACTGATATACACAATAATGCTTTTTACTATCATGGTGTTGTTGTTTTTTGTGCTGATAATTCAGTTCCAAAGGAGAGCAATCGTTCCAACCTTCTTTTTTTTTTTTTTTAAATCAAATTATTGTTTCCGTTTTCAGCGTCTGACTGTCTGTGTCAGTGTCTCTCCCCTTAAACCTCTTTCCCGTTATTCAGTTTGGGTACTTGGTTTTGTGCATGATCTCTCTCTCTCTCTGTATATATATATACATACATACATACATATATTGTATTGTATTTCTCTTTTTATCACAACAGATTTATCTGTGTGAAATTCGGGCTGCTCTCCCCAGGGAGAGCGTGTCGCTACACTACAGAGCCACTTTTTTCCCCCTGTATGCTGTTTTATTTGTTTTTCTTATCGAAGTGGATTTTTCTACAGAATTTTGCCAGGAACAACCCTTTTGTTGCCGTGGGTTCTTTTACGTGCGCTAAGTGCATGCTGCACACGGGACCTCGGTTTATCGTCTTATCCGAATGGCTAGCATCCAGACCACCACTTAAGGTCTAGTGGAGGGGTAGAAAATATCGGCGGCTGAGCCGTGATTCGAAACAGCGCGCTCAGATTCTCTCGCTTCCTATGCGGACGCGTTACCTTTAGGCCATCACTCTACACACACACACACACACACACACACACACACACACACACACACACACACACACACACACACACACACACACACACACATATATATATATATATATATATATATTGTTTGTGTCATTCTTAATGTTGATACTGCACACCAACCTAGGACAGGTTCCCACGGTCCGCCCAGCACATTTAACACTGTGCGAAGGTCATGCATCTGCTCCTTTTTTTCCCCCACAATATGTGGTGTGGCGTATATGGATATGCCCGCTCTCTCTGACACCTCGTTGGTTTTTAATGAATCTTTAGTTGCTCAAAAGTACACATGATCATGATGCAAGCAAATACAAACGAGCACCAGCCAGCTTAAAGCTTACACTGTTATCGCACGTTGCAGCTCTGTTCAGCGTGACGGTTGATGAACAATAATATCATCGATAATATCAATAACCTTATTCATCAACAAGAAATTGATAAGTTTTCAGTTTCAGTTTCAGTAGCTCAAGGAGGCGACACTGCGTTCGGACAAATCCATATACGCTGCACCACATCTGCCAAGCAGATGCCTGACCAGCAGCGTGACCCAACGCGCTTTGTCAGGCCTTGAGGGGAAAAAAAGAAGAAAAGGAAATGGATAAAAAAATATATAAAAAAATAAAGAAATAAGTAAGACAATGCTATAACCATATCAGCATGATACCACGTCCTTGAGACTGAAACTGAAACTGCAGTTTAGGTTGAGTCTATCACTGTTTTCCCGCCGCTGTGTGTGTGTGTGTGTGTGTGTCTGTGTCTGTGTGTGTGTGTGTGCGTGTGCGTGTGTGTGTGTGTGTGTGTGTGTGTGTGTGTGTGTGTGTGTGTGTTACTGTGTGTGTCTGTGTGTATCTCTGTGGCTGTGTTTGTGTGTGTGTGTGTGTGTGTGTGTGTGCGTGGCTGTGTGCATGTGTGTGTGTGTGTGTGTGCGTGTGTGTGTGTGTGTGTGTGTGTGTGTGTGTGTGCATGTGCGCGTCTGAGAGGGCATATGAGCGATCCACCACACGAACATATGTGTGTGTGTGTGTGTG
>NC_134879.1:9154809-9167309 GCF_041734735.1 Babylonia areolata
CGCGCGCGCGCGCGCGCACACACACACACACAGAGCAAGGTGGGGATGTTTTTGATGAGAAAGAATGCCAACTAAAATAGAAGTGTTTCTTCACTGGAATGATGTGGCTTGGGTCATCATCAGCCTCCTTGGGCAGAGAGAGGGGGAAGGGGGTGGGGAGGAAGGATGAGAGAGAGAGAGAGAGAGAGAGAGAGAGAGACGGACAGAGAGACAGAGAGGGAGAAGCTCTGGAGGTTGGTGAATCGTTTTCAAACAGAGATTACAGGTCGTTGCCGTGCGAGCTTTTTGTTTTAAAAAAATAAACAAAAACTTTATTCATTCACAGAAGCATCAAAGCAGCTGTGTAAATGATAAGTGGAAGCACAAGCAAAGCTTACAACCGTGCTCTACACTAGTTACTTGTCAATGAACTGTCTTCAATTTAGAAAAAAAAAGTACGCGAGCTCATTCATTGTGCGATGTCTCACGTAGTTATTATTTCAAATTATGAACATTACAGTAAGCAACGGGTTTTTGTTGTTGTTGTTGTTGTTTTGGCTGTTGTTTTTATTTTGGTGGGGGACTGGGGGTCGGAGGGGGGGCGGGGGGGTCGGGGGTGGGGGGTGGGTTCGAGACTTTGGATTTGGAATGTCTCCACTGAATTGTTATTTTGAACAGTACAAACCTGATGTAAACAGAGATGTGAACTGCCCTTTTTTGTGTGTCAATGTACCAGAAACAGAACTTCACGTTAATAATATGTCAGAACTACCTATCAGTTCGGAGGGGGAAAAAAACTCATTCCAGAAAAAAAAGGTTTTACAGACAGCCATCCATGTTTAAATTTTCATTGTCGTATGGCAACATGAATAAAGGATTTGTTGATAAACTCTCCCTGTTTTTGTTGATAAACTCTCCCTGTTTTGGGTTCAAAGCTGAAAGGGGAAAGACAAAACGAGTGAACGCAGTTTCGTGTTAACAGTTACGTGTGAAATATCAGTAATGTCATATTTTCTTAAAAGCTCACTCTATTTCATGCATGGACGGCCTGACATTAAACCATGCTGGTTCTTGAGTGTCCCTCCGATTACGTTCTCTCCCTGTGGAGACCAACACCACTGCCACCTCTACCGTGTTCGGATTTAGTGATGGAACAAGGATTTAACTAATCTTATAGAGAGCCAGGTGTGGAAACATGTTGACTGATCTTGGGTTGATTGGTTTGTTGTGGTTCCGATATTCTGTCTGACTGTCAAGGGGTGCTGTGAGCTGAGAATAGAAATGTCATGTTATATACTATTATTTTTTTGTGGTCATTATTATTATAATTATTTTTTTTGGGGGTGGGGTGGGGTTGAGAGAGAGAGAGACAGAAAGAGAGAGAGAGAGTGTCCATTCTTTCCTACTCGTTCCTTTGAGTTTGTATAATCTTCTTCTTCTTCTTCTGCGTTCACTCGTATGCACACGAGTGGGCTTTTACGTGTATGACCGTTTTCACCCCGCCATGTAGGCAGCCATACTCCGTTTTCAGGGGTGTGCATGCTGGGTATGTTCTTGTTTCCACCGAACGCTGACATGGATTACAGGATCTTTAACGTGCGTATTTGATCTTCTGCTTGCATATACACACGAAGGGGGCTCAGGCACTAAGCAGGTCTGCACATATGTTGACCTGGGAGATCGTAAAAATCTCCACCCTTTACCCACCAGGCGCCGTCACCGTGATTCGAACCCGGGACCCTCAGATTGAAAGTCCAACGCTTTAACCACTCGGCTATTGCGCCCGTCAGTTTGTATAATCAAAAATACCTTTACAAACTGTCACCACACTGTATGTGCATCACTGTTGCTAACGGTGTCGTAAAATTATCAGTGATGTGTCATTCAATATGAAATTGTAACTGTGACGAAGTTGACAAGAAAATGATACCTTCTATGCAAGGAGAGAAAAAAAACAACAACCCAACAAACAAACAAAGAAAAAACCAGCACTGACACCTCACCCACTGCCGTGGCTCCATTCAGCACCCACTGTCGTTATAATAATGCTGTCCGCGGGAGGGGGCGTGGCAGGTCTATGTCAAGGTGTTGGGTCTTTAGTCAGTCAATGGGATCAACCCCCCCCCCCCCCCCCCCCCACACCCACACACCGCCACCCAACCCCACTCCCCCAACCACCCCACTCTCTTTTTTTTTTTTTTTTTTACCTCTCCTTCAGGTGTCGTGGTCAATCACAGTGAGATCATCATCGCCGGCCATTGTAGTGGACTGAAGAAGACGAGTTAGCTGTACACTGGGTGAGACTGACTCAACGCCTCGACAGGAAGCAGTAGTCCTTGTGTTGTTTACCTTCCTCTCTGTCTTGTCACGACTCGTTGACGTGATTGAAGCATTCTTCACCTGGAGGTGGGGGTCTGTATGAGTGTGCTGGGGGTGGGGGGAGGTGGGGGTCTGTATGACTGTGCTGGGGGTGGGGGTGGGGGGAGGTGGGGGTCTGTATGAATGTGCTGGGGGTGGGGGGAGGTGGGGGTCTGTATGAATGTGCTGGGGGTGGGGGGAGGTGGGGGTCTGTATGACTGTGCTGGGGGTGGGGGTGGGGGGAGGTGGGGGTCTGTATGACTGTGCTGGGGGTGGGGGTGGGGGGAGGTGGGGGTCTGTATGACTGTGCTGGGGGTGGGGGTGGGGGGAGGTGGGGGTCTGTATGACTGTGCTGGGGGGTGGGGGGAGGTGGGGGTCTGTATGACTGTGCTGGGGGTGGGGGGAGGTGGGGTCTGTATGACTGTGCTGGGGGTGGGGGGAGGTGGGGTCTGTATGACTGTGCTGGGGGTGGGGGGAGGTGGGGGTCTGTATGACTGTGCTGGGGGTGGGGGGAGGTGGGGGTATGTATGACTGTGCTGGGGGTGGGGGTGGGGGGGGTATGTATGACTGTGCTGGGGGTGGGGGTGGGGGGAGGTGGGGTCTGTATGACTGTGCTGGGGGTGGGGGTGGGGGGAGGTGGGGGTCTGTATGACTGTGCTGGGGGTGGGGGTGGGGGGAGGTGGGGGTCTGTATGACTGTGCTGGGGGTGGGGGGAGGTGGGGTCTGTATGACTGTGCTGGGGGTGGGGGGAGGTGGGGGTCTGTATGACTGTGCTGGGGGTGGGGGGAGGTGGGGTCTGTATGACTGTGCTGGGGGTGTGGGGAGGTGGGGGTCTGTATGAATGTGCTGGGGGTGGGGGGAGGTGGGGGTCTGTATGAATGTGCTGGGGGTGGGGGGAGGTGGGGGTCTGTATGAATGTGCTGGGGGTGGAGGGAGGTGGGGGTCTGTATGACTGTGCTGGGTGTGGGGGTGGGGGGAGGTGGGGGTCTGTATGAATGTGCTGAAGGTGGTGGGGGTGGGGGTCTGTATGACTGTGCTGGGGGAGGGGAGGTGGGGGTCTGTATGACTGTGCTGGGGGTGGGGGGAGGAGGGGAAGGGGGAGGAGGTGAAACTGACAGCGAGTTTGGGTTTTGTGGACTGAATGCGTGTGTGGGGGTGGGGGTGGGGGTGGTTAGGGGTGGCTGGGGGGGTGGGGGGGGGGGGAAGGAGGTTGAATGTGACAATGGGTGGATGTGACAATGTGTGGGGGTGGATGTGACAATATGTGGGGGTGAATGTGACAATGTGTGGGGTGAAGGTGACATTGTGTGGGGTGAATGTGACAATGTGTGGGGTGAAGGTGACATTGTGTGGGGTGAAGTTGACAATGTGTGGGGTGAATGTGACAATGTGTGGGGTGAAGGTGACAATGTGTGGGGGTGAATATGACAATGTGCGGGGGTGAAGGTGACAATGTGTGGGGGTGAATGTGACAATGTGTGGGGGTGAAGGTGACAATGTGTGGGGTGAATGTGACATTGTGTGGGGTGAATGTGACAATGTGTGGGGTGAATGTGACAATGTGTGGGGGTGAATGTGACAATGTGTGGGGTGAATGTGACAATGTGTGGGGTGAATGTGACAATGTGTGGGGTGAATGTGACAATGTGTGGGGGTGAATGTGACAATGTGTGGGGGTGAATGTGACAATGTGTGGGGGTGAAGGTGACAATGTGTGTGACAATGTGTGAATGTGACAATGTGTGGGGATGAATGTGACAATGTGTGAATGTGACAATGTGTGGGGGTGAATGTGACAAAGTGTGAATGTGATAATGTGTAGGGGTGAATGTGACAATGTGTGGGGGTGAATGTGACAATGTGTGAATGTGACAATGTGTAGGGTGAATGTGACAATGTGTGAATGTGACAATGTGTGGGGGTGAAAGTGACAATGTGTGGGGATGAATGTGACAATGTGTGAATGTGACAATGTGTGGGGGTGAATGTGACAAAGTGTGAATGTGACAATGTGTGAATGTGACAATGTGTGGGGTGAATGTGACAATGTGTGTGGGTGAATGTGACAATGTGTGGGGCTGAATGTGACAATGTGTGAATGTGATAATGTGTAGGGGTGAATGTGACAATGTGGGGGGGTGAATGTGACATTGTGTGAATGTGACAATGTGTGGGGTGGATGTGACAATGTGTGAATGTGACAATGTGTGGGGTGGATGTGACAATGTGTGAATGTGACAATGTGTGGGGTGAATGTGACAATGTGTGAATGTGACAATGTGTGAATGTGACAATGTGTGTGGTTAATGTGACAATGTGTGAATGTGACAATGTGTGGGGTGAATGTGACAATGTGTGGGGGTGAATGTGACAATGTGTGAATGTGACAATGTGTGGGGGTGGATGTGACAATGTGTGGGGGTGAATGTGACAATGTGTGGGGTGGATGTGACAATGTGTGAATGTGACAATGTGTGGGGGTGGATGTGACAATGTGTGAGGTGGATGTGACAATGTGTGAATGTGACAATGTGTGGGGGTGAATTTGAGAATGTGTGAATGTGACAATGTGTGGGGGTGGATGTGACAATGTGTGGGGTGGATGTGACAAGGTGTGAATGTGACAATGTGTGGGGGTGGATGTGACAATGTGTGAATGTGACAATGTGTGGGGGTGAATGTGACAATGTGTGGGGGTGAATGTGACAATGTGTGGGGGTGGATGTGACAATGTGTGGGGGTGAATGTGACAATGTGTGGGGGTGAATGTGACAATGTGTGGGGGTGGATTTGACAATGTTGGGGGTGGATGTGACAATGTGTGGGGGTGAATGTGACATTGTGTGGATGTGACTATGTGTGGGGTGAATATGATAATGTGTGGATGTGACAATGTGTGGGGTGAATGTGACAATGTGTGAATGTGACACTGTGTGGATGTGACAATGTGTGGGGGTGAATGTGACAATGTGTGGGGTGGATGTGACAATGTGTGGGGTGGATGTGACAATGTTGGGGGTGGATGTGACAATGTGTGGGGTGGATGTGACAATGTGTGGGAATGAATGTGTCAATATGTGAGGTGGATGTGACAATGTGTGGGGTGGATGTGACAATGTGTGGATGTGACAATGTGTGGGGTGGATGTGACAATGTGTGGATGTGACAATGTGTGGGGTGGATGTGACAATGTGTGGATGTGACAATGTGTGGGGGTGAATGTGACAATGTGTGGGGTGAATGTGACAATGTGTGGATGTGACAATGTGTGGGGGTGAATGTGACAATGTGTGGGGGTGAATGTGACAATATGTGGGGTGAATGTGACAATGTGTGGGGTGAATGTGTCAATACGTGGGGTGAATGTGACAATGTGTGGGGTGAATGTGTGAATACGTGGGGTGAATGTGACAATGTGTGGGGTGAATGTGACAATGTGTGGGGTGAATGTGTCAATACGTGGGGTGAATGTGACCACAGCCCATACATCCCCTCTCCCCGTACCTTCATTCTCTCATTTCCTTCTCTCTTATCTCCCCTCCTTTCACGTACACACGCGCGCGCGCACGCACACACACACACACACACACACACACACACACACACACACACGCACACACACGCACACACACGCACACACAACCACACACACTCTCATTCACTCACGCAGGCACACACTCATTTTACACACGCACGCACGCACACACACACACACACACACACACACACACACACACACACACAACCACACACACACACAACCACATACACACTTATTCACTCACGCACACACACACTCATTCAATCACGCACACACACACACACACACACACACACACACACACACACACACACAGCCACCCACACACTTATTCACTCACGCACACACACACTCATTCACTCACGCACACACACACACACACACACACACACACACACACACACACACACACACACACACACACACACACGTGCGGACGCGCCCGAGCGTTCACACCCCACCCGCCCACCCACCGACATACCCACACACAAATGCACATATGTTAGAAAAAATGGTAAACATTTTAATCTCAGTGAACAAAGAAGGTTAGATGATGTGCCGTGTCTGTACTTTTCCGGCTGATTAAACAAGATGCACACACCTCAGTTGTTGATCAATATATTCTTGGATTCGGAAAAAAAAAGAAGAGAAAAATTAAGGAGAAAAAATATATCATATCCACACACACACACACACACACACACACATACACACACACGCACGCACACGCACACACACACACACACACGCACACACACACACATACGCACACACACACACACACACACACACACACACACACACACACACCCCGTACCACCCACCCAGAACACAGTTTGCACTCCATTCTCTTCCTTCCCCGACGCCCACACCGTCACCCCCACCTCGGTAATTCCCCCCATATGGACACGGACGTTACAGACGTAGCAGTCACTGCAGACAATGAGATGACTCTCAATAGACTCCCCTTCTCTTCCTCAGCGGGCTTGGTCAGTCCTCCGGTCAGTTGTCACACGATGGTCAAACTGATGACCAGCAATGTGGAAGGACAGAAGTCAATTCTTTTCAGCCAGGTGTGACGGGCGCCACACCCCCAGGCAGCATTGCCTTTCACTAGGCGCTGATTCCTTTCTAGCAGTCGGAGCCACACCCGTTAGAGCAATTGTCACTCTTTCTTCGTTGTGGGGGTAGGGGGCGGGGGGGGAGGGGTGGGGGAGTGGGGTGGTGGTGAGCGGGTGGGTAAGGGAAGGGGAGGAGAGGGGTGGGGGGGTGAGGGGTAACTAACAGTGAGCTTCGATCTTGTGTACGGATCTTGTGTGTGTGTGTGTGTGTGTGTGTGTGTGTGTGTGTGCGCGCGCGTGCGTGCGTGGTACGTGCCTGTGTGTGTGTGTGTGTGTGTGTGTGTGTGTGTGTGTGTGTGTGTGTGTGTGTGTGTGTGATCACTTCGATTTTTACCTAGCTGTTCGAGTTCGGATTGAACAGAAACTTGCAACGTTGTGTTATCAATACATTCTGTTTAGCGCTACCAGTAGTAGTAGTAGTAGTAGTAGTTTTCCAAAGACTATGACGTGTTTTAAAAAAATATATATTTCTAACTTAGGTCATTCTAATATTTCTTTTTCAACTCGGCTCATTTTAACATGTTTTAGTGTAAGCGATGTGCTTTGAGTGTACTGATTAGGGAAAAGCGCAATATAGATACAAATTCTTTGATATTGATATTATTATTATTATTGATATTACTACTACTACTACTACTACTACTACTACTAGTATTTTTTTTATTATTGTTATTATCATCATAATCATCATTGTTGTTATCATTATCATCATATAGATCCTAATCAATCGGATGAGACGATAAACCGCGGCTCCCTAATGCAGCATGCACTTTGTGCACGTAAAGGAACCCTGGGCAAGAAAAGGGTTGTCCCTGGCAAAATTCTGTAGAAAGAGCACTTTGACGAGAGGCATTACCATGTCAGCGTGTTGTTACTCTTTTGATGATGTGTCCACACATGTCTTCTGGAGGAGTAAACGTGCCAAACAAAAGTGAGGGGCAAAGAGAGAGAAGCCCCAAACAGGGTAAGTTTGAATGACAGGCACTAATTAAGATACGGAGGTTTAATAGACAGAGGTGACAGATGACACTGATTGATAAGGTTTGATGGGCAGAGACACGAATTAAAACACAAAGGTTTAATGGGCAGAGATGATAGAGGATACTAATTGATAAGGTTTGATGACAGATAAAATTATTTAAACACGAAGATTTAATGGGCAGAGATGACAGAGGATAATAATTAATAAGGTTTAATGGGCAGAGACACTCGTTAAAACACAAAAGTTGAACGGGCAGATATGACAGAGGATAATAATTAATAAGGTTTAATGGGCAGAGACACTATTCAAAACACAAAAGTTGAACGGGCAGATATGACAGAGGATAATAATTAACAAGGTATAATGGGCAGACACTAGTTAAATAAAACACAAAAGTTGAACGGGCAGATATGACAGAGGATAATAATTAACAAGGTATAATGGGCAGACACTAGTTAAATAAAACACAAAAGTTGAACGGGCAGATATGACAGAGGATGATAATTAACAAGGTATAATGGGCAGACACTATTCAAAACACAAAAGGTTGAACGGGCAGATATGACAGAGGATAATAATTAACAAGGTATAATGGGCAGACACTATTCAAAACACAAAAGTTGAACGGGCAGATATGACAGAGGATAATAATTAACAAGGTTTAATGGGCTGAGACACCAATCAAAACACATGGACAGAGGTGACGGACGACACTGATCAATACACCGTTTTGCAGAGAACGTCCACAGTGGTGGGCCCTGGCTGTTGTCCACTCAACACCAACACAGGGGGCAGGTCATTAAAAGGTCCCGCATAACACAGCACTTCACCACACCTCAACCACCACCACCCCACCCCACCCCACCCTCACTCCACTCTTCCGTCATCCTCAACCCCCCCCCCCACCCCCCCATCCACACCCGTCCACCCCTCACCCACCCCCACCTCCATCCTCACCCAGACAAAAAAGCGTTTCCCCAACAACCATTAGTGGTTGTTGGGTTTTTACGCAACGTCGGCCGCTAAGGGCCATCCGGGGCAACGGACTCTCGTTCCCAGACCTTTCCCCATCCCCACAGCCCAGCTCCCTTTGATGGCAGCAGGTGGGGGCAGTCAAGTGGCTCCCTTGGAATGAGGTGCCCTGGGTGACCAGGGGCCTGAATGCTCCAGGGGCTTCAGGTGGCTGGGAAAAGGATGTTCCATCCCCCCCCCCCTCCTCCCTTCCGACTCTCCCCTCTCTTTGCTGGCCGACACAAGAATGCCGCCTGTATACAGATGAAGGAGGGGAAGTGGAACTGATAGGGATGAAAAGAAAAGGAAAGAAACGGGGAAAGGAAAAGAAGAAAAGGAAAGGGAAGGAAAGGAAACGAAACGAAACAATGGAACACTTTTCTAAACACGAAACAAATCACGATATACACAGACACACGTACACACTTTCATGTCGTTTTTCCATCCCCTCTCCTCCCCGGACACACACACACACACACACACACAAACACAAACAAACACGTACACACACACGCACGTACGCACGCACACACGCCCGCCCGCCCGCACACACACACACACACACACACACACACACACACACACACAGAGAGAGGGAGAGAGAGATTTCCACCCGAAATCTGTGGCTTTTCTTCGAAGACATTTTTTTCCAGTGGCTTTTTTTTCACACATCAGCACACACAAACCTCCCCCGTCTCAGCAATCGTTCACTTCCATGGAACACATGTCGGTGTCGCTGTGCGATTTCATGAAAAAAAGATAGTAAAAAAAAAAAACAAAAAAAACCCGAACTAGCTGGGCGTAGATCCTCGATCGATACGAAGCTCGGTGCTTCGCGGAGATCCCGATCGACCAGAATGTCCCTGAACGACAATAAAGCACTACATCCCATGATCGTTACAGCCAGTAATTTGAGTTCGTCCGTAATGAACGAAAACAACAGTGGGAGTTCGTTGGTCATTTTGGTGGGAGGTTTGGCAAATATAGAGCCAGGAGGAAGGAGGTGTTGGGGTGACCAGTGAGTTTTAATGACAGGCATTAGTTTGATTCCTGGCTGGACGTTACTGTCGCTCTGAAGATTTATACGGCTCGGTTCGATCAGCCCCTGGTGAAAAGTTCCTGCTGAACAGCAGCGAAAGCAAACTCCAGAATCCAGAAAGGCCTGCATTTTCCTGAAATGCCGGACCTGACGTATGTATAGACTTTCATTGAACGACAACTAAACGTTACATCCGGTAATTGTTCGGGACCGATGCCGAGCTGCTTGCAGCACACCGATAGAGGATTGATGCCAAGCACCGGCCAAAAACAAAACTGAAAAATATTTGCCTTCGTTAAAAAAATATACATACATGCTAAGGCTTAGTAGAGGCGTTTCATTGTTTAACCGTCCATCAGGCAGTGAACTCATTTCCACTGTGTCTGGAGCATGGCATACGAAGGCGGGGCCCAGTTCTCTCCCTCAAGGGTCAAGGGCTGGATTGCAAAAAGCGACCAAAGCAGCGCATAGTTCGCTCAAGGTTAACATTGTTCCTAAATCTACGATCATTCTGTAGACTTTGGACAATTCTTAAACGCTGAGGAAACGATAAATCTACGTTAATTCTGTAGACTTTGGGGAATATTCTTAACTCTGAGGAAATTTGATTAATCTACGCTAATTCTGTAAACTGTGTAGACACATTCATAACGCTGAGGTAACTTTGCAAATCTACGCTCCTCCTGTAGACTCTGGACAAAACTTAACGCTGGGGAAGAGACGGACTACTATAATGACTGTTAGACCAGATCAGGTCTGTTTGGGTTGTCAGACTTGCTGATATCATTCAGTTTTCCTCTGCAAAATAGGGAGAGAGCATATTCCCTTTCCCCCCTCTGACCTAGTGGTGTAATAGGTGTCGTTCTTTCATCCAACAATCATCCATCCATCCATCCATCCATCCGTACGTCCATCCACCCAGCCATCATCCATCCATCATCTATCATCCATCCATCCATCCATCCATCAATCAATCAATCAATCTATCATCCATCCATCCATCATCCATCCATCAGCTATCATCCATCCATCCATCCATCCATCAATCAATCAATCAATCAATCTATCATCCATCCATCCATTCATCATCCATCCATCCGTCCATTCTTCTGATCGACGTCATGGTTTACACACACACACACACACACACACACACACACACACACACACACACACACACACACACACAAACACTTGCACACACACCAACACACTCCGACACACGTGCACACGCATACACACACGCCTCTTTATCATCAACCCCCCCCTCTCTCTCTCTCTCTCTCTGTCTGTCGTACACACACACACACACACACACACACACACACACACACACACACACACACACACACACACACACACACACACACACACACACACAGAGTGTGTGTAGTGTGTGTGTGTGTGAGAGAGAGAGAGAGAGAGAGAGAGAGATGTGTGTGTGTGTGTGGTGTGTGTGTGTGTGTGTGTGTGTGTGTGTGTGTGTGTGTGTGTGTGTCCCAAAGTGTAGTGTAGTGAAGCGAACCGCCCTCACTGAAGCCACCTGTTTCAATATTATGGCGGGCCGTGTTTTGAAAGAATTGTGGGACCAGCTAACAGGGGAGATGATTCACGCGGCTTATCTCCCCTCTCCACTCTGCTATAATTTGCGTTTTGATGAGTGTCCGCTTGTGTTTGTTGCATTGGGTTAATATTTTCTCCACGTTCAGTTGAGGGGTTGGTCAATGAACGACTTGAAGGTGTTTGAAGAGCTGTTCGGCTTTTGTTGTTTGGATGGGAAGTGTGTGTGTGTGTGTGTGTGTGTGTGTGTGTGTGTGTGTGTGTGAGAGAGAGAGAGAGAGAGAGAGAGAGAGAGAGAGAGAGAGAGACGGTGATGATGATGATCGGGAGCTTAATTTGTTTGAAGTTGTGGATCGTCTGTTTTTGTAGTGATGAAGGTAGGGCATGTGTGTGTGTGTGTGTGTGTGTGTGTGTGTGTGTGTGTGTGTGTGTGTGTGTGTGTGTGTGTGTGTGTGTGTGTGTGTGTATGTGTGTGTGTGTGCGGTGTGTGTGTGTGTGTGTGTGTGTGTGTGCGGTGTGTGTGTGTGTGTGTGTGTGTGTGTGTGCGGTGTGTGTATGTGTGTGTGTGTGTATGTGTGTGTATGTGTGTGTGTGTGTGTGTGTGTGTGTGTGTGTGTGTGTGTGTGTGTGTGTGTGTGTGTGTGTGTGTGTGTGTGTGTGAGGAAGAGGATGGTGATGATGATGATTTGGAGCTTAATTGGTTTGAAGTTGTGGATCGTGTGTTTTTGTAGTGTTTGGGGTAAGGCATCCCCCCACCCCCTCTCTCTCTCTCTCTCTCTCTCTCTCTCTGTGTGTGTGTGTGTGTGTGTGTGTGTTCCTTTGTCCTCGCTTCGTGTGTGTCCCACTCTTTACACGATTGTAATTACTTCAAGTAATGTAAAGTGTTTTTGAATAAAGTGGTTAAAAATC
>NC_134879.1:9172309-9199809 GCF_041734735.1 Babylonia areolata
AGATTGTTTAGGCATCCTCACCTCCCCACCCCTAAATCATCATCCACCTCTGACAGCAACGCCCCCTCCCTGTGAACCCTGTCCCCCCTCCCCCACCGCCATGCAACCCACATCCACCCACCCACTTCAAACACCAATCACCAATTCAACCACCCACTTCAAACACCAATCACCAATTCAACCACCCACTTCAAACACCAATCACCTATTCAACCACCCACTTCAAACACCAATCACCTATTCAACCACCCACTTCAAACACCAATCACCTATTCAACCACCCACTTCAAACACCAATCACCAATTCAACCACCCACTTCAAACACCAATCACCTATTCAACCACCCACTTCAAACACCAATCACCCATCCAACCACCCACTTCAAACACCAATCACCCATCCAACCACCCACTTCAAACACCAATCACCAATTCAACCACCCACTTCAAACACCAATCACCCATCCAACCACCCACTTCAAACACCAATCACCTATTCAACCACCCACTTCAAACACCAATCACCCATCCAACCACCCACTTCAAACACCAATCACCAATTCAACCACCCACTTCAAACACCAATCACCCATTCAACCACCCACTTCAAACACCAATCACCAATTCAACCACCCACTTCAAACACCAATCACCAATTCAACCACCCACTTCAAACACCAATCACCAATTCAACCACCCACTTCAAACACCGATCACCTATTCAACCACCCACTTCAAACACCAATCACCTATTCAACCACCCACTTCAAACACCAATCACCAATTCAACCACCCACTTCAAACACCAATCACCTATTCAACCACCCACTTCAAACACCAATCACCAATTCAACCACCCACTTCAAACACCAATCACCAATTCAACCACCCACTTCAAACACCAATCACCTATTCAACCACCCACTTCAAACACCAATCACCAATTCAACCACCCACTTCAAACACCAATCATCCATCCACCCACCCACTTCAAACACCAATCACCTATTCAACCACCCACTTCAAACACCAATCACCAATTCAACCACCCACTTCAAACATCAATCACCTATTCAACCACCCACTTCAAACACCAATCACCCATCCACCCACCCACTTCAAACATCAATCACCTATTCAACCACCCACTTCAAACACCTATCACCCATCCAGCCACCCACTTCAAACACCAATCACCTATTCAACCACCCACTTCAAACACCAATCACCTATTCAACCACCCACTTCAAACACCTATCACCCATCCAACCACCCACTTCAAACATCAATCACCTATTCAACCACCCACTTCAAACACCAATCACCCATCCAACCACCCACTTCGAACACCTATCAGTCCTGTCCGCTGACCAACGACAGTGAGTGAACCAGGCCGACTGTCAGGGGCGGTCCAGAGAAACGGGAAAAGAAAAATAAATTAAAAATACAATGATATGATATTGGACAAACACACACAGAGACAGACTTATTGAGACAGACAGACAGACAGAGACAGAGAGACAGAGAGAGAGACAGAGAATGACGGAGAGAGAGAGACAGACAGACAGACAGAGACAGAGACACAGAGAGAGGACAAACATACAAACATACACACATACAGACAGACTGACAGAGACAGACTTATTGAGACAGACAGACAGACAGAGACAGAGAGACAAACAGACAGACAGAGACAGAGACAGACAGACAGACAGACAGACAGAGACAGAGACAGAGAACAAACATACAAACATACAGACAGACAGACAGACTAACAGAGATAGACTTATTGAGAGAGAGACAGACAGACAGACAGACAGAGAGGACAAACATACAGACATACATACATACAGATAGACTGACAGAGACAGACTTATTGAGAGACAGAGGGGGGCCGGGGGTAGACATGTGTGTGAGTGTGTGTTTGTGTAAGAGGGACAGACAGACAGTCAGACAGACAGGGACAGACTTACCGAGAAGAAAGAGAGACAGACAGACAGACAGACAGACAGACATGAACAGAGAGTGAAGTGGAGGGTAAAGAAGCGAAGAACAAGCCAAACACATCCGGGGACCTTGACGAAATCTGTCAGATCACCACGGATACATCCCACACCCACCCCCCTCAACCCCCCGAACCCGCAACCCCCTTTTCCCACCCTCTCCATGCCCGTTCACCCAACCCCCTTTTCCCACCCTCTCCATGCCCGTTCACCCCACTTCAGCAACTCGTGTCTCCTGAAAGCTGTGCGTCTGTCACGGACTGCGGATACGTCGCATCAACCTTTCTATCTGACACCCCCCACACACACACCTCTCCCGCCGGCCCCCGACACACACCCACACCCTTCATACCCCCCTCCGTTGCCCCTGGAGCCTCGTCTTGAAGACCGTGCGTCTTCTGAAATCTGCTCGTCTCCATGGCGACGTGGTGCCAGTCAAGTGCCAGGAGTCTCTGGCGTCCATCTGTTACGTAGGGGTAGGGGGTGGGGGTGGAGGTGAAGGGGTGTGAGGGGAGGGTGGTAGGGTAGGTTGTTGGAGGCGTTCAATTTGGATGTGATATCTGTCTCTCTATCTCTATTACACTCTCTGTTGTATTCTTCAAGTCACACATTCTCAAATTTCCCTTACTGAGATAGTAAAGTTATTCTGGCTCTGGAAATTTTTTTTTTAAAAGTGCTTCAAATCTGTATGCATCACACACTTCACTACACTTAATTTCACTAACTCTCAGTTTAATTTCTTAAATGCACAGTTATTACAGTGTTCTGTTTGGGGTTGTCGTAATATTTCGTGCTTTGATGTCTCAGACCAGCGAAAATATTCGTTTTGTTGTTGTGTGGGGAGGGGGTGTTGGGGTGGTTGTTGCTGTCACCGTAATGTTGTGTGCATATTTTTTATGTAACAGTCAACCCGTGAATGTCTCGTGACATGTGTATTTGATCCATGTCGTTGCTGTTGTTTTTTTAAATCGTATTATTTTTGTTTTTGAATTTTTTGGAATGAGAATGTGAATCTAAATAGATTATCATCCCAGTTAGAGAAATTAAGTGTGGTGAAGTCTCTTTCGGAAAATGAGAATATAGGAAAACCTTTTGGTCTTAAAAACGAGTTATAGAACACCAAGACGACATCCGCGGATATTGTGAACAAATAGCAATATAGCGTACCCACAATCATTTCCCAGATACAAAACCACACACTGCTTTCAACACCACACCACACCACACCACACCATACTGATCACCGGTCGGCCTTCCTCAGCACGTGCTGTTCGTGAGAAACGGGCAATGACGACATATGTCGGTCGGAGGTTTGAAGTTTTCTCGTCCTCAGATCGACGCTCGTTGCTGCAGCCTCAAACTGCTTGACACGCTGTCGAGAACTTGAGCTTCCGCGTGGAGGGTCAGTGGATGGGAGAGAAGGGTGCTGAGGACCATGTTGACCGCTGTTCTGTGGGCGAAGCTGGGTGACCAGATAGTGAACAGACGGACGATGATGGGTGATGACCTGATGGTGTCATCATTGTCGGTCTGTGGCCCAGTTGATGATAGATTTTGATGTCTGTTTTTTTTTTTCGCTTTGCTGGTCAGGTTAGTGATACTCTGTCCATAGACATGTCGTTGACTTTATGCTTGACTTATTTCATGATGATTTATATTTCGTAGAAACTGTTGTTTGGTCTTCATAAGTATTCATGGTTCTATGTTTGTTTTGACAGTAATTTACCTTTGATACATACATACATATATATATGTGTGTGTGTGTGTGTGTGTGTGTGTGTGTGTGTGTGTGTGTGTGTTTGCATCATTTTTTTTATAGTTTATTTATCGTCTGATGATGACTGCCCAGTGATGGTTCTGTGTATTGTGTAGTTTTGTGGCGACTTTCTTTGATGCACATTATTGTTTGGTTGCAAATCTGTCAGTCATGTGTCCCATGAGCTTATTTCAGGTTTGACATATTTCCTGGTGATGATAATGCATTTTTGCATTGTTGGTATATCTGCTGTTTGGTCATGTCAATTGGCGATTTCATCTTTATGATAGAATGTTTGTTGTGATTTACCTCTGACATGATTTGGTTTGGTAGTTTATTATTATTTTTTGGAATGTTTTACATTCTCTCCCTCACTTCCGCCCCTATTTTTCTCCCCCCCCCCCTCCTCCTCCCCCCAAATGCTTTCTCTCCCTCCCCTCCTCCTCCTCCCCCCAAATGCTTTCTCTCCCTCCCCCCTCCTCCTCCCCCCAAATGCTTTCTCTCCCCCCTCCTCCTCCTCCCCCCAAATGCTTTCTCCCCCCTCCTCCTCCCCCCAAATGCTTTCTCTCCCCCCCTCCTCCTCCCCCCAAATGCTTTCTCCCCCCTCCTCCTCCCCCTAAATGCTTTCTCTCCCTCCCCCCTCCTCCTCCCCCCAAATGCTTTCTCTCCCCGCCTCCTCCTCCCCCAAATGCTTTCTGCCCCCTCCTCCTCCTCCCCCCAAATGCTTTCTGCCCCCTCCTCCTCCTCCCCCCAAATGCTTTCTCCCCCTCCTCCTCCCCCCAAATGCTTTCTCCCCCTCCTCCTCCCCCCAAATGCTTTCTCCCCCTCCTCCTCCCCCCAAATGCTTTCTGCCCCCTCCTCCTCCTCCCCCCAAATGCTTTCTGCCCCCTCCTCCTCCTCCCCCCAAATGCTTTCTCCCCCTCCTCCTCCTCCCCCTAAATGCTTTCTCTCCCCCCCCCTCCTCCTCTCCCCAAATGCTTTCTCTCCCCGCCTCCTCCTCCCCCCAAATGCTTTCTCTCCCCGCCTCATCCTCCCCCCAAATGCTTTCTCTCCCCCCTCCTCCTCCCCCCAAATGCTTTCTCTCCCCCCTCCTCCTCCTCCCAAATGCTTTCTCTCCCCCCCTCCTCCTCCCCCCAAATGCTTTCTCTCCCCCCTCCTCCTCCCCCAAATGCTTTCTCTCCCCCCCTCCTCCTCCTCCCAAATGCTTTCTCTCCCCCCTCCTCCTCCCCCCAAATGCTTTCTCCCCCCTCCTCCTCCCCCCAAATGCTTTCTCCCCCCCTCCTCCTTCCCCCAAATGCTTTCTCTCCCTCCTCCTCCTCCCCCCAAATGCTTTCTCTCCCCTCCTCCTCCCCCCAAATGCTTTCTCTCCCCTCCTCCTCCTCCCAAATGCTTTCTCTCCCCCCCTCCTCCTCCCCCCAAATGCTTTCTCCCCCCTCCTCCTCCCCCCAAATGCTTTCTCTCCCCCCCCCCCCCCTTTTGTTCTTCCTCCCTTTCCCCTATGTCTTTCTTTCTTTCTGTGTGTAAATATGAACTTGTTAGCGGACCACTGGAAAGCTCCGCGGCCATCTCGGGATCTTGCGCATGCACATCTAACTTTTACTCGAAATCGCGAGCAATGCCAAAGGCGATCGACATAGACAATTGCAGAAGACATGCGCTGTCCTCCATTTCTTCAGTTGATAGCCTCCATTGCTACAACCAATCACTGTAAAATCAAGTACCATCATATGCGCAACAAAAAACAAAACAAAACAAACAAAAAAAAAACCCAAAATATGAAGCAAAAACTCAAAAAAAAGAAGCCTGCTGTTTCGCACATCCTGCCTCTCTCGATCGCCTTTGTTGCTCGCAAGTTTGGAGAACCAATCAACGTCGAGAGCACAGATCATGTGATGCGCCTCTGTAAGTCATGTAAAACTGGAACTCTCTCCAGCAGTCAGTTTTCATATTCGTTTCGCAGTCGTTTATTTTGCCTTTTATTTCATTCAATGAGACACAAAGAAATGCAAAATACAAAGGAAACACTTTCATAAACAAAACAAAACAAAACAAACAAAATTATATATTTATCCATGTTATTTGTTTATTAGTTATTGACTTGATTCCTTGCTAACGTGTCTTTTTTTACATTCAGTTTTTTTCCAAAATCACGAACAGAAAAAGAAAATTAGATTCGCCTGAAAAATCTTTTGATTGAATAAAAAAAAAAAGACAAAAAAAAGACAGCAAAACAACTTTCATTGTTTCATATGGAGATGCATATCTTATCACCCACTCCATGAATGATTAAAAAAAATATTTCTGATTAAATATGCTGTTCTGGTTCCATCAAGAAGCAGCATAATCAGAACCGCCCCCCCCCTCCCCACCCCCCAAAACCCCCTTTAACCTCCACCAAAAATCCATTCCTTGCTTGATTAAAAAATTTAACAACTAGCAAGGACACAGACCGATGAAAAGACTGAACTTTTGTTGTTGCTGAGAGAGAGAGAGAGAGAGAGAGAGAGAGAGAGAGAGAGAGAGAGAGAAACAGCAGACACGTGGAGGAAGAGAGGAAAAGACTGGTTTTTTGTTGTTGTTTAAAGAAAGAGAGAGAGGGTGAGAGAGAGAGAAAGGGTGAGAGGGAAAGACAGAGAGAAGAGAAGAGAACACCAGACACGTGGAGGAAGATAGGGAATGACTGGTTTTTTGTTGAGAGAGAGAGAGAGAGTGTGTGTGTGTGTGTGTGTGTGTGTACGAGAGAGAGAGAGAGAGTGTGTGTGTGTGTGTGTGTACGAGAGAGAGAGAGAGAGAGAGAGAGAGAGAGAGAGAGAGAGAGATTGTGTACGAGAGAGAGAGAGAGAGTGTGTGTGTGTGTGTGTGTGTGTGTACGAGAGAGAGAGAGAGAGAGAGAGAGAGAGAGAGAGAGAGAGAGAAGAATAACACACGACACGGGGGAAGGGAGATGAGGGAGGGATGGGGCTCACAAGCAAGAACCTCCTCAATGTGGCTCAAAAGCCTCCCAGTCACCACCCCCACCCCTCCGACCCCCCCCCCCCCCCCCCCCCCACAACCACACACACACCCCTCAAACCCAGGCCACCAGACGAGACACAGGGGTCGATCTCCTTCCACCTCCACACCACCCAGCGCCTCCCTGCGCCTCCCTCACCCCACGCAAGAAAGACAGGCACGCCCATGACGTCACTGTGCACGTGCGTCCTCGGCAAACACGGCGCACGCGCTGGGCCAAAGCGAGGCCATATGCCTCCACTCCACTCCACCCCGTCCCTCCCTCTCTTACTGGTGGCTGGGTGGGTGGGGGTCGGGGTGGGGGGTGGGGGGATGAGGGGCCTCTCCTACCCCAAGTTTCCAAAACGCACATCTCCCTCACACACACACACACACACACACACACACACACACACTGATACTGGGTGTGAGAAGTATTTGTGACTCTTGCAATCTGTATTTTATTTCACCCCATTTGATTTTATTCAGGTGACAGGTCTAGTTCTCTGTCCCGTTAAATGAATTGAAAAATATCCCTATGGAAACTCTGTCCCGTTAAATGAATCGAAAAATATCCCTATGGAAACTCTGTCCCGTTAAATGAATTGAAAAATATCCCCATGGAAACGAGTTTCAATCATCATTTAAAAGTTGCTTTGCGATCACAGTTGCGGAGAAGGGCAAAACCCGCTGAGTTATACCCCATTACATTCCATGCAACACGAACACTGACTGAACGACCAACAATCACCAAAATTTTCCAACTAACAGACACTACTATATGATAGTCAGTCGTGTCCGACTAGGACCACCAGAACAGCAGAGGAGGTAGCTGCTATCCTGACTATCTGGGCTAGAATTTGATAATATTGTGGAGAGTGTCTCGCCCAAGTTGCTTCCCCACTCTCTTGGCCAAAAGGGTTTCAGGACAGACGGCGTTGGGACGGTTCCGATAGGCCTGCTAGCCCCCAAGGCTGCAGCACCAAGAGCCAGTGCAATCTCGCCTCCTAATTTTAGTCATCGCCCTTCACAAAAGGCGAAGCTGTAACAAACATCCCATTGTAGTGGAGTAACCATTTATGATACAGCTCTCACTTTGCTGTTGGCCCATCTATAAGCTTATGTCAATCTACTACTACTACTACTAATTATTATTATTATTATAATAATTATAATATAATTATTACTATCATTTGTATAGTGCTGAATCTTGTGCAGAGACAAATCAAAGCGCTTACACACGAGTAATTCACACGCATGCATAGCTCTATTTCACATGGACGAAAAAACAAAACACATCGATACATGCGAATAGAAAGCTGTGGAAACTGAGGACAAGGAAGGGGTAAGGGTGGGAGAGTCAAGGAGGGCGGAGGGGGGGGGAGGGGGCGGGGGGGGGAGGAGAGTGGGGGAGGGGGGGGTGGGTATTTAGGGAAGAGGTAGGTTCTTTAAGGGCAGACTTGAAAGAGCTGAGTGCAGAGACCTGACGAAACAAAAGATGAAGTTCCAGAAACAGAGATAGAGCGACGGCCGACTGTGGAGTGTTTGAATGTAGGTAGGCGGCAACGGAGTCCATGGATCCGATGCTGATCGTAGAGAGAGAGATGGGGTGTAGGTGTGAAGGCAGCTGCAGAGATAGTATGGGACAGATTTCCTTATATATTTCTAAAATAGAGTGCTGATCTTGTACTTTATTCTGTGTGAGACAGGGAGCCAATGGAGTTGTTGCAAAAGAGGAGTGATTTGCTCAGATCATTTCTTTCAGAGGACAAGTCGGGCAGCAGGGCTTTATATCCGCTGAAGGGCCTGAATAGACGAGGCAGGCACACCAGACAATAAAGAGTTACAGTAGTTGAGACGAGAGAGAATGAGAGAAACGACGAGTTTAGATGTTGCGTCAGAGGACAGATATTTCTAAATGGATCTGATATGCCGTAATGGACAATAGCAGGATTGACATGTCTGACTGATATATATATATATATATATATATATATATATATATATATATATATATATATATATATATATATATATATATATTCTGTACACAACTGGAAAATATTCATTTCATTATTACTGCATTGTGTTGTTAACATTCACCAACCGTAAACCAAGCGAGTAATGATAATTCATCACATGCTTGAGCACGTTATAAACGCTGTTAGCGTATCACTGCTCTTCTGTTCATATGTGCATATATGTCGTGTTTTCTGAATAAAAAGAAAAAAAAATGTTTAAACCAAACACCACAAAGACACAGGCAGAGAAGAAGAAGAAGAAGAAGAAGAAGAAAGAAAGAAAAAAGCCGTAGGAGTAAAAACCCGACAGGGAAGGGGGTCATTCTAATCCGAGTCATAGCCTGGGCTCAGGCTGGGTGCACGTGCAGAGCGGGAAACTGTTTGCACAGGACGACAGCGTGTTGCACGTGGCGGATAGAGACCTCAGTCCTCCCAGCAGTGTGTTCAGCTGGTTCCGAGGACCACGGTTTTTACCCGACAGGGGGAACAATTAGCAGGGTCTTAGGCAGAGGGGAGAGAAGTAGTAACTTGTCGAGTGCAAAGATAACTTGTGTCAGCGTCTCAAATCGAAGAGAGAAAAAAAAAATCTGAAAAAGAAAGTTAAAAAGGAAACGAGGACCCAATCCGCCACCCGTCCACCCCAACCCGCCACCCGCCCTCACCCGTTCTTTGATTTCAGCTTCTTGAAGTCACCAAATGTGAAACTGTCGAAAAGTCCTGAAATACGTTTTCGTTTTTTCCGTTGAGAAAAGTTTTGTTGTTGTTGTTTTTTTTTTTGTTTTTTTTGGTGTGTTTTTTAATGCATCTCCGTTTGTTTTGTTGTTGTCGTCGTTGTTTTTGTAGTTATCTTTCTTTTTTCCTTTTGGCGGTTCTGTTTTGCATTGTGCATGTACTATGCTGTACTGTGTTGTATTTTACTGTACACTATTGTATCAGGTTGCGTTGTACAAAGCAATTTACTTTTCTGTCTGAGGGGGTCTGCTTTGTATAGTATCAGCGCGATGTTTGTCTGCATAGTTAACTCATAAGTAAACATAAATATTTTAAAAAGTAAAAAATAGAATAGAATAGAACAAAATAAAAACGCACGAGAAGAAATGGAGACAATGCACATTTATGGCTGTTTAAATGTTAGACATGTTTTACTGCAACGGAAGGTTTTCTTTGAAGAACATTTTCAGTTTCAGTTTCAGGACAAATCCATATACGCTACACCACATCTGCAAAGCAGATTCCTGACCAGCAGCATAGCCCAACGCGCTTAGTCAAGCCTTGAGTGCATATATATATATATATATATATATATATATATATATATATATATATATATATATATATATATATATATATATATATATATATATATATATAGAGAGAGAGAGAGAGAGAGAGAGAGAGAGAGAGAAGAAAAGAAAACAAACACATCAATCTGTCAAATATTCCAAATTTTCGGAGCGATCACGCTCCTTCCTCAAGGGATAAGTTGTTTACATGTTACCAGGGTCACTCTTACGCAGCTGTATACATATATCTCTCTATATATATATCTATCTATATATATATATATATATATATATATATATATATATATATATATATCTGTACCTATCATAGTGGGTTTCTTCCACAGAATTTTCCCCAGAGGACAACCTTTTTGTTGCCATGGGTTCTTTTTCAGTGCGCCAAATGTGTGCTGCACAGGGACCTCGGTTTATCGTCTCATCCGAAAGACAAGACGCTCACTTTGTTTTTCCAGTCAAACTGGAGAGAAAGGGCGAGACTGGGATTTGAAACCAGACCCTCGCAGACACTGTATTAGCAGACAAGCGTCTTAACCATTGTGCCACCATTCTCCTCAAAGAATTTTTGAACTGGGAAAAGACGATGTTTCTGTAAATTAACAGTTTATAATGTTATACTAGAGATTGAAAAGGGGCTCTGTTTTCACTGATTCGTTCGAATAATCGTATCCAGCTCAAGCATCCGTTAAAAAAAAAAAATGCTGGTGCACAAAGAAAAAAAAAGTAAAGATAAAAAAGAAAGCCAAAATTCCTTCCACAGAAAACTGCTTTGACATTCGACCTGTACAGTCTTCACCCAAAACAGCTGCCTGCGATCAGTCTAATTATGTTTCCCTTCTATCAGTGGACGACAAAAAACCCTTGGTCAGATGAAATTGCTGCCAGGTTAAGAAAGGAGATAATGTGCTTTGAAATGATCACCAACGATCAATGAATGAAGTCACATTATGAAGGGGGAAGGAGGAGGAGTGGGGGGTGTGGGGGATCTGGGGGGGCGGGGGGTGGGGGGGGAGAGTGTCAAAGGATGTCATTTCACACCCTGCTGCCGGCACATGTCGGAGATGCAGGGAAACAGCGGGAACGATATGACGGCAGATGAACTGTCGTTACCCAGCTTGCAAGGCGCGAAAGGGCGTGGGTTGTGTTTGTGATGATTGTTGTTGTGAATGTCGTGATTGTTGTGATAGTGAGCGTGGCCCCCGTCACGCCAGGTATGGCTTATCGCCCTCCCTCCCCTGGCCCCTCTCTCATTGGTCACTGGCGGCACGTGACGCTAAGCGAGGTGCACGTGGCCTGGGGGGAAGCCGATGTGTTGGTGCAGTCAGCAGGTCGTCAGGGCCGGTAATCGCCGAGTCAACAACGAGGGGAGGTCATCAATGGACACAGATGCTGTTCGTGACAATGGCACACTTGGTTGTCTTACAGCGTCGCGAAAATTAAACCTAAAAATCGATTTCTGTTCTCTCTCCATGTTATGAACTGTGTTTCTTATAATTAGAATAATGAGGCCAAGAGAGTAAATGATTAACAAACAATAAAGAGTGGTAACTCTCTCTATACACAAGGTACACAACTTCAGAAACTTGAGAAACTTGTGTTCCTTAAAGTTATGCTTCTGAATGACAATGAAACTGTTGGAAGCAAAGTCAGTTTAAGCTGTCTGTTTGTTTAATTGGCCGGCGATTTCTCCACAAGCAGCATACAAAGAGAAGTTTGTTTTCTTTTTAATGTATGAAAGAAAAAACAACAGAATAATTCGAATATGTGGACAACAGTGTACACTTCTTGATACCTCCAACTGTATGAATTAAATAATATAAAGAGACAGACAGACAGAAGGACAGACAGACAGGCACACACACACACACACACACACACACACACACACACACACACAGAGAGAGAGAGAGAGAGAGAGAGAGAGAGAGAGAGAGAGAGAGAGAGAACGACACACACACACATATTTATATATATATATATATATATATATATATATATATATATATATATATGTGTGTGTGTGTGTGTGTGTGTGTGTGTACATTTGGAGAGAGTCAGACAGACAGACAGACGGGAAGAGACAAAGAGAGACAGTGACTGAGAGTGAAATGAGTCACAGAGAGGGAAAACAAGATCTAACAATTATCAAGGAATCCAAGCAGTCAGATCTGGTACTGGTGTTGCCGATACCTGACGGTTTGACACAGTGAGACTGAACGAAGACTGACTTCAGGCAGCCATGGCCTACTAATACTAGTGTCTCTGGTTCAGACAGCAGTATAGGGCACAAAGGAACAAGAGTGGGCAGGGAGGTGGGGCCACCCGTTCAGGGGGGGGAGGAGAAGGTTAAAGACCCCAGGGCACTTGTAGGGCACTAAGTCCCCTGAAGTCTCCTCTCAGAGGCGGACACATTCTTCAAAACGTCCTTCCTAGTCGCATACGCCCTTACCGTCACCGTTTCTCTCTTTGAATTATTGCCTCCCCTTTGCGCCAGGTGACACTGTGGGCCTCCTGTCAAAACCTACCCCCGGTATGAAATGGACTAAAGCGTTTTCGGTGCTTCTGCCGAGGAAGATTCAGGCAAATAGGCCTGCTTCGAGCCATGTATGTGTGTGTGCAACAGAGTGCTGTACTGGTGTTCAGTTCTGTCCTCAAGGGTTATTTATCATCCTTTTTCTTTCCTTTTCTATTTTGTTCTCTGTCATGTTCCTTCCTATCATTTCCTTTTTGCCCCAACTTTCTTCTTTTCCATTTTAAGGTGTTTGATTTTTTTTTATACTATTTTTCTAGCCTTACTAAGCATCCATACAACATCGATTACCTTTTTCTTAAACATGGAGCTTAAATCAAAATTTTGGTAGCGAGTACAATTACTGGCATGAACCAATTATATGTGTGAATGCGCGCGCGCATATGTGTGCGTGCGTGCGTGCGCGCGCGCGTGTGTGTGCGTGAATGTATGCCTGTATGTATGGGGGTTGAGGTAGGTAGATGTGTATGTGTGGGTGTGGGTGTAAATATGTTTAATAAGAGGAAAGATTAACTGAATAACGTGTATTACACCTCAATGGTCTAAATAATAAGAAGAAGAAGGTGTGTGCGGGGACCGGAGGCTGAGGGATGAAAAGAAAGAAGACGAAAAAGGTAAAGAAGAGAGGAGGAGGAGAAGGAAGAAGACGCGAAAACAACAACAACAAAAACAACAACAACAACAACAACAACAACAACAACACGAAATATCCAGGAATTGAAACAGAACAAACAAAACAAAACAACAATAGGAGGGGAGTTTTAAAAAGATAATTTTAAAAAGTCCACGAGAAACGTTTTGGCTGGGGGGTTCTTTTTTTTTTTTTTTTACCACACGTGCCATGTCAGCCGATTATCGACCATGTATATGTAGCGCTTGGTTTTGACAACATTCTCACCAGGCAGCTTCACTCCCCTTGATACCACCACCTCCTCCCCTCCCCTCTCCCTGTCATATCTGTTTGGTTATGAAAAACGGCACCATTTAGTTTCTGATTGATCTATTTCACACCACTGTTTCATTATGTTGTGTTACTTTTCGTGTGTCTCTTTTTCCTAGCGTCTTTCTGTCTGTCCGTCTGTTTGTCTGTCTCCATCTCTCTCTGCCACACACATGCACACGCTCACGCTCTCTCTCTCTCTTCTCTCTCTGACAAAAACTGGGACACACACACACACACACACACACACAAAATGGCGGAACCTACTGGCAGATAAATTTCGCCTGCTGTGAAAGTTTCTCTCGGTGATGGGGAAAATGAGAACCAGAAGTTTCGGCGGTACTGCGACGCGAAAGCCACTGACTCGAACTGCAAAACAGCATGCTGAGGCATCTGTGGATGGTGCCTCCAGTTCAGCAACAATGCCAACCGAGTCCGACCGGCGAGACAGGCAACGGCTGAGCGCAACACCTTCGCCGACCGTGGAGCAATCTACCGCGGACACTATAAAGGCATCAACTTCTGCGGTGTGTGGGAGTACGGATGCCATTGCGGAATTACGAGAAGTGATTCTGACGCTGTGTGACCGCATCACACTGCTCGAGGGTGCGGTAGAGCAACAAAAGAAAATAATTGAAAACAACAGATTGGCTAGTGTTCCCATGGAAACCACAGGGACACAAACTGACTCCTGCCTTTCAACAGCAACACCAACAACATACGCAGAGGCAGTGAAATCGCATCCCTGTGGCACTCCAGAGCAGCTGTCCACATCGAAAGTCCACATGTTGCCTAAAGGTAGGAAGACTGCAAAAGCAATAAGCCTGAATCGAGTGGAAAAAACAACTAAGCCCAAAAATGACGTCAAATTCTCATCCACTGACGACACTATAAATGACGCAAAACCCAAACAAAAGAAACTTCTCAACTCAAAAAAGAAATCAAATGACAACGTGCAAGAACTACCGAACACCCTGCTTCTTCACGATTCAGTCATGAATGGCGTAGAAAAAAATCGGCTTGGACACTCATATTGGTTCCATGCATCAAAGAAACGAACCCCCACATTGAGTGCTGTGCAAAAATGCCTACAAGAACTTGGCTCTGAGGGACAACAACCCGAAGCAGTGGTCATCCATTGTGGCATAAATGACCTGAAAACAGCCGATCCTGAAAAATCATGCAAATCTTTAGTGCACGTCTTAAAGGACACGGCGAAAAAATATCCAACAACGAAAATCGTTGTAAGTAAACTTACTGTCGTGAATGACGAACGAACAGAAATGAAACGTCAACTGTATAACGCCATGCTGACTTCATATCTGTATGACGTGAAGAACATTTCCTTTATAGAAAACACCAACATAAAACATCACCACCTGCGGGACAAGTTGCACCTCACCAGGAAGGGGACCAGTCTACTAGCAGGGAACGTGGGGCGTGCTGTCAGGGACCTGCTGTGGGAGACCCCCAGGAGACCTGCCCGACCAGCGCAGCACTATCAACACCACGCCTACCCCGCCTTCCACCAGCCTACGTGGTACAACCCATTCAGCAACCTGATAGACTGGTCATTGTACTGATCACCAGGAGAACTTTCACTTGTGTTCAAATCTGATTTATTCCCACGTGAACACCAGGACGCTCTGCTGTGTACTGTTCGACTATTTTATCTCTGTTCTAAATACTATAATCATTAGTACATACTCATTTAGTATATTGATTCATAACCTACCGATTATTATTATTATATATATATATATTTTTAAAAAAAAATTCCTTTATTATTATTATTTTTGGTATTATAGTTTAATGTATTTTTTTGTGTTGCGTTAAATTAGTTAACTTTTTGGAACTGTGATCAACAATAGACAATCACTGAACTTTCTCGAGCAATGACGGTCAACAACAACTTAAATGTGTTTCAGTGGAACTGTCGATCTATTGGTACAAACTGTGATCACTTAGTGCAGCATCTGGCGAATCATAATTACCAGTTGCTAGCCCTTCAATCTCTAAATGTAAAGCGAGATAAACTTCCTAAATTTGATCACTATTACTTTCCGCCATTACATCAGAAGGTGGATACCAATGAGAAAATCAGCACAGCTATATACATTCGAGAAGGGGTCAAGTACACTCCATGCCCCAGCCCCGTTCCACCAGATATACCAAATATTCATTCTTGTGCTGTAAAAGTCCAGTATAATTCTTCACTCTTAACTGTCATTTCTGTATACCTACCTCAG
This sequence comes from Babylonia areolata, assembly GCF_041734735.1. Classification (NCBI taxonomy): domain Eukaryota; kingdom Metazoa; phylum Mollusca; class Gastropoda; order Neogastropoda; family Buccinidae; genus Babylonia; species Babylonia areolata. Next base: position 9,188,101 of record NC_134879.1, read on the forward strand.
GGTCCAAATGACTTTAATACAGAGTGGATTCGAACATTACGGACAGACCAGGACAAAAAAGTTCTCATCACGGGAGACTTCAATGCACACTCGCCATTTTGGGAGAAAGACTGCCAGTCGATCACTAGCAATCGTTTTATTGAAAACATTGTAGATACTTCTTTATACCTACTTAACGATGGCAGAATAACACGGATACCAGACAATCCAAGTCATAGAGCAACTGCCATAGATCTCACTTTAATCTCACCAGATCTGGCACCAATATGTGACTGGAATACACTGGATGACACTCTTAATAGTGATCATTTGCCTATTATAATAAGACTTGAATCTAAAATGCCTCAGTCAATAGATCCAAACGAGGATAAGATCCCAAAATATAATTACCGACATGCGAACTGGGATAAATTCACAAGTTTACTTTCATCGTTTCAAATTTGCAACATAAACGACACAGACATCAACAGTTTATATTCGACATTTACAAATGTAGTCATCACCGCTGCAAATGAATCTATACCCAAGTACAAATCGGTTAAAGATCATAAGCACTCTGGTAATATCTGGTGGAATGAGGCTTGTGAAGCAGCAAAGAAAGAAAAGAAGTCAAAATTCAAAATATACTTAAAAGTACAATCCATCCCAAATCATTTAGAGATGAAAAAGGCTAAAAATAAAGCAAATAGTGTTAACGCACAAGCGAAAAGGCAGTACTGGTCGTCTTTCTGCACAAATGAAGTTTTCAATCACAAAGATATGCAAAAGGTATGGGAAAAACTAAAATCAATGAAAAATGGAATATATTTACCACAATGCCCAATTAAACTGGACCATACAGATCTACCTTCAAATATTGAAAAGGCAGAAGTTTTTGCTGACATGTTTGGTAATCATAGTAGTACCACTGGGTTTTCCAGAATTATAGAGACAAGTTTAGTGCAAGCCAGAGCGAAAATGTGTACTCAAGGCTCGAGAGCGTTAAAATCACCTATTTTTTTAGTAAATTGAAAAAGCTGAAAATGAATGAAACAGTCTCTCCAAACTCGTATTAGCAGACAACTTAACCATTGTTCCACCAATTTCCTCAAGAAATTTTTGAACTGTGGAAATGACGATTTTCATTAATTTAACAGTAAATGTTAGTCTGATGTGACAAGGGGCTCTGTTTCATGATCGTTCAATAATGTTGTCCCAATACAAAAACAGGGGCAAAGAGAAAAAAAAATAAGTTAAAAAAAAACCAAATTGCCTTCACAAAATGCTTTGACATTACTGGTTACAAAAAGTGATGTCTAATAGACTTCTTCTTCATGGAGAACATAGGAAACCTGTCAATGAAATGCGCAGGTCAAGAAAGGGTATGTGCTTGAAAGTCACCAAACGATCCAGTGAATAAGTCACATTATGAAGGCGAAAAGGTTTGCGGGATCTTTTTGAGAGTGTCAAAGGAGCATTACACCAAGTGTGCACGCACACTTTTCAGATAAACGCGGGGAAAATATCGGCAGTATGCAACTGTGTTAAGTTAAAAGCAGGTTTCTTATGATAGATTTGTTGAAGTGTGATGTGATAACATGCCCTCACCCAGACTATTCCCTCCTGGCATCTCCATGGTACTGCAGATTCGTACGCCTAATTTTGATTCTAGGATGTTGTATCAGCAGTTCACCTAACCCCTAGCTAAAGAGGGAGTCATATGGTCCAATTGCTGACTGCACATTGTTTTTATAAGGTCGCGAAAATTAAACCTAAAATCGACACTGATTCTCATATAGTTATAAGCGTGATCTTATAATTAGAATTATGAGGAAGAGGTTAATGCTTAAAAAAAAAAGATGTACTTTTAACACAGGACAAACTTCAGATAAAACTTGTGTTTAAATTAATGGTTCTGAATCATGAAATTCACAAATAGTTAAAGTTTTTTGTTTATTGATTTCTTCAAAAGCATACGAAGAGAATTATCATATTATATATGACAAGAAGAAAAAGGCTAAATTTCCTTGAAAAATTTGACAACAGCTGACATTCTAGATACCAAAGGTTGATCTCTGCACACATCTCTCGTAGACGTCAGCAGACAGACGCAAGACAGTATTTCAGACAGGCCCACTGCATTAAAAAGCGCAAAGCACGATGTAACTTACAACACTACTCACCCAATTTTATATATCATAATTATATGGGTGCTGTGTAGAGTGTGGTGTTTTTTGTGTTGTGTTGGAACATTAAGGAACAGCTACAGCTGCGAAATCGAATCAAATCTTGAGATGAAATGAGTTTCACAAGAGAAGGAATAAGTAAAAAAGTTTTCTAACCAATTATCAATGGAATCCAATCAATCAGATTTAGGTTGCCGATACTGATTATGACATACGAACAGAGACGACTCAGCACTGCTAAAAATACGTACTTTTCACCAGTTCCAAGGAATGGGCAGGGGGCCTCAGTGGGGGAGAGAGTAAAGACCCCGGACTGTAATAATCACCTGAAGTTCTCCAAGGCGAACATTCAAACCGTTTTTGAAACGCCCTGAACCGTCCCGTTTGCAATCTTTCTGAATTATCTAACATTTCCCAGTCACGACTGTTCTAAAATCGGTATAATGACAGAAGCGTTTTCGTACTTCTCCGAAGAAGTTAGAAAAATAATCTTCACCATGTTTGGTTGACAATATTCCATGTTTCACTGCTCAACTTATTACCATACTTTTCTTTCTTTTCATTTTTTCAGACATTTCGAACTTCCGTAACATTTTTTTTGCAACTCTTCTTTTTTTTAAAAAGTTATGTATTTCAAATTCCAAAGACTACTAGAGTGACATACATAACACATTACCTTTTCAAACTGCAGGCATTAAATAAATTTTGGTTAGGGTACATTACTGTGAGAACTATTATATGTGGTGAAAGCGCTGCAGCAGCACTATTTCGAATGCGCGATGCCTGCCCGTTAGTCGTACATGAATACCTTATGTATGGGGAAAATGTTCTAGAGTGAATGTGTTTTGAAATTAATAAGATTAACTAAATAATCATATTAACCAATGTTGCTAAATACATAAAGAATGAGCTTCCCGAATTTCTAGATTGACACACAGAAATAAGACGAAAAAGTTAATGTAAGAAAGTTAAAGTGGGACCGTAACAACAACAATTCAAAAAACAACAAAATTTACAAGCAAAAACAACATCAACTCATCATGTACGAGCATAACAACACGTAACCTAAAATAGTGAGATATTCTCAGAATTAAAAGACAAACGAAAAGATTTGCACATAGGAGGGATTTTAAAGGGGAAATTTTAATCAGTCCACGGTAACCTTTTGGTGTGGTTTATTATTTTTATTTATATTTACAATTGTTGTCAGGTTATCGACCTGTATATGTAGCCATATTTGCACTTCCCCAGCACTCATTCCTTATACCACCACCTCCTCCCCTACCTCTTCCTGATATATCTTTTGGTTATAAAACGAATTTTTTTTTTTTTTTTGTTTTTTTTTTTTTTTTGTTTTTTCACGTCTTTCTGTCTTACCTCTTTGTCTTCTCCACTCTTTACATCCATTACCGTCAAACACCCACTTCTAGTGTCTCTTACTGAAAAAATGAACACACACACACACACACACACACACGAACGGTGGAATATAATACTAAGATAAACCTCACCCAGAGAGAGATTGAAAAAGATAGGTGTGTGAAGGGGGTGGTGGGGGGCGGGGGGGGGACTGTGGGAGGGTACGAGGAGGGGGGTGCTATAGATTGACTAACTGATGTCTATGGGAATATGTTGTTGTTTTTAAATAAAGAAATTCACGGGAAATTCAAAACTTTCGAAATTGAAGTTCATTGGTTAGGTAATTTGAGGAGAAATCTTCATATAGATATTACTGTCGTATCGAAAGACGAGACAGGGGATGCGGGAAGAGAGAGAGAGAGAGAGAGAGAGAGAGAGAGAGATGGGTGACTTTTTTTTTTTTTTTTTTTTTTTTTTTAGTCATGACTTCTGCTGATAACCCCCCATGTGAATCACCCCCTGGTGTAAATCAAAAACAGAACTGACTAACGACGCAAACTCCTTCAAGGATCTCTCCTAAATAATGCCCCGACAAGCCCTTCATGTGACGCCGAACCACTCGATACCTTTCGAATCCTGTTGACAAATTTATGCACGGCTCCCGATGCAATGAAACGGCGGACAGTGGCACGTTTATGACTTGGAATTCTTTCTCGTTAAAGGATGGTCCTTTTTTCTTTCTTTTCTTTTTTTTTTAACCACTGTATTGTTTCAGGTCTCGTGCCATAGTAGGAGAAGCATTGTTTAAAAAGGTATAAGCCGAAATCTTACTGGTGTTTTAAAATTCATTTTTTTAATTTATTTATATATTTGTTTATTCATTTATCTATTTATTTATCTATTAAATCATTATTTTCTATTCTATAAGCTTCAGTTTCAGTTTCTTATATATATATATATATATATATATATATATATATAACACAAATCAGAGCAATATATTAAAACATACAGTTTTCAGTTTCTCAAGAAGGCGTCATTGCGTTCGGACAAGTCCATATACGCTACACCACATCTGCTAGGCAGATGCCTGACCAGCAGCATAACCCAACACGCTTAATCAGGCCTTGAGTGCGTGCACATATATTTGTGTATCTATAACAGTGGTTATCTTGAAGGTAATTCTGCCAGAGGACAACACTTTTCTTGCTGTGGGTTCTTTTTTTTTTTTTCAGTGCGCCAAGTGGATGCTGCTCACGGAACCTCCGTTTATCGTCTCATCTGAATGATTCATAAATACAAAGGAACACGGTAACAGACCTCGGACCTTCGCTGAAAAAAAAAGAAAAAAGAAGAAAAAAGAACTCCTCAGTAAGCTCATAAACACACACTAGAATAAACAAAAACCCAAGACAAGTGTAGCAACACTTTGACATTTAAAAAAAAAATATGCAAAGAAAATAATTGTACACGACAGGAATATGAACAGAAACGGACACAGACCGGTGTATGAATTCTTTCGTTTTGTCCTTTTTTTTCGGCTTGAGAGGAAGTTCGTGTGAAGTACTACAATAAATAAACAAAAGAATAAATAATAAAGACACAAGACCGGAAGCAGTTCTGCACAGTACTGTCCGCTAGCTTGCACAATGCTGAATAAAATGGACACAGTGGTGAAACCAAGAAACGGCCTTTGCTTTTTGTTGTTGTTGTTCTTGTTGTTGTTCCCATCACAATCTCTTTTGTGTACTCATTCTTTGATATCTTTTCCCTTCAACAACAGCAGAAGAAATTTATAAACACAGTTAAGCACTTCATTCAAACTCAGTTCTACATTTCATTCAAATTGCAATAAATAGCGCACACCAATGGCGTCAAGTTGTGTGCTTTTTTTTAAACATGAGCAAAAGTTGATGTGCTTGTTTATTTGTTTATTAGTTATAATCTTATTGGTAATTATCTTATTATATAAGATAGAGGGAAAGGGACGCAGGAGGGGGAGTTTAATGCCAGTATTATGGCGTTACATTGAGGAAACAACACACACACACACACACACACACACATATATATATATATATATATATATAGAGAGAGAGAGAGAGAGAGAGGAGAGAGAGAGAGATAGATGTATATATATATATATAGAGAGAGAGAGAGAGAGAGAGAGTGGGGGGGGGGGGGGGGGCAACACTCGGCTTATATCACAGATTGATATAAGTTTACATTTGGGCCAACAGCAAAGTGAGAGCTGCATTATCAATGGTTTCTCCAGTCAATGGGAAACCATTTACAGTTTAGTCTTTTGTGAAGGACTATGACTCTCAAACTAGGAGGCAAAATTGCACTGGCTCTCAGTGCTGCAGCCTTGTGGGCTAGTTGGCCTTTGGGAACCATCCCAACGCCGACTGTCCTAAAATCCTCTTGGCCGAGAGAGTGGGGATGTACCTGGGCAAGACACTCTCCACTATAATCAAATTCTAGCCCAAATAGTCGGAACAGCAGTTGCCTCCTCTGCTGTTCTGATGGTCATAGTCGGACACGACTGACTATCATATATATATATATATATATATATATATATAGAGAGAGAGAGAGAGAGAGAGAGAGAGAGAGAACACTGAACACTGAAATGTTTAATGTCATTAGCTGAAAAGCTCTGGTGACATAGTAGGTACAAATCAGAACAAAATGGTGCAAACAGATGAAATGAAGCAGAAAAATACAAAAAAGAAACAACAAAAAACAACAACAAAAACCAAAACCAAAATTAAAACAACATAAACTAATAAGAGATTTGCGACACTTTGGCACATTGTCATTAGTTTAAAAGTACATGTGATAAGGGGTAATTTGCCTTTTTTTCAGTCGTTCGTCTCCAAGGTTTGGACAGTACACAGGAAACAAAGTACAGATAAATTACATAAAAATATTTGCGCATGTGACATCGATACACATCATATCAATACGAACACATCAAAATAATTACAATGTCTAGGTTGGCCCTTCCTTTTTTTATCTATGCTTTTTTCTCATAGAACCCATACTAACTTTAATTGATTAATGAGTATTTGGACGATGATGGACGTTTTCCGTATATTTATTGCCTCAGATACATATTTTGCAAGTGAAAGTATCATATCTTCATTTTCTGTCATTAGTATGCCGAACAAATCTTTTCTCTGCACTGGAGCTGTATTGAAAATGGTGCAGTTTTTTCGTAATTCATCTTATCTTTTGCAGTTAAATATGAAATGATTTTCATCTTCTGGGCTTTCGCCACACAGTGGGCAAGGAGATGTTGCTACGTCTGAATCGAACCATCTTCTGTTGGCATTCAGTCCAAGTGCTCTCAATCTGAGCATCGCAAAGCAGATTTTATGCCATTTATTTGTTATAATCTTAATATACTTCTCTGTTTGAAATATTGAATTAAATGAATTAAACAATTTATACCTATCATTGCCCTCTATTTCTCCGTGCCATTTTTGTTTGTAACATGCTATAAGTCTGTCTTTAAATTCCGATACAAAGCCGCTCTCGTGCCCTACTCCTTGGAACATCCAAACAAGACTGAATCCATGTTCCGTTAGTGTTTTCTTAATGTGGAATACCCAGTTCTGTTTGCCCTTCTCCTCTTGCAGTAGCAGCATCTCGTATGCTTGTCTACATAATCGTGATGTTGGCAGTCTTGTTAGTTTGAGCCGATATTTTATGCATTTTACAATTGATCTAATATGCAATGGGGACCTGCCGGTTTCGCCATACATTATAGTGTTTGATGAGTGTAATGGGACACCAAAAAAGCGCTTTATTGCAAATGTATGTACCTTTTCCATTTGGGTATTTGGCATGAGTCCCCATATTTCCGCTCGATAGTTCAAGGCTGGTTCAATTTGTGTGTCGAAAAGCGTGTGTGTGTGTGTGTGTGTGTGTGTGTGTGTGTGTGTGTGTGTGTGTGTGTGTGTGTGTGTGTGTGTGTGTGTGTGTGTGTGAGTTATATATATATAGTTATACATATAACTAAAACAAATCAAAGCAACATATTAAAACACACAGTTTTCAGTTTCTCAAGGAGGCGTCATCGCGTTCGGACAAATCCATATACGCTACACCACATCTGCTAGGCAGATGCCTGACAGCAGCAAAATCAAATGCGCTTGTCAGGCCTTGAGTGCATGCATGAATATTTGTGTACCTATCTGAGGGAATGTTTTTTCAACAAAATTTTGCCAGAGGACAACTATTTTGTTGCCATGGGTTCTTTTTCAGTGCGCCAAGTGCGTGCTGCACACGGGACTCTGGTTTATCGCCTCATCCGAATGACTAGAACGCTCAGTTTGATTTCCCAGTCCAACGTGGGAGAAAGGGCGAGAGTGGGATTCGAACCAAGACCCTCACGGACACTGACATGGCAGGTGAGCGTCTGTTCCATTCTGCCACCTTCCAACACACAAAACAAAACAAACAAACAAGCAAACAACAGTGACAAGATTCCCCCTACAGCCCCAAGGTCCAAGCAATGACAGAGAGGAACCAGCGACAGCAGCTCTTGTCGCAGAGGTGCCAGGCTATCAGACAACAGCACAAGTACAATTGGTTCAAGTTCCCGCCTCACACTTATCTTCCAGACCTCCACACACCCACAAATCATCCTATAGGGAGCCTCACTAACTTGAAACACATAGGGCGGAAAGGTACCGCGTGTTACGTGATAACCCCCCGTGTGGAGCGGCCTTTAGACTCGCTTGTAAATCTTGACGATTCCCACATCTTGAATTATTTCTAGGCTAAGCTTGCAAATCATCATTGTAAACTGGGTTTAATTGTTTAATCATAAATCATAAATGACCTGTGGGAAACATCACAAGTGTTACCAAGCTGAATGGAATTTAGTGTGAAGAGGTTTTTGATAAACCAACACACACTGTCTCACGGACCAGAGATTAAAAGAGTTGCTTTTTTTTTTTAAAACTTTAATTTGTGTGTCTAGGGTACGGATTTTAATACTCTTTACGATGCTTTTTGTACAGTGGCTGTAGTTCAGCCTCCTTTTTTTGTTTTTGTTTGTTTGTTTGTTTATTTGTACGCTTATAGTTGACTTCTTCAAGTTTTTGCGCCTTATACATATTATTATTATTAGTAGTAGTTCTTTTTTTATGTATTTATCTATTATTTATTTACTTTTTTTTCTCTCAAGGCCTGACTGAGCGCGTTGGGTTACGCTGCTGGTCAGGCATCTGCTTGGCAGATGTGGTGTAGCGTATATGGATTTGTCCGAACGCAGTGACGCCTCCTTGAGCTACTGAAACTGAAACGCAAACAAAGCAGTCACTGATTGTTTGTGTGTGACAGTGTGCTTTGTTTGTGTGTGACAGTGTGCTTTGTGTGTGACAGTGTGCTTTGTTTGTGTGTGACAGTGTGCTTTGTTTGTGTGTGACAGTGTGCTTTGTTTGTTACTTCTTTTCCTTCACATATGCCAAGTCATTCTGAGATAATGAAGACAAATCTCGGAGATGGTGTTTATGTCTGAGCGGCGTAAGCATGACTCCCCCCCCGCCCACCCTCCGACCCCCCAAGCACACACACACCCCTCCACGCCCCCACCCCCCTTTTTTTTTCCTCCTCCTCTCTCTCTCTCTCCTCCCTCTCGCTCTTTTCCATATTCTCAAAGCCGCGCTCGCAGTGCTCTGCAGAGACCGTGTGCCGCACTTGAGGCTTCAGATTTATCCACTTATTTCAAAGACACACTCTCAAATGTTAACATGTTTTGGAAAAAGTTATATATTTCAAACTGTTCTTTATTAAAGTTAGCTAGCTATGTGTTAAATAGTCCAGTTGTTTGTTTGTTGTAGGTCCCCACATAACCTCTTTTCAAATAATAATCTACAGAAGTAGTGCATACAATATTTGATTATTGATAAATTTTTTGGGGTCCTAATCCCGCTTCCCCCGTCCCGCCTCTCACACACACCCTTCCAATATTATGTTTTTTCTTTCTCCAATATATCACTGACACTCACCCTCTCCATTTTAGATTTTGTACTCTATCTTTTCTACATTCTGTTCTCTCTCTTTCTTTCTGTCTGCCTGTCTGTCTCTCTCTCTTCCTTTCTTAGTCCCCTCCCCCTTGCCCCCACCTCGATTTCTAATTAATAAAAACAATCATCATTATGATAGAAATGATAATAATCCAAATGATAATAATATCATTTATTTTCAGTCTAATATCATCATCTTAGATGAACAGACTATAAATAAATAAACGAAACGAAACGAACACTCTCAGATTATCGCTCCAAATGTAATGGATGGATGTGTGTGTGTGTGTGTGTGTGTGTGTGTGTGTGTGTGTGTGTGTGTGTGTGTGTGTGCGTGCGTGCGATGCGTGTGTGTGTGTGTGTGTGAACACGCAAATGAGTGTTTGAAAGATGTTAATATGAACGTCAGTAAGTATGTCACGAAGGTCGTGTAGTAATCATATACACGCTCACAGCAAACATCTCCATTTCCGCTGACATGATAGGCATTCTTTCTTCCATGGTGAATGAATATCCTTTCTTCCATAAATAACATCTTTTCAACCAAAACCATATTGCCGTTTCCTCCTCGTCTTGTCCTGTCCCCCTGAACAGTCAGCAGACAGCATGACTGTAGTTCAACAGGATTCATAAGAGATAGTAGACTGAATTTCACAATCAGAATACAATTTCGGCATACACATTGTATTGTATTGTAATGTATTCTATTCTATTACTGTTTTTGTCACAACAGAATTCTCTGTGTGAAATTCGGGCTCCTCTCCCAAGGGAGAGCGCTTCGCTGCACTGAGAGCGCCACCGTTTTCTGTTTTTTGTTTCGTTTTTGTTTTGTTTTTTTTTTTTCTTTCTGTCTGCAATTTTATTTCTTTTCCCATCGGAGTGGATTTTTCTACAGAATTTTGCCAGGGACAACCCTTTTGTTGCCGTGGGCTCTTTGACGTGCGCTAAGTGCATACACCACACGGGACCTCGGTTTATCGTCTCATCCGAATGACTAGCGTCCAGAACCACCACTCAAGGTCTTAGTGGAGAGGGAGAAAATACTGGCGGCTGCCGGAGTGATTCGAACCAGTGCGCTCAGATTCTCTCGCTTCCTGGGCGCACGCCTTACCACTGGGCCAACACTCCATGTTTGGGAACGAGGTGTATCCGTGTCAAGTCAGTGTGAAGACGTTCGTAATCTTCACATCCTCCTCCAGCCCCCAGCCCCAACCCACTGAACACAAGAACACACAGGTCACAAAGTTTCCAATCTACACCGCCAACAACTTGTTGCATCCCCCCCACCCACCCACCTACCCACCCACACACATGCACACACTCCCTCCGTAACCCTACCCACCCCATTTTGGCTTCATCCCCACCTCCATTCACCTCCAGCCAGCAAGCCATGACGGGTAGATTTACACCCGGAACACACACCCAGCGCCCCCAGGTCGTAAATTTGGCCACCCACAGTTATCGCCACCCGGAACAACGCCAGCGCTGCTCGTGGCTGGCAGCGCCAATAAAAGAACGGTAATCCGAGGCGTTTATTATCTGCCCGTGAAATATGGCGCTGGCCAAAATTCGATTGCTAGCTGAACAGGGTCGGCGAAAGACTGTGTGTGTGTGTGTGTGTGTGTGTGTGTGTGTGTGTGTGTGTGTGTGTGTGTGTGTGTGTGTGTGTGTGTGTGTGTGTGTGTTTGTGTGCGAGGGTGGGGATGGGGGGATGGGAGGGGGCTGGAGGTGGGGGAATAAAATGGAAAATAATTCAAAGCAGGCTGCGGGATTGTAAATTGATACTGTGTGGGGTGGTCTTTCCGCTGTCTTCATCATATGCCTCAGTTCCGGGCAAGACCTCTCTCTCTCTCTCTCTCTCTCTCTCTCTCTCACACACACACACACACACACACACACACACACACACACACACACACACACACACACACACACACACACACACACACACACACACACACACACACACACACACACATGTAAAGCAAGCAAAATACCCATATCTTTGTGTTAACCATTGCAAATTACGCTGGAAACTTCATTAAATCGACAGTTTTTTTTTTGTTTTTTTTCTAACGGAGGTACGCGTACAAACGTGAAATTGCAAAAAAGGGAGAAATTGGCCCCAACATAAAGAAACAAAT
>NC_134879.1:9204809-9207309 GCF_041734735.1 Babylonia areolata
TCTTTTTATCACAACAGATTTCTCTGTGTGAAATTCGGGCTGCTCTCCCCAGTGAGAGCGCGTCGCTACACAACAGCGCCACCCATTTTTGACTCACTTGTGTAAACAAAGTGAGTCTATGTTTTAACCCGGTGTTCGGTTGCCTGTGTGTGTGTGTGTGTGTGTGTGTGTGTGTCCGTGTGTCTGTGTGTCCGTGGTAAACTTTAACATTGACATTTTCTCTGCAAATACTTTGTCAGTTGACACCGAATTTGACATAAAAATAGGAAAAATTCAGTTCTTTCCAGTCATCTTGTTTAAAACAATATTGCACCTCTGGGATGGGCACACACACACAAAAAAAATGAAGCCTAATTATATGCAAACTGCATTTACTGTTATGTTTATATTTTTTGTATTCTCTAAACTTGGCACTTTGACCTCTTATTCTGACACAACAAGAAGAGGAGTCATTATTATCATTTTTTGTTCAAACAGGAACTTCTTTTGCTAAGCATGGAATTTTTATTTATTTTGCAAACGTTTTGGTGCAGATAGTAAAAAAAGGAAATTACTCTGTAATTAATGCTAGGGGACTTAATTTATCACAAGTGAGTCTTGAAGGCCTTGCCTCTCTTGTTTTTATATTTTTTCCTGCCTGCAGTTTTATTTGTTTTTCTATCGCAGTGGATTTTTCTACAGAATTTTGCCAGGAACAACCCTTTTGTTGCCGTGGGTTCTTTTACGTGCGCTAAGTGCATGCTGCACACGGGACCTCGGTTTATCGTCTCATCCGAAAGACTAGAGTCCAGACCACCACTCAAGGTCTAGTGGAGGGGGAGAAAATATCGGCGGCTGAGCCGTGATTCGAACCAGCGCGCTCAGATTCTCTCGCTTCCTAGGCGGACGCGTTACCTCTAGGCCATCACTCCACAGTTTTGCAGTTTCTTGAGTGACCTAAAGCGGACTGCTTGTTGACTTTGAGCCGACAATGTGTTCAGTGAATGTTCAGCTTCACTCCATCGTGAGGGTCAATGGCCAATACATGATTAAAGTATCCATTCCCCCCTCCCCCCCCCCCCCCCCCCCCTCCTCTCTCTCTCTCTTGATAAACTTACTGCAGTTTCTTGAGGGACCTAAAGCGGATTTATTGTTGACGTTTAGACGACAATTTGTTCAACGAATGTTCAGCTACACTCCACTGTGACCAGTACATGATTAAAGTACCCGTACCTCTCTCTCTCTCTCTCTCTCTCTCTCTCTCTCTCTCTCTCTCTCTCTGGCTCCCTTTCCCTGTCTGTCTGCCTCTCTCTCTCTCTCTCTCTCTCACTCACACACACACACACATACACACACACACACACCTTTCTCGTTACTTGACATGCAACCCATATACAGACACATGGTTCTTTTCCTTCCACTCATGTACAGCTACCACCACCACCATTGCTACAACTACTACTGCCACCATCACCAGCTATACCATCACCACCATTGCTACAACTACTACTGCCACCACCACCAGCCACCACCATTGCTACAACTACTACTGCCACCATCACCAGCTATACCATCACCACCATTGCTACAACTACTACTGCCACCATCACCAGCACTACCACCACCACCATTGCTACAACTACTACTGCCACCATCACCAGCACTACAATCACCACCATTGCTACAACTACTACTTCCACCATCACCAGCTATACCCCCACCCCCACCATTGCTACAACTACTACTGCCACCATCACCAGCACTACCACCCCCACCATTGCTACAACTACTACTGCCACCATCACCAGCTATACCACCACCACCATTGCTACAACTACTACTGCCACCATCACCAGCTATACCACCACCACCACCATTGCTACAACTTCTACTGCCACCATCACCAGCACTACCACCACCACCATTGCTACAATTACTACTGCCACCATCACCAGTACTACCACCACCCCCATTGCTACAACTACTACTGCCACCATCACCAGCTATACCACCACCACCATTGCTACAACTACTACTGCCACCACCACCAGCTATACCACCACCACCATTGCTACAACTACTACTGCCACCATCACCAGCACTACCATCACCACCATTGCTACAACTACTACTGCCACCACCACCAGCTATACCACCACCACCATTGCTACAACTACTACTGCCACCATCACCAGCACTACCATCACCACCATTGCTACAACTACTACTGCCACCATCACCAGCACTACCATCACCACCATTGCTACAACTACTACTGCCACCATCACCAGCACTACCATCACCACCATTGCTACAACTACTACTGCCACCATCACCAGCTATACCATCACCACCATTGCTACAACTACTACTGCCACCATCACCAGCACTACCATCACCACCATTGCTACAACTGCTACTGCCACCATCACCAGCACTACCATCACCACCATTGCTACAAATACTACTGCCACCATCACCAGCACTACCATCACCACCATTGCTACAACTGCTACTGCCA
>NC_134879.1:9212309-9224809 GCF_041734735.1 Babylonia areolata
GAACACTGATGAATGTGGTTCTGTGATGATAATCAGACGAAAATGCTGATAACGATAACATGCGACATGAGCAGTCAGTCGCAAACTCGTCAGTGATGATGTTGTTTGCGTTTCTGGTATTATTTTATTTTATTTTATTATTATATTTTTTGTTTGTGGTGTTTTTTGTTTGTTTGTTTTTTCTTCTTTTTTTTCTTTTTCTTCTGTTGCCTCTGCTCATGTTGATGATGGCTTTCAAGTGCGGTATTCTGACCGCTGCGGACATAGAAAATCAACAACTCAATGCCGAAGAAGAAGAAGAAGAAGAAGAAGAAGAAGAAGAAGAAGAAGAAGAAGAAGAAGAAGAAGAAGAAGAAGAAGAAGAAGAAGAAGAAGAAGAAGAAGAAGAAGAAGGAGAAGAAGGAGAAGAAGAAGAAGAAGAAGAAGAAGAAGAAGAAGAAGAAGAAGAAGAAGAAGAAGAAGAAGAAGAAGAAGAAGAAGAAGAAGAAGAAGAAGAAGAAGAAAAGCAGCCACAGGAACAATCGCAATGCACTACAACAAAACAAACCACAGCGCAACATAAAAACACGGTAATCACGGTCATAATGACGACGATGTAATTATGACCATGCGACTGTGATGATGGAAAAGATGAGAACAAGAATTATGACAACAACAAAAAAAAAAAAATCGCATGAAATAACATAATTTTGACATGACAGCGAAGACGACAACAACGATGATGATGATGATGATGATAACGATGGTGATGGTAATGAGATGATGACAGAACATAAACGACACGACACGACACGACACGACACGACACGACACAACACACGCCTGCATCTGCTGATGAGTCGTAAATGAGAGGTGCAACAGTGGCACTGCGCCTCACTTGGAAGCGAGTGTCGACGGGTTCGAATCCAGTATACGGCCCGGGATTTTTGTTCCCCATCCTTGAGTGGTGGTCTGGATGCTAGTCTTTCGGATGAGACGAAGATATGAGGTCCCGTGTGCAGCAATGCACCAAGGGTAAAAAGAAGTCAAGGCAAGAAAAAGATTGTCCCTGGGGAAAAAAATACAGAAAAATCCGCTTTGGTAGTAATTAAAACACTTGGAGACAGAAACAGTAAATATTTTATGTGTGGCGCTGAAATGTGGCGACGCCCTCTATCAGGGGACAGCATCCCGAATTTCATAATACATATTTGTTGTGATAAAAAGAAGTAGAATTGTTAACAATATTTAATTTATAAAGGATAATAAAGAATTTATGACAAAATATTATTTTTTTTTTAAACCATGAAGAATAGAACATATTTGATAATGTGATACAATCATGATTGATATCAAAGAGTGTTACTTATTATTTTTTTTTTTAATTCCTGTTTCTTATTTATAACAGGTGTATTGATAGAAGGTGTGTGTAGCTCCCTGATAACCTCCGTCATTCTGATTCCCTCGCATCTTTTAAAGCTCGTCTCAAAACTCACCTTTTCCCTCAGCAATAAGTTCAATTGTGGCAGGTCCACTTCCTTTGCGTTAGCTGTGCTTGACTATGTGTGTATACATATGTATGTGTACATAACTACATGCATGTACATGAATGTGTACTGTGTGTGGGTGTGTTTATGTAAGTTTGTGCCTGCCTATGTGTGCGTATGTGTTAGGGTAGCTGTTAGACACACATGTAAGTTAAAATGTATGTATGCAGTGTGTGTGTGTGTGTGTGTGTGTGTGTGTGTGTGTGTGTGTGTGTGTGTGTGTGTGTGTGTGTGTGTGTGTGTGTGTGTGCGGTCACATTTTGGTATGTGTATGCAACATTGATGTAATGTTTTATGTTAACAAAAGCGTTTTTGTAAAGCACCTGGAGCAGATTTCTCGATAGTGTGCTATAGAAGTATCGATTATTATTATTATTATTATTATTATTATTATTATTATTATAAGGTACGCCCTATACAAATGTACAATATCTTTATTAGTAGTATTATTAATATCATTATCATCATTATTGTCATTATTATTGTCATTATCATTATATATCATTATATAGGTGTAAAAAGGATATGATTTAGAAGGAAGTGAATGATTTCACAGCGACGCGTGTAGTTGTGTAGGGTCCAGTGAAACAGTAGGGTTTGTGATGGAATGGAGTTTTGTGTCGCATCGTGTTGCATTTAGCTTAATCATTGTGTCATGTCGACCTCTGTTGTTGCACGTTGATTACTGTATCGTGTCCAGTGTACTGAGAAATCTAAGACCAGTATTCAGAGCTTCTCGTAAATAATAAATGACCAGCCGGCTCTTTCATTGCAGTGAACGCTAAGAAGTATTCAGAGCTTCTCGTAAATGATAAATCACCGGCCGGCTCTTTCATTGTAGTGAACACTAAGAAACAACACTTCCGAAAACACCCATCCTTCCCATATAGCTGTACTCATACTACACGCTTCCCCACTAACTTACAAGGGAAGCATTCACATATGCGCTAAGTCTCTAGGTGGTGGTTTTTTTTCTTCTTCTTGTCGTTTTAGGGGAAGCTGTTTTCTGTTGTTGTTTTTCTGTTTTGTTTTGTTTTTTCTGTCGTGAAATATGGAATCAAATCTTAATCTGACGACCGTATGTCGTTTTTCATGGTGACGGAACCGTACTGGTAGGTGACACAGAGAGATACTACAGAGAGACAGAGACAGAGAGACTGGGAGACAGATACACAGACAGACAAAGAGAGAGACAGAGGGACTGGGAGACAGATACACAGACAGACAAAGAGAGAGACAGAGACAGAGGGACTGGGAGACAGATACACAGACAGACAAAGACAGAGACAGAGGGACTGGGTGACAGATACACGGACAGACAAAGAGAGAGACAGAGGGACTGGGAGACAGATACACGGACAGACAAAGACAGAGACAGAGGGACTGGGAGACAGATAAACAGACAGACAAACAGAGAGACAGAGGGACTGGAAGACAGATAAACGGACAGACAAACAGAGAGACAGAAAACGGGACGGAGAAAGGCAGGTAGGCAGAAAGGCGGATACGGGCGCATAGTTCGGAATATTTATTTATTTATTTATTTATTTATTTATTTATTTATCTATCTATTCGATCTATTTTTCTATTTATTTATTTATTTATTTACTCATCTATTATTAGATAGCGTTTTTTTTTCTTCTTTCTTATTTAAACTTCATCGATTGTCATTTCTGTCTTTTAATTTTTATTTTTTTTTCATTTGTATTGATTTGTTTGAATACTCCCCGTCAACACACATGGACTCCCTCTCTCTATCAGACTCTACCTGTCTGACTTTCTGTCTGTCTCCCCTTCGTTCTCTGTCTGTCTTTATGTCTGTCTCTTTCTGTCTCTCTCATAATCGGACGCACCGGTCGGAATTCATCTATTTATTCATTCATTTATGTACTTATTTGTTTGTTTGTTTCTTCATTTATTTATTTTGTTTATT
Organism: Babylonia areolata; assembly: GCF_041734735.1. Classification (NCBI taxonomy): domain Eukaryota; kingdom Metazoa; phylum Mollusca; class Gastropoda; order Neogastropoda; family Buccinidae; genus Babylonia; species Babylonia areolata. The sequence continues at coordinate 9,215,769 of NC_134879.1, forward strand.
CAATTTACGTATTTATTTGTTCATTTATCTGTTTACTACGTCTTCTTTCTTATTAACTTCATACGTAGACTAGAAATGAGTGTGTGTAGGAGGGGGTAGAGGAGGTGCAGGGTAATGTGTGTGGTGTGTGTGTGTGTGTGTGTTGGAGCTCATGTACGTTTACATGTATTTGACTGTGCTTTCATATCTGTGAAACTGCATGTTCGGTGCATATCTGTTATGCATGTGTGGGTGTATATGTGAATGTGTGTCTTCATGTTTTACATCTATTTGCTTATTTATCTTCTTTTTTTTCTTTTTTTTACATTATAGTTATTATTTATTATTTATTTATTTGTTTGTGTAAGCTTATCTATCATTTATTCACCTTTTTTTTTTCCTCAAGGCCTGACTAAGCGCGTTGGGTTACGCTGCTGGTCAGGCATCTGCTTGGCAGATGTGGTGTAGCGTATATGGATTTGTCCGAACGCAGTGACGCCTCCTCGAGCTACTGAAACTGAAACTGAAACTATTAACTTCATCGATTGTCATTTCTGTCTTTGTCTTCTTTGTTGTTGTTTTTTCATTTGTTATTCAATGATTTGTTTGTTTACGTCCCGGCAACATATACAGACCCTCTCTCTATCAGACTGTGTCTGTCTGCCTGTCTGCCTTTCCCTCGTTCTTTGTCTGTCTGTCTGTCTGTCTATGTCTCTCTCATATTTTGGCCTTCGTTTCTATCTTTCTCTCTGTCTCTGTCTCTGTCTCTGTCTCTCTCTCTCTCTGTCTCTCCCTCTCTCTCGCAGGGCACTGGATGTAATTTTCTTTTCTTTTTTTAAATTGTGTTTATTCCTTTACGTATTCATATAACATTTTCTTTCCTTTCGTTTCTCCCTGTTTCTGTCTCTCCTTCACTCTCTGTCTGTCTGTCTGTCTGTCTGTCTGTCTGTCTGTCTGTCTGTCTCTCTCTCTCTCTCTCTCTCTCTCCCTGTCCTCACATGACCTCCACACCGGCGACATAGATCTTTCCGAGTCACAGCCAGTTTGACTCTGAAGCAGCCCACAACGAGCTCGCTTATCCCCCTTGACTGGCTCTTCAGGCATAAGAGGTAGTTAGCGTGTCAGGCCAAGAGGACGCTGGGAAGGCGGAGTGCCACGAAGACCAATCACGAGCTCCTTGGGCCGCCATTACCATTTTTTGTCCAGCTCAAAGCAGTCTGGGCCAAACACAGCTTGCTTACAGGGCACGATTTGGGGGTCTGGGTTAGTTGGCTGTGGGGCACACATGGACAGTGTCTTTTTTTTAATCATGTGTCTTTCATTGCTACTATATTTTGATTGTGTTCCTTTTACTTATCTGTTTCTTTTTTTGTTTATTTGTCCTGTTCCGTTTCGGGATAACGTTTTATATAGACATATAGATATACCATGTGGAGTGTTGGCATAGTGGTAATGCGTTCGCCTAGAAAGCGAGAGAATCTGAGCACACCGGCTCCAATCCCTCCACTAGACCTTGGGTGGTGGTCTGGACGCTAGTCATTCGGATAACGATAAACCGAAGTCCCGTGTGCAGCATGCATTTAGTGCTGTTAAAAGAACTCACGGCTACGAAAGGGTTGTCCCTGGCAACATTCTGTAGAAAATTCCACTTTGATAGAAAAGCAAACAAAATTGCAGGCTTGAAAAAAAAAAGAATAAAAGGGAGCCGCTCTCAGCGTAGCGACACACTCTTCTTGGGAAATGCAGTCCGAATCTGACATAGAGAAACCTATGCAGCACAATACAATACGATACGATACAACACAATACAATACAATACGATACAGCACAACAGAATACAACACAATACAATACATATGGTAAGCTGTCAAGGGCTGTCCAGGGCGTTGGGTATAATCATGAATGTGCTTCTGCTCCTTTCTTTTTTTTTTAACTTGAAACAGATAATTATGGTGTAGCGAATGAGAATCTGTTGCTTTTGTGCTTCCTTGAAACGAAACTGAAACTGAAAAAAATGGACAGTTTGCGTTTGTGGCTGTGTGAATGAAACCCAGTTCTGTTGGAACACGAAACAAAAAAGAACAGAGTGCTGACCGGCTGAGAAGACTCGAACAGGAACATGGAAACATACATACATACAATGGTTCTTGCTTGGCTTTGTCATCCATTACGGGACTGACAAATTGTGCACAAACAGAAACACAACCTTTTTATAGTGACAACGACAACACCGACAACAACGATAATAATATGGGGGGAAAAAAATCACCAAGAAGCAGAATATTTTCGATGACTCGTGTGACGTTCAAATGAGGTTCAGTTGAGTTGCTCATTCTCCTTTCTTTTCTGCGTTCCAGGCCTCAACTCCTACAGTCAACCGTATGTTCGAGTAGGATTTTACGCCCTCCCCCCTCCCCCACTCCGCCGAGCATGCAGCTATAATCCGAAATCGGGGGTGTACGTGTTGGGTATGTTCTTGTTTCCATAACCTACCGAATTCTGACTTGAATCATGGGATCTTAAACGTGCGCGTTTTATCTTCTGCATGCGAAAAGACACGAAAGAGGTTCAGACACAAACAGGTCTGCACGAATGTTGACCATCCTTAACCCACCAGGCGTCGTGATCAAGCTTCGAACCCAGGATCCCCAGATTGAAAACCTAACTCTTTAACCAGACGGTTGTTGGACCCGTCCAGCCATTGTCCTGAGTGCTGAACGAGGAGTCAAACCCCACACGGCAGGGTTCAAGAAAAATAATTCATTTATTTGTTCGTTTGCCTTGTACTGTGCTCTACAATAGTGTACTGTGATGTACTGTGCTCTACAATAGTGTATTGTGATGTACTGTGCTCTACAATAGTGTGATCTACTGTGCTCTACAATAGTGTACTGTAATTTACTGTGCTCTACAATAGTGTACTGTAATGTACTGTGCTCTACAATAGTGTACTGTAATGTACTGTGCTCTACAATAGTGAATTGTGATGTACTGTGCTCTTCAATAGTGTACTGTAACTGTACTGTGCTCTACAACAGTGAATTGTGATGTACTGTGCTCTACAATAATGTACTGTAACTGTACTGTGCTCTACAATAGTGTACTGTAATGTACTGTGCTCTACAATAGTGAATTGTGATGTACTGTGCTCTACAATAGTGTACTGTAACTGTACTGTGCTCTACAATAGTGTACTGTAATGTACTGTGCTCTACAATAGTGAATTGTGATGTACTGTGCTCTTCAATAGTGTACTGTAACTGTACTGTGCTCTACAATAGTGTACTGTAATGTACTGTGCTCTACAATAGTGTACTGTAATGTACTGTGCTCTACAATAGTGAATTGTGATGTACTGTGCTCTTCAATAGTGTACTGTAACTGTACTGTGCTCTACAATAGTGTACTGTAACTGTACTGTGCTCTACAATAGTGTACTGTAATGTACTGTGCTCTACAATAGTGAATTGTTATGTACTGTGCTCTTCAATAGTGTACTGTAACTGTACTATGCTCCATTACACTGTACTGTGCTGCACTGAACCCACAACTGGACATAACCCTTTGTGAAATTGGGACTGCTCTCCCCTGGACGGCGTGTCCTTACCTTTCTGTTCCTGTCTGTGTGTTTACGCTGCTTATGTCCATGGCTATGTGTTTACGCTGCTTATGTCCATGGCTATGTGTTTACGCTGCTTATGTTCATGGCTATGTGTTTACGCTGCTTATGTCCATGGGTATGTGTTTACGCTGCTTATGTCCATGGCTATGTGTTTACGCTGCTTATGTTCATGGCTATGTGTTTACGCTGATTATGTCCAGCTCTGTGTGTTTATGTTGTTTGTGTTCATGATTGTGTACGTGTTTATGTTGCTTATGTTCATGGGTATGTGTTTACGCTGCTTATGTTCATGGGTATGTATCTATGTTGCTTATGTTCATGGGTATGTGTTTACGCTGCTTATATTCATGGGTCTGTGTTTACGCTGCTTATGTTTATGGCTATGTGTTTACGCTGCTTATGTTCATGGGTATGTGTTTACGCTGCATATGTTCACGGGTATGTTTACGCTGCTTATGTTCATGGGTATGTGTTTATGTTGTTTATGTTACGGCTATGTGTTTACGCTGTTTATGTTCATGGATATGTGTTTACACTGCTTTTGTTAATGACTATGTGTTTATGTTGTTTATGTTATGGCTATGTGTTTATGTTGCTTATGTTCCTGTCCATGTTTTTACACTGCTTATGGTTCTATGTGTTTATGTTGCTATGTTTCCGTTTGTATTTATGTTGATTATGTTTCTATGTATGTGTTTACGCTTCTTATGTTTCTATGTATGTGTTTATATCGTTTATGTCTGTGTTTATTTTACTTACGCTCATGTCCATGTGTTTATGTTGCTATAATTTGTGGTTACGTGTTTATGTTGATTAAGCTTATGTCTATGCGTTTATATTATTTATATTTCTATGTGTTTGTGTTATTTACGTTTCTGTCTATATGCTAATTTTGTTTATGTATCGAAGTAGACATAGTATATCTCAGATCCGACGCAGACGCATTTCTCACATCCGACGCAGACGCATTTTTAACATCCTACTTGATAATCTTTATATTTTTCCAGTATTCCTTATCCTAAAACAAATATATATATATATATATATATATATATATATACATACATACATATATGTGACGAACAATTATTGATTGCTAATATTCATAATGCATTTTCACAGAACAAATAATCACTTGCTAACAATTATCTTTCTTTTTGTTGTTGTTGTTGTTGTTGGTTTCTTGTTTGCTGCTTGTTTGTTTGTTTTGTTTTGTTTCATGTCAGCAGCGCGAGCACACCAGCTACCCAATCAATCAACCAACCGATGAACAAACCCAGCGACCTGTCAACGACTGTGTGTGTTGTCATGGCTTCTTCAACCCAGCTTACCCCCTCCGACCCCTCCACCCCTCTTCAAACCCCTCCACCCAGCTTCCTCTCCCCTACCCCAGGGAAGGGAATTCTCCCCTCCCCCGCCCAGCCACCCAGCCACCCAGCCATTCCCCTGTCTCGCCCCCCTACCCCCCAAGAGAGGAGCAGTGCCCCAGTCGTTGCCGATGTTCTCAGAGAGGTGGACCAGAGTCGGGGACGGGGGGCCCGGTCAGATGGCAGTGTCAACACTCGTCCGTCCCACCACCGCCATGACAGTCCGTGAGGCAGAATACGTCACGTCCGCATCCGCTTTGCATTGGCGATGAGTTGTCTCCCCTGGCGGGGCCTCTTCAGTCCCGTGTGCCGGGGAGGACGAGGAGGTCAAGAGGCAAAGAGGGGGGGGGGGGGGGAGATAGAGGGGTGTATAGGGGGGGGGACAACTGTGACTGTGGACACGCTGAACACTGTCCGGGGGCTTTCCAGGCTAATGGCCGCTGACGTGAGTGTGTGTGTGTGTGTGTGTGTGTGTGTGTGTGTGTGTGTGTGTGCGTGTGTGTGTGTGTGTGCGTGCGTGCGTGCGTGTGTGTGTGCATGTGTGTGCGTGTGTGTGTGTGTGTGTGTGCGTGCGTGCGTGCGTGTGTGTGTGTGCGTGCGTGCGTGTGTGTGTGTGCATGAGTGTGTGTGTGTGTGCGTGTGTGTGTGTGTGTGTGTGTGTGTGTGTGTGTGTGTGCATGCGTGCGTGCGTGTGTGTGTGTGTGCATGAGTGTGTGTGTGTGTGTGCGTGCGTGCGTGTGTGTGTGTGTGTGTGTGTGTGTGTGTATGCAGGAGGGTGAGGGAGGGCGCGTGGGCTAAAATCCTATTGGCCAAGGTCAATGATGTGTTTGTGTGTGTACACATGTCTCTGCGAGCAAGCGTGTTTGTGGATATATATTATCCGATAAATGGACACATACTGAGGGTGAGACAAAGCGTGCCCTTGTGGATAGGTATTATCCGATAAACAGAGACACAGAGAGGGTGAGACAGATGGACAGACACTTAGACAGGCAGACATACAGACAGAATGACAGGTATGACAGACAGAAACAGACAGTTGAAATGAATAGGAGTGAAAAGAAAGAAAATTAAAAGAAAAAAAACAGAAGAAAAACGTTCTATCAAGACGCTGAATATACTTGGACGTAGTAATTATGTAAAGTATGTAGCTGACGTCAAACTTATCTGACACAGTGTTATCTTTAGACAGCATTTCACAGCGTGCAACCAGAACAAGAAATTATGGACCACAAAACACAGCATCACCATCATCCACGGCAATAAACACCAATGACGACAATGGAAAAAATAATCAAACGAAAGATAAATAAGGATAATGTTAATGATAATGATAATATCATAAACAACATCCACAACATCAACAACAACAACAAAAAGAACAAGAGCATAAAAACAACAACAATACTAACGATGATCATGATGGTGATGATGATTATAACACTACTGCTACTACGACGACGACGACGACGACGAAGACGACGTCGACTACAACTACTACTATTAGATTAATCATGATTCATAATAATGATAATAATGACAATAATACTAATGCTTCTTCATCTCGTTCGTCAGATTAACACCCCAGTCTTCACGATGAAGGCAGATGTACACTCCCGGGTCACTGGAGTTGGGTATACTACTACTACTACTACTACTACTAATAATAATAATAATAATAATAATACTAACACTGATAAGAAGAAGAAGAAGAAGAAGAAGAATGATAAACAACCCGATGAAATGTCTACAGGGAGAGGGGAGGTGGCCTTGCAATGACAGCTCACACTGTCCACCTTCCAGTTCTCTCTCTCACAGGCCCGTCACACTGAGTCTCTCTGGGTCAGAACCCCCCACCCCCTCTGTGTGTGTGTGTGTGTGTGTGTGTGTGTGTGTGTGTGTGTGTGTGTGTGTGTGTGTGTGTGTGTGTGTGTGTGTGTGTTGCACAGACACAGTTTAAGCTAAAGACAAAGTGCCAAAGTGTCGCTAATCTCTTATTAGTTTATTTTGTTTCAATTCTGTTTTTCCTTTCTGTTCCATTTTATCTGTTTTGCACCATTGTGTTCTGATTAGTACCTACTGCGAGGATGTCTATGAATCAGAAATCCACATCATGCTGATTCTTGTCCAAGATACCAACAGGTTAGAGAACAGCTTATTCATCCAAATTTGTTTTTGACAAACAACCATCTGTGTTGAGATTAAAGTCACTGCTGTCAAACATGGAGCACTCAACGGAAGTCGCTGTTTACATAAACAAGGCATTCCAGTTAAGGTCGTGCTACCTGGGCGGATAATGTAATTGAAAACCCTTGGCATGCAATGTGAATGAACGCTGTTTTCTTTCGTCTGATTTTCGTCCCTGGCACCCCCCCCCCCCCCTCCCCTCTCTCTCCCACGCGCGCGCAATGAAAGCGAGCGATAGAAAAGAGAAACCATCTAACAGAGACTTTGCAGAAAGGCGGGGGATTGAGGTGTGTCTTTTTCTAACTGAACAGGTCCCTGTCATCCCTTCGTTGTGCTAATGCGTCCATATGAAAAACAACAACAACAAAAACACCAACAACAACATCAACAACAACAACAAAAACAACAATAAAAACAAAAACAATTATACAGAGAGAAGGTATAATAATTTGCCTACCAAAAGGAGATAAACCCAGAGAATATCTTAAAAGCTGGCGTCCAATATCACTGTTAAACGTAACTTATAAAATTGGCTCTTCTTGCATCGCAAATAGAATTAAAACAATCCTTGATAAACTTATTAATGAAGATCAAACGGGTTTTGTATCTGGCAGATATATAGGAGATAATCTAAGGCTTATTTATGATATAATCTATTACTTGAAGGAAAAAATCTTCCAGGACTATTAGTTTCAATAGCTTTTGAGAAGGCTTTTGATTGAGTTAGTTGGAAATATATGCATAAAGTTTTAAAACATTTGGGTTTTGGTGGGGATATTCGTAGATGGCTAGAAGCGTTCTACACCAATATGAAATCTTCAATAGTAGTTAATGGTGAAGTATCTACAAGTATACAGATTGAACGAGGGAGACCCACTCTCACCCTATTTGTTTATTTTGTGCGCAGAGATAATGGCTTGCAAAATTCGTCAAATTACAAACATAAAAGGTATTAAGATATCAGAGGTAGAATTTAAGATTAGCGAGTTTGCTGATGATACGTCTTATTTTTTAGAGGGTGACAAAAAAATCACATGGAGAACTGTGCAAAGAACTAGAAAATTTTGAAAGTTTCAGGACTCAAATTAAATCACGAAAAAACATGCAATGTATTGCTGGGAAATAAGCGTAATTGTGACAGAGTTTATTTATCAAATTTGAAAATATTTTGACTAATGTTTAATAGTGATAATATTTTATATATATATTATGCAAATTACGTCATAATGATTATCCATGGCATTGAAAGTTTCTTCTTTTTGGATATGACTGTGTCCTTGTTATGCTTATGTGATGTCTTCATCTTGAAAATGTTAATCCATTTGATTCAGATTTGAAAACGAAAGTTTGAGACCTTGTTGATAATGATTATTAGAGCAGTCTACTTCAAAATGACAGGTGTCAGTTACTGTGTTAAGCTGAAGTTGTAGTGGCTTTAAACCATTGACATGTTCATTTTGGCATACACACAAATGTTGTAGTAACTGCACCCAGTAATCAAATCTGGCAGCTTAAATTACTGGAATTAGCTTCTGTGTACGTCAGTATTTCACATGCATGCATGCATGTGCACATACATGTGCATGCACAAACATGTATACACACACACATACAAACATGTATACACTCACATGATGTAACACGTTTGTTTTTGAAATGTTCCTAACATCTCCCTAGAATAAAAACACAAGTTGTTTTTTTTCATAACGAGTGGTTGTAAACATCTTTGGCTACTGGAAATGCGTGATAAATCTTAATCCATATTATCATTATTTTATGAATTTAACTCAGTCCTGAAGTGCCTCCTTTGCAGTCAGCAGGTTTATAAGTGTTAAGCAACGTGATTTGATTTTAGAAATCAAATGATGCTGTAACACTTATGTGTC
>NC_134879.1:9229809-9232309 GCF_041734735.1 Babylonia areolata
TGGTGGCAAATATCTCAATGGGAATTTCAATCAAAAACAGAGTGCTTGGCCAACTCTCGAGTTTTTGTCGACGCCATCATCGCTATCATCATCTTTCTTATCCTCCTCTTTCTCGTGATGATGATGATGATGATGATGCTGATGATGATGATGAATATCATCATCATAATCTTAATCATCATCACCATCATCATTATTCTTATTCTGCCAGGCAATTCCTTTGATGTGTCATGCCGTGTGTGTGTGTGTGTGTGTGTGTGTGTGTGCGTGCGTGCGTGCGTGCGTGTGTGCCTAGCTGCACGAATGGTGTGAAAGGAGATAGCACAGAGACTGCCATTTGAAAAAAATAATGATGGTAATAATGATACTTAAATTTTTTGTTTGTTTCTTTGTTTATGTTCAGGCTAACCGTAAAGGAAAGGCGATGTAATCGTAATCCATAGCCTTGATTTAATGCTTGATATAAAACCACGGTGTACCCGAAAGACTAGCGGCTAAACTACCACTCAAGTTGTAGTTTAGGGCGAAGGAAAAATTCAAGTCCTTGCAGGAATCGAAACATTGTAAACATTTACTGGTTATATTCATTTATTGATTTATCAATTCACTTATTGATTCATTTCTTTATTTTCAGTGCGCTACTCGAACAAATCTCTCCACTGGCCTCCTGTTTGGCTGTAGTAATGCCAACATTGCAGTGTCATGTCATCGTGAAAAACCATCAAAGGTCTATAAATAAACAAATAAATATACAAATAAATAGATTTAAAAAAATGCATAGTAAATGAATAGATAGATAAAAAAATAAATAAGCAAACAAGCAAACAAATGAATATATAGACAGACAGATAGACAGATAGATAGATAGATAGATAGATAGATAGATAGATAGATAGATAAGCAAATAAATAAATGAATGAATAAATAAAAAGTCTTGGCGCATCTGTGTGTGTGTGTGTGTGTGCGTGCGTGCGTGCGTGCGTGCGTGCGTGCGTGCGCGTATGTGTGTATTGTCGTTTTCTGACGAACTGTTTTGCTCTTGTAGTTGGGTATAGAGGGCACTTTATTGCTGTATTTTATAACTTGTTTTTCAATATTTTGTCCTTTGCTGAGAAGATGTTTTTCTTTCAAAACAAGATCATCAACAATCAAACAAAACACTTTGACATGACATAACCGCATAAGAACTATGAAAGTGCAAACAAAAACACAAATACAACCATTTCGGTAGGTTATGGAAACAAGCACATACCCAGCATGCACACCCCCGAAAACGGAGTATGGCTGCCTACATGGCGGCGTAAATAAACAAAACAGTCATTCGGATGAGACGATAAACCGAGGTCCCGTGTGCAGCATGCACTTAGCGCACGTAAAAGAACCCACGGCAACAAAACGGTTGTTCCTAGCAAAATTCTATAGAAAAATCCACTTCGATAAGAAAAACAAATAAAAATACAAAAGAAATGGGTGGCGTTGTCAGTGTAGCGGAGCGCTCTTCCTGGGGAGAGCAGCCCGAATTTCACACAGACAAATCTGTTGTGATAAAAAGACATACAAATACACGTAAAATATTACATGTCTGTCTCAGTGTGTATGTGTGCGTGCCTGAAATCTGATTAAATGACACAGGAAACGAATGACGAGCGCCCAGTGGCAGCCGTCAGTCGGCTCTACCCAGGTAGGCAGCCTGTTGTGCAAATGACCCCGTGTTTGTAAAGCGCTTAGAGCTTGGTCTCCGACCGAGGATAGGCGCTATATAAGTATCCATATCAATCAATCAGATTAGACGATGTACCAAATAATAAGAACACAACTGGGCGTATAGTTCCTATTCTTTTTTGTCAAGGATGTATTATCACACACACACACACACACACACTTTATGTCAGTGTTCAGAGCGAGAGACCCATTGACCCATTTTGTGCCAAGCTATGGACACTGACACCTCTGTTTTGTTTACCTCCCCTCAACCCCTTACACACCCCGACTATTATCATATAGTATTATATATGAACGTATTGAGTTATTGAGCTTTAATTATTTGTTCATTATTTCATTTACGTATTTATTTACGTTTTATCATTTATTCATTTATTTATTCATTTACTTTTATTTTTATTTCATTTTTTCCCCGGACTTTCTTGGGTCGACCACCGTTTTATTTTGTATATAAATTCATCATGTCAATTCAGATAACGGTGTTCATCCCCACATTTATCTTTTTTTTAAATTAATCAATTTATTTATCTATATTCATGTATCTATTCATCTATATATTTTCATTTATGCAATTATCTACATATTCATTTATCTATTTATGTATCACTTTCTGTTTTGTTTTTTGATTGATTTATTTATCTGTTTGCTTATGTAAATGCATTTATGTTTGTATTTAATTGTTTACCTGACACATTCATTGAAATTCACTGAACTGGTTATTTCTTTTTGTGCCGATTGGTGAAATATACTGTTTTGTTTCTTGCCTTTGTTTGTTTCT
>NC_134879.1:9237309-9249809 GCF_041734735.1 Babylonia areolata
AAGGGGTGGGGGGTTAGGGGGGAGGAGGGCAAGGGGTGAGGGGAGTAGGGGGAGGAGAGCAAGGGGTGGGGGGTTAGGGGGGAGGAGGGCAAGGGGTGAGGGGGGTAGGGGGAGGAGGGCAAGGGGTGGGGGGGTAGGGGGGAGGAAGGTAAGGGGTGAGGGGGGTAGGGGGAGGAGGGCAAGGGGTGGGGGTTTAGGGGGGAGGAGGGCAAGGGATGAGGGGGGTAGGGGGAGGAGGGCAAGGGGTGGGGGGGTTAGGGGGGAGGAAGGTAAGGGGTGAGGGGGGGTAGGGGAGGAGGGCAAAGGGTGAGGGGGGTAGGGGGGAGGAGGGCAAGGGGGTAGGGGGTAGGGGGAGGAGGGCAAGGGGGTAGGGGGTAGGGGGAGGAGGGCAAGGGGTGAGGGGGGGTAGGGGGGAGGAGGGCAAGGGGTGAGGGGGGGGTAGGGGGAGGAGGGCAAGGGGGAGGGGGGTAGGGGGAGGAGGGCAAAGGGTTAGGGGGTAGGGGGAGGAGGGCAAGGGGGTAGGGGGTAGGGGGAGGAGGGCAAGGGGGTAGGGGGTAGGGGGAGGAGGGCAAAGGGTTAGGGGGTAGGGGGAGGAGGACAAGGGGGTAGGGGGTAGGGGGAGGAGGGCAAAGGGTTAGGGGGTAGGGGGAGGAGGGCAAGGGGTGAGGGGGGGGGGGTAGGGGGAGGAGGGCAGGGACAGAGAGGCAGACCCAAGCAGTGGCCTCCTATGTGTGTGCTGACGGGTGTGTGTGTGTGTGGACCACACAGTCATACCTGGACTTACAGGCACTGTGGACATCACACCCTTTTCGTCTTCCTCTTCGCCTTCTGCTTCGTCTGTCTCTGTCCGCCTCTCTCGCTCTCTCTGTTTAATGTGCGTATTTGATGTTCTCCATGGGTATACACCTGGCAGGTGTTCAAGCAGCAGCAGGTCTGTACAAAGGTTGACCTGGGAGATCGGACAACACTCCACTCTTCACCCACCGGGCTCGCTCAACAGGGATCGAACACAGAACCCCCCCCCCCCCCCCCCCCCCTCCGAATGAAAGTCCGACGCTTTTCCCACAGCTCCTGCACCCCTCAAGCAGTATTAACATGAACGACATTCACAACGAGCTTGGGTTCATTGATGTACGGGCCACAACAGCTGCACAGTTTAACGAAACGGAAAGAATTTTAAACTGAAACCAAACGTGTGTGTAGACTGGCAACACAGGAATGAAAACACTGACGATAGCTTTGGAGAGAAAATCAGGTGTCATGAACGGCCCTCGTGTGTTCCTCATGCACTAAGGACCAACATTCAAATGTTCCTCATGCACTAAGGACCAACATTCAAATGTTCCTCATGCAGTAAGGACCAACATTCAAATGTTCCTCAAGCAGTAAGGACCAACATTCAAATGTTCCTCATGCAGTAAGGACCAACATTCAAATATTCCTCAAGCAGGAAAGACCAACATTCAAATATTCCTCAAGCAGGAAGGACCAACATTCAAATGTTCCTCAAGCAGTAAGGACCAACATTCAAATGTTCCTCATGCACTAAGGACCAACATTCAAATGTTCCTCATGCAGTAAGGACCAACATTCAAATGTTCCTCATGCACTAAGGACCAACATTCAAATGTTCCTCATGCACTAAGGACCAACATTCAAATGTTCCTCATGCAGGAAGGACCGACACTCAAATGTTCCTCATGCAGGAAGGACCGACACTCAAATGTTCCTCATGCAGGAAGGACCAACACTCAAATGTTCCTCATACAGTAAGGACCGACACTCAAATGTTCCTCATGCACTAAGGACCAACATTCAAATGTTCCTCGTGCAGGAAGGACCGACACTCAAACCGACACTCAAATGTTCCTCATGCAGGAAGGACCGACACTCAAATGTTCCTCATGCAGGAAGGACCGACACTCAAATGTTCCTCATGCAGGAAGGACCGACACTCAAATGTTCCTCATGCACTAAGGACCGACATTCAAATGTTCCTTATGCACTAATGACCAACATTCAAATGTTCCTCATGCAGAAAGGACCAACATTCAAATGTTCCTTATGCACTAAGGACCAACATTCAAATGTTCCTCATGCAGTAAGGACCAACACTCAAATGTTCCCCATGCAGTACACTCAGGACCGACACTCAGAGCAGATGTACGTTATGATGCAAAGTCCACAGCCATTAAAGAGAAGCGCAAAAAGAAAACGTGCTTGTGAACTTCTCGGTCTCTAAGTGGGGGGGGGGGGGGGGGGGAACGAACAACCAGGAAGCCATGCAATGTTATCCACAAACATGTTCACAGAGGCCGCTCACAAAACCTTTCTGGGCGGATTAAAGCTAAGACACCCCCCCCCTTCCTCCCCCTGTTCCCCCCAGTCGTTAGGAGGTCACGCAACAGAACGATGAAAACCTAGTCTTCATCCTGACTGACCCTCAATGGTGGTAAGGGGGGTTGTAGGAGGAGGAAAAAGGGGAAGGGGGTGGGGGGTTCATACAAAAGCTCGGGACCGGACTATGCAGCGGTGTCCCCCCCGACAAATCCACTGTCACTCTTGACTCTCGGATGTCATGTCACTGGTTCTTAACTCTCCTCACGCCCATCTTCTTTCTCCTTTTGCCCCTACCTCTCCCACCCCCCTTCCTTCTTTCCGCCTTCTTCTTCCCGGTTCTATCTTTTCCAACTTCTCCCCCCGCCTTCCACTACCCTTGCCAGAGCTGACTACCACACTGTACAACCAGTTCTGTCAGTTGGTCCTGAGCGATGATAGACTCTAGCCTCCCCGATTGACTTGTGACCCACCGGACCTCCACAACTTGCAGATTAGTCTGTCTGCCCCGTCTGCCTGACCCTGTGCTGCTACGACCCCCCACCCCCACCCCTCCACCCCTACCCCTTCCCTCCCCACCTTCCAATCTCTGTATTTGTTTCGCGGGGAGTGCCGGTGATCATCACCCCCCCCCCCCCCCACCCCACCCCACCCCCACAGCCCCTCTCCCCTACCACCAAGCCGCCTCACTGACAAATGAGGTGCCAAGGGAGATTACTGCCTGATCGGGCTTTTTGGCGTCTGCTGGCAACACTGATCCTTTCCACGCGCCTCGGGGCCGGGTCGTGCCTCTCCCCGGGCTGAGTTTGACACATGGCGGAGAGGGGTTTTCACTTTCCGCTCTCTACTCTCTCTCTCTCTCTCTCTCTCTCTCTCGCCAGCCTCGCAACGCCAGTCTGCCAGGGCTCGCCAGGAATGCCGGGTGTGTATGATTGGTTCATGATAGGTCCTACCATCAGTTGGAGTGAAGTCCGCGCGTGTCACTTTCAGCTCTGTCGACCGACCGACGGAATGTGACCTGTTTTTTTTAAGAGAGCACATTTAAAAGTGATAAAGACAATAACAAATCAAAACAAAATGACGAATCTACCCCCCCTCGACACCCTCCCCTCCCCCTCCACACACACACACACACACACACACACACACACACACACAGATTGTTAGAGTGTTTGGAGAAAATGTTTTTGGTTAATGGTGTGCATTCGTCGAAGTACATCAGTTGATTCTTTATATATATATATATATATATATATATATTGTTTGGCAGTAAAACGCTGTGACACCACAGTCCTCTCACACACGAACACACACATACACAACCTCTATTGTCTATACTTTGGTACAGAGATTTTCTTTTTGGCAGCACACACACACACACACACACACACACACACACACACACACACACACACACACACACACCACACACACACACACACACACACACACACACACAAACACACGCACCACACACAGACACACACACACACACACCACACACACACACACACACACACCACACCACACACACACACACACACACACACACACACACACACACACACACCACACACACACACACACACACACACACACACACACACACACACACACACACACACAATCCCTCATCTCCCACCACGTCCCTCCCTACACCTTCCGCAATCCATCCTGCTGCTGAGCGTTTTGTGGACTTTTTTTTCCATTATTCAATATTGTATGATGATGATGATGATGTTGTGGATACTTATATAGCGCCTATCCTCGGTCGGGGACCATGCTCCAAGCGCTTTACAAACACTGAGTCACTTGCACAAGGACCTGCCGACCTACAGTGGAGTGATGGCCTAGAGGTAACGCGTCCGCCTAGGAGGCGAGAGAATCTGAGCGCGCTGGTTCGAATCACGGCTCAGCCGCCGATATTTTCTCCCCCTCCACTAGACCTTGAGTGGTGGTCTGGACGCTAGTCATTCGGATGAGACGATAAACCGAGGTCCCGTGTGCAGCACGCACTTAGCGCACGTAAAAGAACCCACGACAACAAAAGAGTTGTTCCTGGCAAAATTCTGTAGAAAAATCCACGTCAATAAGAAAAACAAAACTGCACGCAGGAAAAATACAAAAATATGGGTAGCGCTGTAGTATAGCGACGCGCTCTCCCCGGGGAGAGCAGCCCGAATTTCACACAGAGAAATCTGTTGTGATAAAAAGTAATACAAAATACAAAAAAATACAAAATACCTGCGTTGAGCCGACTGACGGCTGCCATTGCTTTGCTCTTGTTCTATGGTACGATTTCGTAGTTACTGCTTTGCTGTTGTTCGAAAGTACAACATTGTAGTTATTGCTTTGTTGTTGTTCTATATGATACAACGTTGCTGTTACTGCTTTGCTGTTGTTCTAAAATACAACATTGTAGTTACTGCTTTGCTGTTGTTCTAAAATACAACACTGTAGTTATAGCTTTGTTGTTCTATATGATACAACGTTGCTGTTACTGCTTTGCTGTTGTTCTAAAATACAACACTGTAGTTATTGCTTTGTTGTTGTTCTATATGATACAACGTTGCTGTTACTGCTTTGCTGTTGTTCTAAAATACAACATTGTAGTTACTGCTTTGCTGTTGTTCTAAAATACAACACTGTAGTTATTGCTTTGTTGTTGTTCTATATGATACAACGTTGCTGTTACTGCTTTGCTGTTGTTCTAAAATACAACATTGTAGTTACTGCTTTGCTGTTGTTCTAAAATACAACACTGTAGTTATTGCTTTGTTGTTGTTCTATATGATACAACGTTGCTGTTACTGCTTTGCTGTTGTTCTAAAATACAACACTGTAGTTATTGCTTTGTTGTTGTTCTATATGATACAACGTTGCTGTTACTGCTTTGCTGTTGTTCTAAAATACAACATTGTAGTTATTGCTTTGCTGTTGTTCTAAAATACAACATTGCAGTTATTGCTTTGTTATTGCTCTGTGATACAACATGGCAGTCACTGTTTGTTGTTCTATGACAGGCATTGTAGTTATTGCTTTGCTGTTGTTCTAGTTGCACTTGCTGCTTTTCGCTGCTGTTGTTCCATGATACAACATTGTAGTTATTGCTTTTCTGTTGTTCTAGTTGCACTTGCTGCTTTTCGCTGCTGTTGTTCCATGATACAACATTGTAGTTATTGCTTTGCTGTTGTTCCATGATACAACATTGCAGTTACTGCTTTGCTGTTGTTCTATGATACAACATTGTAGTTATTGCTTTGCTGTTGTTCTAGTTGCAGTTACTGCTTTGCTGTTGTTCCATGATACAACATTGTAGTTATTGCTTTGCTGTTGTTCTAGTTGCAGTTACTGCTTTGCTGTTGTTCCATGATACAACATTGCAGTTATTGCTTTGCTGTTGTTCTAGTTGCAGTTATTGCTTTGCTGTTGTTCTAAAATACAACATTGCAGTTATTGCTTTGCTGTTGTTCTAGTTGCAGTTACTGCTTTGCTGTTGTTCCATGATACAACACGGCAGTGATTGCTTTGCTGTTGTACTGTGATGTAGCATTACATTTATTGCTTTGCAGTTATCGCTTTTCCTTTGAAGTGAGGTTTCATTGACACAACATTGCAGTCATTGCTGTACTTTTGCTGCCAGATTTCTATGACACAAGACAGCAGCCATCGCTTTGCTGTTGCTGTGAGGGACCTTCACACATTCACTATGATTTCATTGTGACTCTTTGAAACGAGACTTATGCGCGTGCGTGCGTGTGTGTGTGTGTGTGTGTGTGTGTGTGCGTACGTGAGTGTGTGTGTGTGTGTTTGTTTGTTTGTTTTGTGTGTGTGTGTGTGTGTGTGTGTGTGTGTGTGTGTGTGTGTGACGGAAACATTGGAAGAGAGTGGAGGTGGGAGTGCATGGCTGCAGACAGCAGAAAGAATGCTGTGCAATCCTAGAAAAAAGCGGAAGAACAAGTGGAGGGAACTCCATCCACACACACCCCCCCCCCCACCCCTTCCCCCGATCGAAAGAACAAGACAAAGTTCCCCCACCCCCACCCCATACACACACCCCTCTCCCCACCCCCTTTCCCTCCCTCCCCTGCCCCCTCCCCCCCCACCACCACCCCCACAAGTGATGCAAATCAGTCCCTGATGCCCACGTGTCCAGGCGAATTAAAACATAAAATTTGAAAAAATAAAATAAAATAAACATCTCCACCCCCCGTCCCTTCCCCTCCTCACAGCAGACACGAGGGAAATCGTCAAAACAGTGCATGAAATCACGACAGGGCCAGCCAGCCAGAGTGCCAGAAACAACAAAATTCACCATGAAACTTGAATTACCCCCGACCACTTGAAGCTAGGGCACAGAAGGGGGCGTGGTCCCATTACTGGTGATTACGCTGGCCTGATTATAGGGCACAACGTGGAGGGTGCAAATTGAAATTAAACTTCAACTCTCCCCCTGCTGTAGTCAACTGGGGCGATGGAGATCTTTCTTTCACTCTTTCTTTCCGTCCCCCACCACCCCACTCTCCACCCCTTTTCTTTCCTATATTTCTTTCTGTAGTTCTTTCTCGTAGTTCATTTCTATTCTTTCTTTCGCCTTTTCATTCTTTCGGTAAGAGCGGGACGTTTTGTTTCTCTTCGCCAGAGGGATGGTTTACGTTAGCGGAAGGGCTGTGTGCAGCCTCTCTGTCAGCCTTGCACGTGCGGGGAGGCCGGGCGGCCGCGGCCCCTGGAAGCATCCCGTTATGAAGAGGCCCAGGACCAGGATCAGCAATTAAACTCCCATCTCGCCGCTTTGTCCCAGGCGCAGTCTTAGCTGTTTCTTACGGGCCGGGCGCAAAAAGCATCTCCCCCCCCCCTTCCCCCGCCCCCCACCCCCCCGGTCTGTCTGAAAAGACATCTTCTCTCGAGAGGGGAGACCCCGCCGAGGCCAAAACATTGACTGCTTGGCACGAAACAAGGGACAGCATTGGCGAGAGATTCGAATCGAGAGTGTGCTCCCTTGGACAAGTGCTTTGAAAGCGTTGACAGGGGGATGAGAACTGGCCGTAGATGGCGAAGTCTTGTCAGGCAGTGTATCAAAAGAAACTAATATTTCTGGAGTGTGTAGCTAAATGTTCTCCAGGCGGGCTGGAGGGTACTCCTGCCTGGCGCTGACCTCCAGTCCATTGGCGGAACCTATCCAGGCACAAGGGAGGCAATTAGCCAGCCACAAGACGACGTGTGTGGACAGAGCGGGCAGAGGAAATGTGTCAGTGCTTGACATCACCGCCACCTCCAGACCTTTGTCTGTCCCGCCCTCCTCCTTCTCGGAAAGAACTGGTGTCGCCTCCGCACACACACACACACACACACACACACACACACACACACACACACACACACACACACACACACACACACACACACACACACACACACACACACACAGAGGGAGGGAGGACAGAGACTAAATGGAAATCCATCAGTGCTCTGTTTTCACTTTCTCTCTCTCTGTCTTTCAACTTTGCATTTTCTTCTTTTTTTTTCTTCTTTTTTTAAAACACCATTCATTTATTCACCCTTCCTTTCATTTGTTTACGCGTATACGATTCGTTTTTCTTTCCTTCTGTCACTCTTCTTGTTCTTGATTTCATTCTGTCACTCTCGCCGTACTTTCTTTCTTTCAATCTGTCACTCTTGCTGTCCTTTCTTTCTTTCAATCTGTCACTCTTGCTGTCCTTTCTGTCAATCTGTCACTCTTGCTGTCCTTTCTTTCTTTCAATCTGTCACTCTTGCTGTCCTTTCCTTCAATCTGTCACTCTTACTGTCCTTTCTTTATTTCAATCTGTCACTCTTGCTGTCCTTTCTTTATTTCAATCTGTCACTCTTGCTGTCCTTTCCTTCAATCTGTCGCTCTTCCTGTTGTCCTTTCTGTCAATCTGTCACTCTTGCTGTCCTTTCTTTCAATCTGTCACTCTTCTGTCCTTTCTTTCTTTCAATCTGTCACTCTTGCTGTCATTTCTTTCCTTCAATCTGTCACTCTTGCTGTCCTTTCTGTCAATCTGTCACTCTTGCTGTCCTTTCTCTCAATCTGTCACTGTTGCTGTCCTTTCTTTCAATCTGTCACTCTTACTGTCCTTTCCTTCAATCTGTCACTCTTCTGTCCTTTCTTTCTTTCAATCTGTCACTCTTGCTGTCCTTTCTTTCAATCTGTCACTCTTGCTGTCATTTCTTTCCTTCAATCTGTCACTCTTGCTGTCCTTTCTCTCAATCTGTCACTGTTGCTGTCCTTTCTTTCAATCTGTCACTCTTACTGTCCTTTCTTTCAATCTGTCACTCTGGCTGTCCTTTCCTTCAATCTGTCACTCTTACTGTCCTTTCTTTCTGTCAATCTGTCACTCTTGCTGTCCTTTCTTTCAATCTGTCACTCTTACTGTCCTTTCTTTCAATCTGTCACTCTTACTGTCCTTTCTTTCTTTCAATCTGTCACTCTTACTGTCCTTTCTTTCAATCTGTCACTCTTGCTGTCCTTTCTTTCAATCTGTCACTCTTACTGTCCTTTCTTTCAATCTGTCACTCTTACTGTCCTTTCTTTCAATCTGTCACTCTTGCTGTCCTTTCTGTCAATCTGTCACTCTTGCTGTCCTTTCTTTCTTTCAATCTGTCACTCTTACTGTCCTTTCTTTCAATCTGTCACTCTTGCTGTCCTTTCTTTCTTTCAATCTGTCACTCTTGCTGTCATTTCTTTCTTTCAATCTGTCACTCTTGCTGTCCTTTCTTTCAATCTGTCACTCTTGCTGTCCTTTCTTTCAATCTGTCACTCTTACTGTCCTTTCCTTCAATCTGTCACTCTTACTGTCCTTTCTTTCAATCTGTCACTCTTACTGTCCTTTCTTTCAATCTGTCACTCTTACTGTCCTTTCCTTCAATCTGTCAATCTTACTGTCCTTTCTTTCAATCTGTCACTCTTGCTGTCCTTTCCTTCAATCTGTCACTCTTACTGTCCTTTCTTTCAATCTGTCACTCTTACTGTCCTTTCCTTCAATCTGTCACTCTTACTGTCCTTTCCTTCAATCTGTCACTCTTACTGTCCTTTCTTTCAATCTGTCACTCTTGCTGTCCTTTCCTTCAATCTGTCACTCTTACTGTCCTTTCTTTCAATCTGTCACTCTTCTGTCCTTTCTTTCTTTCAATCTGTCACTCTTGCTGTCCTTTCTTTCAATCTGTCACTCTTGCTGTCCTTTCCTTCAATCTGTCACTCTTCTGTCCTTTCTTTCTTTCAATCTGTCACTCTTGCTGTCCTTTCTTTCTTTCAATCTGTCACTCTTGCTGTCCTTTCTTTCAATCTGTCACTCTTGCTGTCCTTTCTTTCAATCTGTCACTCTTGCTGTCATTTCTTTCAATCAATCTGTCACTTCCTGTTCTTTCTTTCAATCTGTCACTCTTACTGTCCTTTCTTTCTTTCAATCTGTCACTCTTACTGTCCTTTCTTTCAATCTGTCACTCTTACTGTCCTTTCTGTCAATCTGTCACTCTTACTGTCCTTTCTTTCTTTCAATCTGTCACTCTTACTGTCCTTTCTTTCAATCTGTCACTCTTACTGTCCTTTCTTTCTTTCAATCTGTCACTCTTGCTGTCATTTCTTTCAACCTGTCACTCTTGCTTTCCTTTCTTTCTTTCAATCTGTCACTCATACCGTCCTTTCTTTTACACTGTCACTCTTGCTGTCCTTTCTTTCTTTCAATCTGTCACTCTTGCTGTCCTTTCTTTCTTTCAATCTGTCACTCTTGCTCTCCTTTCTTTCTTTCAATCTGTCACTCTTACTGTTGTCCTTTCCTTCAATCTGTCACTCTTACTGTCCTTTCTTTCAATCAATCTGTCACTTCCTTTCCTTTCTTTCAATCTGTCACTCTTGCTGTTGTCTTTTCTTTCAATCTGTCACTCTTACTGTCCTTTCTTTCAATCAATCTGTCACTTCCTGTTCTTTCTTTCAATCTGTCACTCTTCCTGTTGTCCTTCCTTTCAATCTGTCACTCTTGTTGTTGTTCTTTCTTTCACCCGTTCTGTCTTTATTTATTTCAATAGTGCTGTCAAGTTTCTAGACGCAGGGAAACCCTGTGTTGGTGGATGGGTTACAGCCATGGTGCTGTCTGCTGAACGCTTCGTCCATGCTGACTGGGAGTGTTGGCTTCGTTGGTAACACGTCCGACTAGGAAGAGAGAGAATCTGAGCGCGCTGGTTCGAGTCCCACAATGGCAGGTATTTTCTGCCCCTCCACTAGACTGTGTTTGGACGCTTGTCATTCGGGTGAGACGATAAACCAAGGTCCCGTGTGCAGCTTACACTAAGCACACGTAAAAGAACCCACGGCAGCAAAAGGGTTGTCCCTGGCAAAATTCTGAAGAAAAATCCACTTCGATAGGAAAACAATCAAAATTGCAGTCAGAGAAAAAAGAAGAGGAACAAGAGAGGCAAGGCCTTCAAGACTCACTTGTGATAAATTAAGTCCCCTAGCATTAATTACAGAGTAATTTCCCTTTTTTACTATCTGCACCAAAACGTTTGCAAAATAAATAAAAATTCCATGCTTAGCAAAAGAATTCCTGTTTGAACAAAAAATGATAATAATGATTCCTCTTGTTGTTGTGTCAGAATAAGAGGTCAAAGTGCCAAGTTTAGAGAATACAAAAAATATAAATATAACAGTAAATGCAGTTTGCATATAATTAGGCTTCTTTTTTTAAATTTTTTTGTGCCCATCCCAGAGGTGCAATATTGTTTTAAACAAGATGACTGGAAAGAACTGAATTTTTCCTATTTTTATGCCAAATTTGGTGTCAACTGACAAAGTATTTGCAGAGAAAATGTCAATGTTAAAGTTTACCACGGACACACAGACACGGACACACACACACACACACACACACACACACACACACACACACACACACACAGACAACCGAACACCGGGTTAAAACATAGACTCACTTTGTTTACACAAGTGAGTCAAAAATGGGTGGCGCTGTCAGTGTAGCGACGCGCACTCGCTGGGACAGCAGCCCCAGTTTCACAAAGAGAAATATGTTGTGACAAAAGTAATACAGTACAATACACTTCAATACAATACAATGCAGTACATTGCAATGCAATATAGCTGTACGCAAGTTCACAGCCGTAGTCACAGGTGAGCACAGTATACCACAGTACAGACATATCGTTTTTGTTGATGTTGTTGTTGTTGTTGTTGTTGTTTATTTGTTTGTTTTTAAAATCGACATCTGCTTTATATAACCGTTCGTTCGTTCTTTAGTTTAACGTCTTTTCACTGTAAGTGATAGACGAGGGAAGGAAAAAAATCGAGTGGGAGGAGGAGGAGGGGGGGGGGATTACTGTGTACGCATACGAGTAAGTGAAAGTGTGTGTGTGTGTGTGTGTGTGTGTGTGTGTGTGAAAATTATTGATTTATATAACCGCTTCGTGCTATCGTGTTCTCGAATTAGCCAATGCCAGACAACAAAAGTCAAAGTGCAACTCATCTTTGTTTCCACTTTTCCGTTCCGGACAAAATGATTTTAATCTTACTTTTTCGATGTTGCACTACATCACAGAGAGACAGAGACAGACGGAGCGACAGACACAAAGACAGATAAAGAGGCGGACATGCAAAACAAAGGCAGGAACGAAAGAAAGAAAGAGTGACAGATAGACAACCAGTGACAGAGATAGACAGAAGGAAGCAAAGACAGAAAGGGAGACAGATATACAGGCTGACAGAAAGAAAGAAAGAAAGAAAGAGCAAAGAGATAGAGGTGATATGGAAACAAAACTCTCTCTCTCTCTCTCTCTCTCTCTCTCTCTCTCTCTCTCACGAAAATTGACAAGATGGGCCTTTTCATTACCAGCTCACTCACTTCCAAACCTGGGAGCTTCCTATCTTTATTTGTTTATTTATCTATTTATCTATTTACTTGTTTATCTTACTTTATTCATTCATCTGTTTATTTGCTTGTTTGCTTGTATTCGTTCTTGTTGTGTTTGGTTTTTAAATCCATTTATCTATCTGTTCGTGTATTTAGTCATTTATTGATTCAGTAATTTTTTTAGTTTTTAGTCATTTATTTACCTGTGCATCTAGTCCCTTATTAAGTGATCTTTTTATCATTTAGTACTTAGCCAGAAGAAAC
>NC_134879.1:9272309-9284809 GCF_041734735.1 Babylonia areolata
AGAACAAAATGAGCATGAAACTAGGAACAAGAAAAGATTGAAACAGAAGATCAAAAACCAAACAAAAAAAAGAAAGAAAATCTGTCCGCGATTTTCAATTTCTCCCCTCTGCGGTTGAAATGAAGGAAGCATAACAAACATATAAAACAAAGAAAAATGTGGAGGAGGCGAAGAAGAAGAAGAAGAAGAAGAAGAAGAAGAAGAAGAAGAAGAAAACCACCACCGACAACAACAAAAAAAAAATGAAGACAATGAAGACGAAGAAAATTAGCGACAGCGGTTACACAAGCTGGAAGGGGGAGGAAGATTTTCCAATTTCTCCCCCTCTGCGGTTGAAACAAAGGCAAAGCAACAAACAGAAAAGCCCAACACGAAAGAGGAGGGAGGGAATCAAGCTGGCATCGTGATTCACTCACTATTGGAACACCCCCACACAACCCCCAAAACCAGCCCCAGGCACCGGCCCAGCCTCCCTGCTTCCCCAGGACCCGGCCGGACCCCGGACATGGCTGGAGGTGTCCATGTGCATGCGGTCTCAGCTCTGTTGGCTCAGCCCCGACCACGTTGACAATGCCACCAAGCGCCACACACGGAGCTGGGGCCGGCCCTTGTTCGCCAATGCGAGGGGCGGTGTCAGGCCACACGACTTGGCACACACACACATCCCACCCCATCTCTGGAAGGGGAAACGTGGGTTAAAAAAAGAAGAAAAAAGCTGTGAATAACAGATACTGGGCGTTTTGTGAACATTAACAGTTACCCGATCTTTCCCGTCGGGTTGCGCCCCCCTCTTTTTTTTTCTTTTTTTTTTTTGCCGGAAGCGACGGTTGAGATCCGCGGTGAGGATCTAGCCGGGCGGTAATTGTGTGGGCGGAGTCTGGGGTGTCCCCCTCTCCCACCACACCCCTCCCCACCCTCTCTCCATTGACACAGCTTGTTGAGAGTCGGCAGTGCCTGATGATTAATTCATGAAGCCTGGCCCTTTGCTGTGGGGAGGTCCTGGCCTGACAAAGGCATGCAGGGCACAGGGTGTCCCTGCTGCTAACTCCTGGTCTGTGCTGGTCTCTCCCTGGTCTCCGGAGTGGTCTCTGCCTGGTCTGTGGAGATCCGCACGGCATATCACTTCGCACCTAGTCCGGTAAAAAGGGTGGATGTGTCCTTGATAAAGCGGTCTGCACCGCTCAGTTTGTACGCTCTGCCGTGTTGTATGTCCTGTGTAGCACTGTATGCATCCTACTGCACCGTATTGCATGCATCGTATTATTGTCATCAAATATTTCTCTGTGTGAAAACCCGGACGTGTGGGTCCCCAATGTCTAACACCACCTTTTCTTTCTTCTTTTTAATTTTTTTTTTCTGCCGACAAATCCATATTATTTCTTTGACAACGTGGAATCCACGGCAACAAGAGAGTTACCAAAGACAGCTCTCTTGTTGTCGTGTGTTGTTTTACGTACGCTAAGTGCAGGCTGCACACCGGACCCCTATTAATAATCGTCCGATCCGAAAGACTACAGCCACCGCGATGGACTCCCCATACTGTCCCGTACACTTTTCTATGATTAAACAGAATTTGGAGTTTATCTTAAAATATATATATGTGTGTGTGTGTGTGTGTGTGTGTGTGTGTGTGTAGACTGTACACGTAACTTGAATATTTTGTTTTAATCAAATTTTCTTTTTAATATTCAAAAAAAGAGAATAAATAAAAATCAATAAATAGACAATGGTATACGATCTGCAATGTGAAATCAAAATATGTTTACATTTTTGACATTTAAAAACATACAGATTGCTGTGTTTGCCGTCAACACAATCATTGAACTTAACATTCTTTGTAAGCTCGCTGCTAATGCTGTTGTTACAGGCACTGGTGCTGGAATTAACCAACTTAAATGTTTCAAAATGACAGGTAAGTGCATTAACCAACTTTCATGTCTGTTAATAATGTATGTGAAATAATAAAATGATAAAATGGAGGTTATTGTAAACAGATGTATGAGATGGTAGAAACTGATACCAACAGAGACATTTCATGCAATTTCAAGTACTTTAACACACACACACACACACACACACACACGTGCGAGCGAGCGAGCGCGCGTGCACACACACACACACACACACACACACACACACACACACACACACACAAATCGCTGCATGACAACTCTTGAAGGTGAGACCGTCACCCAGTTTATTTGGGGGGGGGGGGGTTTCCAGGCCCTCTTGGGTAAAAAAAAAAGTTATCAGAAGACCTCCGAAAACAGTTATCAGCACTATTAAAGACTCGTGTTCCAGTGGCGGGCAAACACTCCACGGTAGCTCTAAAAACCTCATCATCACATCTCCCCCCACCCAAATCAGCCACGGCGTCTGCCCTCTGGCGTCTGTTGCCAAACATGGCAGCTTCACGGGAGGTAACTCCATCAATGACAGGGTAGAGTTACCTCGCCATATGGCCCCAGACGACGACCCGGAGAAACTGAGCTCGGGGGGCTAATCTGTGGCGGGGGGACGGGGGAAGATGTGTCGTGTCGTGTCGTGTCGCTGACGACGTCTTCCGTGGTGGGGAAAGCGGAGAACTGGAAGAAAGTGACGTAAAATTATTACCGTCGGACCGCCGTCGCCGCCGAAACCTTCTGTTGCAGCTGGTGTCAATGGCCTGGGACAGTTTAACACGAGACTCACGTGCCACGTGTGTTGGGGTCACTTTTATCTCGATCGTCGGCTTTGTGGCTTTGTTGTTTGGGCCCTTTTCTTGCGCGTGCTGCCCCCCCACCCCCTCCCCTCCTCTTCTCCCATTTCCCTACATCCCCCATCCTCTCTACCCCCCCCCCTCCTCCCCCCCCCCCCCCCCCCGCTCCCGTCTTTCTCCTATTTCTCTCTCATGCTGCCCCCCCTCCCCTCCCCGCCCCCTTATCACCCCCCTTCTCCTCACAATGTAATTACCTTGGTTGTCCATATCGGTGTTTTCTTCTTTGTTCGCTTCTTGTGACGTGCTATTCAAAGTCGGAACATTTACAGGTAGGTAGCCTATCTCAGCTGAAGGCTGAGGAGCTGAAACCAAATTTAATGATGTTGCTTACACTCACGTATGGTGCCGCGTATATGGGTCATTCCGCACGCTTTGAGCGTCCCTAGAACTGAAACCATATTGCATTGTATTGGATTGCATTGTATTGTATTGTATTGTATTATTGTATATATTGTACTAAGCGCGTTGGGTTACGCTGCTGGTCAGGCATCTGCTTGGCAGATGTGGTGTAGTGTATATGGATTTGACCAAACGCAGTGATGCCTCCTTGAGCTACCGATACTGATACTGTATTGATTTGTATTGTATTGTATCATATTGTATTGTATTGTATTACTCTTTTTGTCACAACAGATGTCTCTGTGTGAAATTCGGGCTGCTCGCTACACTGTGAGCACTACCTTTTTTTCTTTTTTTTTTTTTTTTTTTTTTTTTTGGTTTATCGTCTCATCCGAATGACTAGCGTCCAGACCACCACTCAAGGTCTAGTGGAAGGGGAGAAAATACTGGCGGCTGTGGGATTTGAACCAGCGCGTTCAGATTCTCTCGCTTCCCCACGGACGCGTGACGTGCACTAGGCCAACACTTCACAGGAAACTGAATGTATATCAACGAAATGTTTCTCGGTATATTTCTCAGCACTGTGTGTCTGCCTGTCTGTGTGCGAGCCAATTGGACCGGAAAGCTTTGCAGTGTTGTTGGCTACATCTTGGGTGCCGTGTGTATTTCTTATTTTCAGTGTTATGTTTTAATATTAAACATTCCTGGCTTATTTATGTTTCCAGTTGTTTAGATGAAGGTTGATCGCAGAGAAAAACGACGACAAACAAATATAGCAATATTTTCAAAAACGCAATGTGAATTTGAAAGAATGAAATCGATAAGATAATAGCACGCGGAAAAAGAGTATGGATAACTATGTGGCGGGGTAAGAACGGCCATATGCCTCAAAGCCGGCTCTTAGATGCCAGTGAACGCGGGAACTGCAGTTGACGAACGCAGATAATTTTTTTTATTAAAAGGAGTGGCGTACGCTAATCGATCTCAACACTCCCACTCTCTGTCCAAAAAAATGGCCGAGTTGCAGAGAGAGAGAGAGGGGGGGGGGAGGGAGGTGGACAGAGAGAGAAAGATACAAACGACGCCTTCTCTCCTTAACTCACTCAGTACGGCCAGTCCTCTCTTCTCCTCTACACAGACCCCTCGGATGCCCAGTGGGTGTCTGAATGACCCAACCTTTAGCTTCCGTCGTCAGAACTGTGGTATTCTCTGTCAACATTCACCTCTTCAGTATAAGAGCCTTCCGCTTGCAATATTTTGATGATGGTAATTGGGGTGAAACGCTGTTAACGTCGTCTCTTTCGCCGTTCGTATGGAGAGAGTTAACGTTCATGTTTTAAAAAAAATATTTGAATTGCTGATTATAGGTGAAATGCATCTTTTTCTATCCGACTGGAAATCAATTTATCGCCCGTCACTTTCACAGCACACTCTCTCAGCCCACAGTCGAGTCCAACGCACACAGAAGCATAGCAAAGGCTGCACTGAAAAGTCAAACAGCATCAAACTAAAACGAAAACCCACTGAAAGCAATAAAACAAAACATATAACTACATAACAACCATCAACAACCATCTACCTGAAGATCTGGTCATCAGCCCGATCCATATGCAACATGCAACTTCTGTTCAAACGTGTGTGTGTGTGTGTATGTGTGTGTGTGTGTGTGTGTGTGTATGTGTGGTGTGTGTGTGTGTGTGTGTGTGTGTGTGTGTGTGGTGTGTGTGTGTGTGTGTGAGTGCGTGCGTGCATGTGTGTGTGTGTATGTGTGTGTGTGTGTGTGTGTGTGTGTGTGTGCGCGCGCGCGCGCGCGCATGTGCGAGTATGCACGAGTTTTTATATTGATGTGCACTTTATGAATCCTAATTTCTACTGTATCTGTGTTTGTGTATGATTTTCGATTTATTTTCGTATCTTGTTATGTACTATCACCCCCCCCCCCCCCCAACCCCCCCTATACTCCTTGTGACCCCGGTACACTTGGTAATAAAGACATATTCTATCCTACTCTATTCTATAAACACAATAACACGGCACCAATTGATAAACCTACGCAAACATGTACTCTATCACATTTCGCCGCTCGCTCACATAACAATCGATAATCACATGCAGTATTAAGCTTAAAAACAATTAACTGATATTGTTCTTTCAATTTTCTTATTTCATCTTTTTTTTTCCCTTAAGTGCGAAGGGGGGGTAACTATCGTACCATGACGGCACCGAAGAAGAAACCAGCAAAGAAAGGGACCACTCTGAACGTTCAAGTGAAATGCGGGTGTCCAAACTTTGGGAGACACGCGGGGTCACCATGTATTGTTTTTACCCCTTGATTGGAACCCCGCAACTCAACGGGGATGAGTTCGGGTGCTTGAAAAAGAGGTGCCCCTGCAATTGGGAAGGGAGGTAATTTCGTTACCCCTATGCGCCCAGATGGGAAGGGAGAGAATTCGAGAGAAGAAGTGCTCTTGAAGATACACCCACTGCGACAAGGCGTGCAGTTCTTGGGGGAACTAACCAGGGGGGGAGGATTGAGTCAGAGGGAGAACAGAACATGAATCACAATCTCTCTATTTCTCTCTCTGTCTCCGTCTCTGCCTGTCTGCCTGTCTGTCTGTCTGTTTCTCTCTCTCTCTCTCTCTCTCTCTCTCTCTCTCTCTCTCTCTCTCTCTCTCTCTCTTTCTATATCTCTCTCATCTTTTTCATCATTATAATCATCACCACCATGATCATCGTCAACATCAAGATTATAGTCTTCGTTGTCATTTTACCTTGGGCAGCCATTCAGTTTCCATGTATAGATTTATTCAAGTGATGACAACCATGATTCTTGTGACCATACACTGATCATATCTCTCAAGACTATGCATTAATGTTAGAAATGATACGGATATTGCATCTCTGGAGATAATACGCTGCTGCATGTTGGAGATTATAGAACTGGTTACAGTCACTGGTGTTCTTTCTCTTGAAATATCACACTGCTGTGTTGGAGATTATTACTGGTTATAGTCACTGATATTGTATCTCTTGAGACATACACTGCCGTATGTTGGATATTATAACTGGTAACTGTCATTGAGATAATTATTCTTGAGATAATACACTGCTGCATGTTGGAGATTGTAACTGTCATTGAGATAATTATTACTGAGACAATACACTGCAGCACGTTGGAGATTATAACTGGTAACTGTCATTGAGATAATTATTACTGAGACAATACACTGCAGCACGTTGGAGATTATAACTGGTTACTGTCATTAAGATTATATCTCTTGAGGCAACACACTGCTATCTGTTGGAGGTTATAAGTGGTTACCATCAGTAAGACTGAAAGACCTCACATGGACTATGCCACAGGACGCCTCACTCTGACTGCACCAGGTTTCGGACAGGGAACGCCACCCACACCTGTTTTATTCATCCCTGCCCTTTGTTCCGTTGTTCCACAACATGTCTCGAAAACCCATCACTATCTTCTCGAGACATCATCACACTCATCACTATACCTCTCGGTCTATCTATCAATAGTCACGATTCATTGAAAAAAATACCACCACCCCCCCCCCCCACCCCCCAAAAAATGATAGAAAAAAGAAAAAACACCTCTGGTTCCGGAAAAGATCCAAACCGCAACCAAGTGCTGACCGATTGGTCCTTGGCCAACAGGCGACACGTTCCTCAAATTCCAGGAAAATCCCTTCACATCTTTCGGCTACAGACTCACAGACAGCCGGCCAGAAAAACCGGTGTCAAATCGAACTGCGTTATGACTGTGTTGAGCATCGCCTGGATTCGTGTTCGTTTTGAGACGTTGGATCTCTGTTGTCAAACCAGTTCTGTATACTTGTGAGACGAGGATACTACATTCTGAGAAGGAGGAGACTGCTCTCTATCTCTGTCTCTCTGTGTGTGAGAAAGCTTGGTTTTGAACTTGCATCGCAGCATCCTTTTTTAATATTCGTGTTGTTGGTTTGAATTGTGTCCTCTGTTACGCGCAATGACAATATCTGCCAACTTGCTAAATGACCTACCCCCCAACTCCCCTTTGAAATAAACTTATGTGTTTCTTCAATCATAATCATCATCTCTCTCTCTGCGCGCGCACACACACACACACACACACACGTGCGAGCGAGCGAGCGCGCGTGCATACACTCGCATGCACACACACACACACACACACACACACACACACACACAGACGAACACACAACACACACACACACAATCTCTGCCTCTACCCCTCTCCCTCTTATCACAACGTGAGCACTTCTCCAAGCGCTTAATC
Source organism: Babylonia areolata (assembly GCF_041734735.1). NCBI lineage: Eukaryota > Metazoa > Mollusca > Gastropoda > Neogastropoda > Buccinidae > Babylonia > Babylonia areolata. The sequence continues at coordinate 9,279,701 of NC_134879.1, forward strand.
TCCGTCTCTCCACCACTGCCAGTGACCCTCTCCGTGGAAATGAGGAGGAAGGAGGAGTGTGGCGGACAGTCAGAAATGATGCTAATCACTGAACGCCATAGTTCTGCACCCTCCATTTCCCTCCCTCCCCTGACCCCCCTTGCCCCATCCCCCCCCCCCCCTCTCGCTGCTGCAAGTTTCAGGGAGCCAGACCTTAATTAGGTGACTGAGGTGTGTCGCAGAGTGGGAGACTGGCCCACGACGACAAGCCATGCTGGAGGGTTTATTATGGAGGTTACTTTTCTATAATTTATATATATATTAATATATCTATTTATCTATCCATTTATTCATTTATGAATACATATCTCTGTGTGCATGCATCTCACCCTTTTCTCTCCCTCCTTTTTTTCTCTGGGTGTATTTGTCTATCCACCTCTCTGTCTCTGTCTCTGTCTGTTTCTCAATCCAAAATGAGCCAATACTTACAAATTCAGCTAGAATTTGGGGATTATTCCAAAATGAGCAGACGAACATGGAAAGAGCACATTCTTTTGCAGTTGAATGCTTGTCAAAGTGCCAAAGTGTCAAGTGTCAAGTCTCTCTCTCTCTCTCTCTCTCTCTCTCTCTCTCTCTCTCTCTCTCTCTGTCACCATTATTACAACGTAGGAGTATATCGTTTTATATGTCTCTGTCCTTCCCTTTGCCTTCTGTATGCCTGTGTGATATTTTTCTTGTTCTGTGGTCTTCCTGTCTCTCTTTCGCCCATGCTCGCTCTTGCTCTTTGTCACACTGAAACACACACACACACACACACACACACACACACACACACACACACACACACGCACGCTAGCACGTACACACGCACACACACACATTCATCAAACACACAGACACACAGACACAGACACACAGACACAGACACACACACACACACACACACACACACACACACAGAGGGTTCACCCAGTTCATGGCCCCGGTCCCGGCCCGGACCCTCCGCCTCAAATTACTGCACGGACCACGCAACATGGCGCGTGACTCTTGAATGCCGGGAAGCGCATGCGCCGTCGGTGCAGCCTGGGGTTCCGGTGCTCAATCGGGCAGAAAGCGCGTGAGATGCGTGCGCAACTCCGCCAAGATGGCAGCGGTTTGGGAGAGAGAGCCTTGACGGTCTCTCCAGCAGGCGCTCAGGGGTAAGCAAAAATTGTCTTTGCCTCTGGCTGGATTTTTCTGCTGATGAATCCGGTGTAGTGGATAGAAGTGACCCCCCCCCCTCCCCCTCCTTTTGTCCGTTGTTTGGACCACCGAAAAAGTGGCGGAATTGGGGGCTTCTCTGTGTGTGTGTGTGTGTGTGTGTGTGTGTGTGTGTGTGTGTGTGTGTGTGTGTGTGTGGTACAAGGATCGTGACTAACTAATGATGAAATCTACCTTTGACATTTCAGTCTTTGAAAGTTTTGCTCTGACGGTTTCAGTCGTCGATTTTGTTGTACATTTGAATCAACAAAGACGATAAAACAACAAAACAACAACAACAGCAGCAGCAGTAAAAGAATAAGTACAACAACAACAACAGCAGCAGCAGCAGCAGTAAAAGAAGAAGTACAACAACAACAACAATATCGACGACGACGACGACGACAACGAGAATGAGAACGAGAACAATAAGAAGAAAACAACAACTGTTAACGCATACAAACTCATTAAACTTTCTGCGGAGAAAAAAAAATAAACATGAAATCGGTATTCGAAGATAATGTTATTAAAAGCGGAATAAACAGACAGACAATGCATATGGTCCGAGAATTTTGTCCTCCATTTATTCCTGTTCCAAGGCTTATGCGATCAATGTGTTCCTAGATATTTGTTCTCCATGTATCCTGTTCCAAGGGTATATCCTCTAGGTGTTCCTAGATATTTGTTCTCCATGTATCATGTTCCAAGGGTATATCCTCTAGGTGTTCCTAGATATTTGTCCTCCATGTATCCTGTTCCAAGGGTATATCCTCTAGGTGTTCCTAGATATTTGTTCTCCATGTATCCTGTTCCAAGGGTATATCCTCTAGTGTTCCTAGATATTTGTCCTCCATGTATCCTGTTTCAAGGGTATATCCTCTAGGTGTTCCTAGATATTTGTCCTCCATGTATTCATGTTCCAAGGGTATATCCTCTAGATGTTCCTAGATATTTGTTCTCCATGTATCCTGTTCCAAGGGTATATCCTCTAGGTGTTCCTAGATATTTGTCCTCCATGTATCCTGTTCCAAGGGTATATCCTCTAGGTGTTCCTAGATATTTGTCCTCCATGTATCCTGTTCCAAGGGTATATCCTCTAGGTGTTCCTAGATATTTGTCCTCCATGTATTCCTGTTCCAAGGGTATATCCTCTAGGTGTTCCTAGATATTTGTTCTCCATGTATCCTGTTCCAAGGGTATATCCTCTAGGTGTTCCTAGATATTTGTTCTCCATGTATTCCTGTTCCAAGGTTTTATCCTCTAGTGTTCCTAGATATTTGTCTCCATGTAATCCTGTTCCAAGGTTTATCCTCTAGGTGTTCCTAGATATTTGTCTCCATGTATCCTGTTCCAAGGGTATATCCTCTAGGTGTTCCTAGATATTTGTCCTCCATGTATCCTGTTCCAAGGGTATATCCTCTAGGTGTTCCTAGATATTTGTTCTCCATGTATCCTGTTCCAAGGGTATATCCTCTAGGTGTTCCTAGATATTTGTCCTCCATGTATCCTGTTCCAAGGTTTTATCCTCTAGGTGTTCCTAGATATTTGTTCTCCATGTATCCTGCTCCAAGGCTATATCCTGTAGGTGTTCCTAGATATTTGTCCTCCATGTATTCATGTTCCAAGGCTTGTGTGATCAATGTGTATTCGTCCTGTGTGTATTCCTTTTTCAAGGTTATGTCCTCCACATGTTCTTAGACATTTGTCCTGCATGAATTCCTATTCCAATGTTATGTCCTCCGTATATTCCTATTCCAGAGTTATGCCTTCATGTGTTCCTAGTTATCTGTCCTGTATGTATTCTTATTCCAAGATAATGTCTTCCATGTACTCCCAGATAATTTATCCTCTATGTAATTCTGTTCCAAGACTATGTCCTCCATGAGGCCCTACAATGTTTGTCCTATGTGTACTCCTGTTCCAATGTTGTTGTTATCATCATCATCATCATCATTCTTGTTGTTCTTGTTCTTGTTATTATTATTCTTTTTTTTTAACCAATCTGTATTCCAGAGGTGTAAACTGACCTATCTGTACACATTACAATCCCAACACCAGGTGACATTTCTTCCCACAACAAGCTTCTTAACTCCGTCCTCAAACAAACAAAAAATGTGTGTGTGTGTATATATATATATATATATATATATATATATATATATATATATATATACCAAGGGGTGAAATATATGGTTGTTGGGGGACTCAGAAAGGTGACACCGGAAGTTTCCTGCCCCTGTGTCGCCTGTTCGTTGGGCACGAGCACTGCTGACTGGTGGTGGTGTGGTGGTGGTGGTGGAGGGGAGATGTGTGTGGTGTGCTGCCTCTTCCTGGTGGTGCCGGTGGCTGGAAGGCTGTGCAGAATTGCCTGATGAGGCTGACTGGTGATTTGACAGGAAAGGAAAAAGAAAAAAAAAGGGGGGGGGGGGGGATAAAAAGGGGGAGAGGGCGGAGGGGGCCGGGCACAGCCAGGGATGTACACAGACAGACATAGAGAGAGAAACTGGAAGGAAATCACTCATGCTGAAAGAATGGAGAGAGAGAGAGGCAAACACACATACGCGCACGCACGCACGCACACGCACACACACACACACACACAAACAAACAACACACACACACACACACACACACACACACACACACACACACACACACACACACACACACACACACACTGACTGACGGACTGACTGACTGACTAAATGAATAAATGAATGAATGAATCTTTTTTTTTTATTCCGATGGTGGAGATATCAGCACACTGGCCGACTTACATATCTGCCGTTGTTTTCAGAGACACGCATGCATTCCTTCACATAAACTGATATTCACTGCCTGTATAAGAAAATTGCAAAAGAAATCTAAGGGTAATAAGATTGCTAATAGCTTCAGAAAACGAGCAGATAGACACAGATAGAGAGAGAGGATGGACGTAGACAGACGTTTGAAAAAGATTGGAAATTACACATGAGAATGGCAAAGAGACAGACAGACTGACTGACTGACAAACAGATAGAAAGACAGAGACAGAGGAACAGACAGACAAAGGTTGAGTGAGACAGACAGACAGACACTGACACAGACAGAGGGAGAGGTGCCGAAAACTGTGAGATATGTGAAATAAATGAATAAAGAAACGAGGAAATAAATAAATAAATAAATGGACACATGCTCAAACAAGTAGATAAAATAAAACGAACAAAAATGAAATATAACTAAAATTAACCATCGTCATTACAAGCGCCACAGAACGACAAAATCCTCCGGCACCGCTAGAGGTTGGAGCCAGTTCCCCCGCTCGGCGATACACCTTAATCACCTAATTAAGGTAGTGGAACACTGAAAGATGGAGCAGCGGGGATGTGGGGGTGGGTAGGGGGTGGGGGTAGGGGGGCTTAGGGGAGGTGGGGGAGAATGGAAGTAGCAGAACTATGGCGTTCAGTGATTAGCATCATTTCTAACTGTCCGCCACACTCCTCCTTCCTCCTCATTTCCACGGAGAGGGTCACTGGCAGTGGTGGAGAGACGGAGATTAAGCGCTTGGAGAAGTGCTCACGTTGTGTGTGAAGGCTTGTGATGAGAGAGGGAGAGGGGAAGAGGCAGAGATTGTGTGTGTGTGTGTGTGTGTGTGTGTGTGTGTGTGTGTGTGAGGTTGTCAGAAAAAGATTGAGGGAAGTGGAACACAGAGACAGAAACATAGAATCAGTATCAGTTGCTCAAGGAAGCGTCACTGCGTTCGGACAAATCCATATACGCTATACATCTGTCAAGCAGATGCCTGACCAGCAGCGTAACCCAACGCGCTTAGTCAGGCCTTGAGAAAAAAAAATATATATGTAATAAAATAAAATAAATAAATAAAATAAAATAAAATGATAAAATAAAATA
>NC_134879.1:9287309-9297309 GCF_041734735.1 Babylonia areolata
AGATGATTTCCGATTCGGTTCTGTCTGGGTGCCTCCAGTGCTGCGTTTCCTGGTGCCAGTTACATTGCTTGGTTCTGACTTTTGACAGTTAAACGTGACTAAATGCCTACGTTGACCGAACTACGCCACTGGTCAATTGCATACTGCACACAGTTAGTAGCGGGTTAGTTGCCAGTTGCAACCGGCTCCTGGGTCCTTGTCCAACCAGGAGGTCTGGAGCTGCGTTCCAGTTCCTGGGATTTCATCTTTCTTATGTTTTTTTTCCCTCACGAGCTTTTGATGTGAGTCATGTTGGAAGGGAGTGAAGAGTGTTGGTTTTGTTTCTTTTTCTATGGACAGGGAGCGGCCATTGAGATGTATTTCAGTTTTTGTTGCTGTATTTTATATATACACTTGCGAATTTAATTTCAGTGCAGTATAACTCTACCTGTCATTGTGGATCCAGCTTTATAAGAAAACATTCAGCTGTATGTGTGGGTGTGTGCGAAACCCCTGTGTGTGTCTGCCCTAGCACATGCATCCTGTTTTTCTTGTGCTTGATTCTCGACTCAGTCTGGTTACAGCTCCGAAGAGTGTTCCCACGAGTCCCGCACGTTCCCCGGGGGTTGTGGTCGTCCTGGGCGCACGCAACCCACCTTCTTGAGCCTCCGCCGTTGTCCTGGGCACTCGCAGCCTTCCCTGCGCCTGAGAGTTCCCCGAGTCTGTCACAGAGGTGTCCCCGCCGCGCATGACGATTGCCGCTGTGCATGGCCTGTCTGCGGGACTAGGACTCTCAGTGGTCGCCGGCATCTTGGTTTGACTGTGGCATGGACCCTCGTGCTCAGGACCAATGCGAGCCGGACATGGACGGTAGAGGGTGCGTGTGCATGTGTGAGAGCAGTGCACAAGAGGGGTGAGTGAGCGAATGTGATTTATTTATTCTTTTTTTTGTTTGTTTGTATTCTGTCATTTCCACTTTAAAAAAGAAAAAAAAAGCTTGAAATGATGAGGCGATTTGTATTAGCGGGTTAGTAAGGTTGGGAGTGGGGTGGATAAAGGGAAATAGTTGTTAGTGCCTCACTGCCGTCTCTTTTGCGTGTATGTCTGTGCGACTGAATAAAGTCTTGTATTGTTTGTAAATTTCTTGGTGTGACCTGCAATATTATGAGCGTGCGAGGATCCGGAGACCCTTTTTTTCTTAATTTTTGACTCACTTGTGTAAACAAAGTGAGTCAAGGTTTAAACCCGGTGTTCGGTTGTCTGGGTGTGTGTCTGTGTGTCCGTGGTAAACTTTAACATTGACATTTTCTCTGCAACTACTTTGTCAGTTGACACCAAATTAGGCATAAAAATAGGAAAAATTCAGTTCTTTCCAGTCATCTTGTTTAAAGCAATATTGCACCTCTGGGATGGGCACAAAAAAATAAATAATGAAGCCTAATATGTGAAAACTGCATTTACTGTTATATTTATATTTTTTGTATTATCTAAACTTGGCACTTTGATCTGATATTCTGACCCAACAACAAGAGCAGTCATTATTATCATTTTTTGTTCAAACAGGAACTTCTTTTGCTAAGCATGGAAGTTTTATTTATTTTGCAAACGTTTTGGTGCAGATAGTAAAAAAGGGAAATTACTCTGTAATTAATGCTAGGGGACTTAATTTGCTTTAAACTGATCTTTCTCATCTTAAACAGTACATTTTGAAATTATACTCAATACATAAAAAGCTTGTTTTTTTTTTGTTTGTTTTTTTTTTTTTTGTTTTGTTTTTTTTGTTTTTTAAGTGTATCACAAGTGAGTCTTGAAGGCTTTGCCTCTCTTGTTCTTTTATTAGATTGTGCTGGACCGGTCGGGTATGTAGGTGGGTCCTCCTTTACTAAACACGTGACAACTGCATTGTATCGTATCGTATTGTATTGCATTGTATTACTATTTATCACAACAGATTTCTCTGTGAGAAAATCGGGCTGCCCTCCCCAGGAAGAGCGTGTCGTTACAGTGCAGCGTCGCCTGTATTTTTTTCTGTATGCAAGTGTATACTTTTGTTTTCCTTTCAAAGTGGATTTTTCTACAATTATTTAGCCGGTGACAACACCTTCATTGCCGTGGTTTATTTTATGTGCGCTAAATACATGCTACAGACGGGATCTCGGTTTATTTTGTCATTCGAATGACAAGCGTCCAGACCACCACTCAAGGTCTGGTGGAGGGGGAGAAAACACTGGCAACTGTGGGATTCGATCCTGTGCGCTCAGATTTGTTCGCTTCCTGTGGGGACGAGTTACAACTAGGTCACCACCCCACTTACTGTGATTATCATTATCATCACTATCATGTGTAGGCTGTTCAGTGATCATTGTCATCATCATGATTATCATCATCATCATCATTGTTTTCTTTGTTGTCAATGATGTTGCGGAAAGAGTGAATATAATGTCCGAACACCATGCTGCACTGTTTCCCTTATTTGCAAGTGGCCCAGCAGTTCTCTTTTTGTACTCATCTCATTTCACTATGTTTGGTTTAAGAAAACAACCGCTGTTTCGTTTTATATCAATTACTTGAACTCAGTTTATTATGTTGGTATTCATTTCATTTATGTATATGTCATGGGAAGAAGTGAGGTGTATTTTGGGTTTGTTTGTTTTTTTGCTTTTTTCAAACATTTGCTGCAATGCTTTCTCTCTCTCTCTCTCTCTCTCTCTCTCTGTGACTGAACGGGCCACAGCTTCTGTGTTAGTTCTGATCATCACTCAAGTCTCGGGCTGAAACAGTTTGTCTGACAGCATACAGTTGATTCTCCCACCCATGAGCTTACAATCAAAAGCATTTTTATACAGACGTGCAAACAGAAAACTCGTCGGTTTTAAATTGCGACATGAATGCTTTGATATTATCATTTGTGGAATTGAAAATCAGCTTAGACAAATACGAAACCCGATGGAAATTAATCTCTCTCTCTCTCTCTCTCTCTCTCTCTCTCTCTCTCTCTCTCTCTCTCTTACACACACACGCGCGCGCGCGTGCACACACACACACACACACACTCACACACAGTGCCAACATGGACATTATTCATTATTGCCTATGGTTGTGTTAAAGCTATAATTGTCACCCGGGGACCCCAGGTTCTTTAATTATCCAGAGGCAGGGGCCCCCACTCGGCCCGGAACAGGCATTGTTCCAGCGACACCCGACTGACGGTGAAGAGGACAGAAAACGAAGAACCCCTCGTGAAGGAGCTCCCCTCTGCCCCCCTCTTCTCCCACGCTCCCGACACTCTTCAAGAGGGACGGCCTGACGTCAGCGGCCAGGACGTGATTGACGCGCACGTGACCATGACGTGGTGATGACGCCGGCGCACGCGCTGGTTCTGCGTTAATGGCACTGCTGATCTGTGAACTCCACTGGGCTGACTCCGTCGGGCTTGCTGTTAACGGGTGAAGACATTTCGGAGATGCTTCAATGTCTGGCAAAATAAAGAACTCCGGAAGCACAAAGCACCTTTTTTCTCTCCTTCTTTAATTCTTTTTGGTGAAAACAACAATGGCGGCCTAATGCTGACAGATATGGGTGGAACGAAATTTGAGAATGGTGGAAAGAGGTGTTGAGGGACAAAGCTATGAGCGAAATTGGTCCAGAAACGTGACTGCGTTGAGTCACATTAGGACTGATTGCTTCTGTATTCGCGGTCATGTTGTACAAGACCCAATGTCTTCTTCTTCTTTGTTCGTGGACTGCAGCTTCCAATAGACAGAGAAGAAGAAAACGTGAATATATTTCAGCTGACTTGATGTTTACGTAGACTGAGTTATATTTGAGGTTTACTTACAGTGCGCTAAATTTGATGTTTACTTTGACCTAGCTCAAAGACTGCGCTAAACTTGATGTTAACGTTGACTGAGCGAAACTTGGTTTCAAGGGTCCTACAAAATCCAGTCGTTCTGATGTACAGAGGATTTTGTCTTATTTTTCGAATATTTATTTATTCATTTATTTATTTATTTTTGCATGCACCTTGTGTTCAGTTGTGTGGTAAAGTAGTGATGTTTCCGGACACAACAATCACACAAACAAAACTTTGCCGTGCGTTCACTCGTTCCTGCAAGAGGACTGTACACTCACATTGTCTTAAAGGCAGCCACATTCCGTTCTGGGTCAGAGCATGCTGGATATATAATATATTTCAGTAACAAGCTGAAGGTAGAAATCGAATAACGGATCTTTTGACGCAAGCAATTGATCCTCCGCAGGCATCTGGACACGAACAATGAAGAGGTCTACATGTGCAGCAGACGGGAAAATGTGGTTTGAACAGCACTCATTTGCGACATGTCACAATATACACCAGTTGTGAATAAACAGGACAACAAGTAAACCTCTTAACAAAGTCCTGTCTTGGCAGAAGTTAACCATAAGCATAGGACAATGTAGTCATTCTGAGCACCATCACAATACCGCTTTCACTGACCGAAACCTTCTCTACCCAATTACACAATCGCTTAAAAAAAAAAAGTCAATTGTCGAAGATGAGAAGAAAAAGGAAGACTCCAACAGAATGGTTTTAATCTCGAAAACAGCTTGAATTCCACAAGCCAAACCAGCAGACGCCAAGACGAAAAGAGAATCATATTGTTTGTATCGCAAACCGATCACAAGGACAATGTCTGACAAGAAAAAAGGAAAGACAGAAAGAAAGGCGCAATAGGAGAAAGCCAGAAAAAGAGGGAAGAAGACAGAGCACAGAGGACCACCCCCAGACAGCGGCCCCCAACGGGAGGAGGCCCGGCCTGTCAGGGATTACCTAGCGCTCTAACAGGATGATTAGCAGGTAATTACGCGCTGTCCGAGGGGCGCCTGCAACGTCCTGTCAAGATGTCTTTTGTGCGCGGAGTGACACGAGGCTTGGCGAAGGCGTGAAGCGGCTTTGAGGACCGAGCCGCGAATCAATTTGTGTGGTGGCGGCAACGACAGTCGGCGCTGACTAATGGAGTTGCTCGCAGCACGCGCACACAATGGCGGGGCCGCGCGTGATTGGCGTAGGAAGACAGTTATGGACTAATTGACGCCGCGGAGGCCTTCTCCTCCCAGAATGCCGCTGTCCGGGGACCGGCGCAGCAGGGGGAACAACTGTGAAGAGGTTCAGATTTTCCCCTCTCCACCCCTCCACTCTCACCGCTTTCTCCCCTCCCTTTACAGACGGCCGTCCTTTCTGCGCAGCATTCTCTCCCCTTCCCGAAACCTCTTCAACGTTCGACTCGAATTTCCTTCCCCGTTCGGCACCACGAGGTAGGTCCCCGCATCCCAGGCCCCGACCCTTTCATGACACTGGGGGAGGAAGTGGTGGGGGTGGAGGAGGAGAAGTGGGGGAGCCCCATGTTGCCTCAATCCTCTGCAAGCTCCCCCAACAAGGTCTGCACGGGTTGTCACACCTGCACCCGCCTCCAGGCCCAGAGGGCGTCGTTCAGGGACAGGGGACGCACGCTCCGGGCCCTTCCTGTTCGCCGGAGTTACGACGTGCCCCCCTGTCCCCGTGTCTCTCAACAAGCCGGTCCAGCTAACGGCCACTTGAAACCAATGGGCTCCGGAGGCCCTCCACTCTGCATTGGGGGGAGGGAGGGGGGAGTGGGTTGGGGGGGGGGGAGTAATGTCAGGAAGTAATGAGACGTAAACCACCCAGCAGCCCTGTACTGTCCTGCTTTGGAAACAACGGTTTGGGGAGGAGGGGGAAGGGAGGCGTGGCACAAAGGGGAGTGGAGAGGGGCGTGGGGGGCACAGTTGAACAGTTGAAGACACCCACACCTCGATCGTTTGCACGCTCGGCAAGTGTGTTTGCAACGACACTGATCAGTACAGTGCTGCAATCTACATCACGAGCTGGAAGCAGAACTCAGATGTTATCTAATGAGGAACCTTTTTTTTTTCTTTGTTTTTTTAAAGCAGCGTCGGACCGTGCACCTTCATTTTGGAAACCGGAACTTTGTCAAATTAATTGAGACATCTTGCGATAGCGCATATTCTTGAAATTCTGGACGCCAACATAACGTCTGCAACTCAGTAAAACCGACAGACGACGCTGGGTAAGACAGTGTTGCAACGCATATGACGTGCAGAACTGCTGAATTCACCTAGTGACCAATGTGTGTTGTTTTAAACATTTACGGTCCGTACAAGCTTGCAGTCGTCAGGTGGTGAAAGCCATGACACTTTCTATCAGACTTCTGTACACCACACATACTTGAGCTGGTGTACAGAAGTCTGATAGAAAGTGTCATGGCTTTCAGTATTGTGGCCTGGTTTGGCAATCTGACTGTGAAGTTAAAGACAAAATTAGGACGAGTTGTAAACCTGGCCAGCAAAATCATAACCAAGCCCCAGCAACAACTGAACACCCTATACCAGTCCACACTTAGCAGAAAAGCACTCCAAATTTTTCATGATTCCACTCATCCACTTTACTCTGTCTTTCAGAAACATCCTTCTGGTAGACGATGTAAAATCCCCCTTGCAAAGAAGAATGTGTACAATAAAAAAAACATGTGCACCCTCTGCTGTTGCCGTGATAAATAATTCGCTCAAATGATGTTTTTATTCCATTGCCTGTGATTTGTTTATTGTTATGATGGCAGTTGTCTTTCTTCCTTATATGTATGCATGCATGCGTGTAGAGAAAGAAGTGAGGGGAGGGGGTGAGGGGAGAAGTGTGTGGGTGCGTGCGTGCGTGTGTGTGTGTGTGTGTGTGTGTGTGTGTGTGTGTGTGTGTGTGCATGCGCGCGCGCGGGCACACACGCAGCACACACACAGTTGTTGCACTGTTGCGTGTGTGTGTGTGTGTGTGCGTGTGTGTGTGTGTGTGTGTGTGTGTGTGTGTGTGTGCGTGTGTGTGGGCGCGTGCTCAGTGTTACTGTTTTGCCGCAGAGGGGCGTGAAAGGAGTTTTACATGCTTTTAGTCTTGGTGGCGGTGTTGACCCTTCAACTGTGATTTCATGTTCTTAAATATTATAATTATCTTACTGAATATTTTCCTATTATATCATTGAAATGTTTCACTTTATCTTAAAATGTAATTTTTGTTTTCTTACCTAAATGTTTTCTTTTAACATGATAGTTAATATGTATGCTGTGATTAAGGAAGGGTGTGCCAGTTGCTCATTTGTTTGTTTTTTCGGTTTTATCTGTTGATGAGCATTTGTCTTTTTAAATGTTATTATTATCTTACTGAATATTCTTCTTTTTATAATGATTGAAACGTACACATGCGCGCGCGCGCGTGCGCGCACACAAAACGATGCATGCGTGCGCGCGGGCACACACGCAGCACACACACAGTTGTTGCACTCTGAATGTAATAGTATCTTACCCACATATTTTGCTTTTTACATATTTTTACATAATAATTGATGTGTACATGGTGATAAGTGAAGAGTGTGTCAGGTTTTTTTGTTTTTTGTTTGTTTGTTTTTTGCTGACGGGCATTTTATTTTAAGTGAGCCTAAAGAAAATTTTCTGTTTTTGGTTGAAGCAGATAATAAAGTATTTTGAATTGAATTGAATTGAATTGAATTAGTGTGGGATACGGACACCGTCACTTCGTTTCCAGTTTCTTACGTCTGGACAACGACGTTCTGTGGTCGACCAGCAGCGACTGTGACGATGTGGATTCGTAGAGTTACTGAATTGTACACAGACGTTACGTTACTGTTGTTTTACGGAGAGAAACAATCCGTACAACATTACAGTGGAAACGGGAGGTTTGAGACAGGTGTTTCCTGTGTTCGCACACCAATACCGTTCCGTATGTTTCTATATTATCAATACTGACAATAGTCTTGCAGAGTAGAGCTATGTTTAGCTATGCAAGTACTGCATTTTACTATTGTATACAGCATTGTACTGTTCTTTTTCTTATTGTAGTGTACTGTTCTGTCATGCATTGTGCTTACCATACTGTAATGAGTTTCAGTTTGTTTCTAAAGGAGGTGTCACTGCGTTCGGACATATCCATATACACTAAATCACATCTGCTAGGCAGATACCTGACCAGCTGCATAACCTATCACGCTAGTCAGGCCTTGCGTACATGCGTATATGTTTGTGTACCTATCAGAGGGGATTTCTTCTACAGAATTAGGCCAGAGGACAACACTCTCGTTACCACGGGTTCTTTTTCAGTACGACCTGTGCGTGCTGCACACGGGACCTCGGTTTATCATCTCATCCGAATGACTCTACGCTCAGTTTGATTAAAAAAAAAAAAAAATTGGAAGAGCGAGATTCAAGCCCAGACCCTCACGAGCTGTACTGAACTGTACCGTACTGAACTGTGCTATACTGAAATGAACTGTTCAGAACTGTGCTGTATTGTACCGTAAAGAACTGTACTGTACTGTACTGTGCTGCACAGAATTGCGCTGTGCTGTATGCACTGTGCTATGCTGTCCTGGTCTTCGGCCCAATGAAGTTTACTTTAGTAAGCTGTACTGTACTGTACTGTACTGTACTGTACTGTACTGTACAGAGCTGCACTATTGTGCTGTACAGTCATATTGTAAAGAACTGTACAGTGCTGTAAAGAATGTACTGCAACGAACCGTACTGCACTGTGCTTTTGTGTCTATACTGTCCTGCACTTTGAAGAACAGTACTGTGCTGAATTTTTGCACTCTACAGTATTTTACTGCCCTGTGCTGGTGTGGTCTTCAGGCCTGGCTTACACTGGTGTTGTGCTGTGCTGTGCTGTGCCGTGCTATGCTGTGCTGTGCTGTGTTGTGCTGTGTTCTTCTGCAACGATTTCTCAACAGAATATTTTTTCTGTGTGAAATTCAGACTGCAACCCCTCCCCACCACCCAAAAGATTGTGGCATCACAGTGTAGTGTCACTGATATTTTAGGGTCGGTATGGGTAATTGCGAACAGCGTGTAATTGCAAACAATTCGTATTCCGCCCCACTTCGTAGCGTTCTTAACGGTTGCATTTCACAATTTAACGTCTTCTTCGATCTTTTTCTAATACCTTAATGAATATCCATTTCCAAGAACTAGTCAATCATCAGCTATTTCTGCTATTTCCGCGCTCTTTCTTCTCTTCGCGTACTACTGCCGACCAAGGTTACAAACGTGCTTTAAAAATCCTAAAATCAAAGGAAGCAAGTTGTAGGACTTGAACTTTGGCTCAGTTTAGAATAGTTGATTTGATCGGATATGTTGAATGCGCATTGCCAGTGCTGGGAGAATTTAAGAAAGCATATTGGTGACAGATCAGAACGTCAGTTTTGACAGGAATCTTCGAAATAGTGTCGTTTCCAATTAGATCATAGGATATTTTGACCTAAGTATTTGCGAACGGTACGGAACAGCTACTGAGCAGTCTCAAAAGGGTGTGTGTGTTTGCGGTGTGGGGTGTGTGTGTTTAAATGTGTGTCTGTGTGTTTGTGTGCGGGTGCGATCAAAACCAACAGTACAACAGTCTGGTGCGATGTTCCAATATGTTATGTCTAATGAGTGAAAGTCCTACTTCTGTTATGATTGTCTACATATACCAAAAACCATCTTTCGCATTTAGACTTGCCCGTTCGTATTTACCCTCAGGTACCCCTGCTATTTCAAACGTCGACAAAACGTTGAAAAGAATGAGCATACGACCTTTTCCTGGTGCAACCAGTCGGAGAAAGCCTTCAAAAACAACAGGACTACGTTTGACTATCGTACGACATGTCATCTTCACAGTACACACGTTGAGCTGGTCGCTTCGACTGGTTCGTTCGCAGTTAGGCATACCTACCCCACTTTTCTTGTCTCTGTGTGTAAAAATTTTTCTTGATTGGTTTTTAAAACAAGTTGCTGGAGGGTAACTCTCTTGTGGTCGTGTGTACCTTTTACGTGCTCCACAAGAGCTCTGCGTGTGTAATCAAGGGTTCCTGGCCTCATCCCACAGACAAAAACTACCACTGAAGATCTGTGTGTGTGTGTGGGGGGGGGGGGACGTGAGAAGGAAGAAAGCATGTGCGCCCGTCAA
>NC_134879.1:9302309-9307309 GCF_041734735.1 Babylonia areolata
CGGGGGGAGGAGTGGGCGGGATGGAGGGTCCGGTGGTGGTGGGGGGGGGGGGGGGGGGGGCAAACGTACCACTTGTGTCTATCGCTGTTTCCGTATTCCGTAACCCAACGAACACCAACATGGATTATGGGACGTTTAAGACCCATCTCTGTTCTTCTGTACATACATTTCAATTGCTTGGAACCGTTTCTTTTCTTTTCTTTTATTCAGTGACGGAGAAAACGACATGATTTCCCATCGCTATCGTTTTGGAGGCACAGAAACAGGGCACATAAAGAGACAACCTGAAAAGAGAAGAAAGAGAGAGAACTCTGGACATGGCATCCAGGCAATTCTATTATGTAGCCATTTGTTAGGCACCGTTGACCAGGCGCCATTTTGTGACTGCATAAAGTCTTTTTATTGTGTGTGAATATATATATATATATATATATATATATATATATATATACACACACACACACACACCATTTTATGTACAATAAGGTAAAACATTTCATTCTTTAGGTTTGCATTTCTTTCCATTCTCATGTGAGACATTGGCAAACAGTTCAATGCCGGAGGCTTATCGATTTGGGGTTTATGTGCTTGAATGAAAATGGAAACTGAAACTGGCGAATTTTTTCCTTTCTTTTTTTTTTCCTACTGGATTTGAAGGGCTGTGTGTTGAAGTAATTGTTATTGGTGTTGCGTGTTTGGTTTTTTATGCTTTTTTGTGTGTGCTTATTTCTTTGTTTGTTGTTTTGTTTTGTCTTGTGTGTGTGTGTTTTTTGTTTGGTTTTTTTGTTGTTGTTGTTGTTTTTGTTGTTGTTGTTTTTACAGAATGCTTTACACACAGCCATACTGTGCGTGATGCGCCGGGCAGTAAACAATGGCAGTAACACCACCATCACTTTACGTCATCTGGACCACGTGTTTCCGCTTACAGAGGCGCGGGGGGAGGGAGGGGGGCGGGGGAGGTGGGAGTGTTTGCAGGGGTGAACGCAGTGGGAATTCCAGACATTATATTATCGTTCGAGTCTCAAGAACGACAACAACCGAAAAAAAAGGCAAGACACACTCCTCTCCTTACATCCAACCAACACACCCACGACAGAAGCCATTTGAACTATAATCTTTTCCTTTGGCATACATAGTATTACCCCTACGGTCAGCAGACCCTTTCACTGCTGGCTTGCTGTCCTACCCGGTCAGAACACGGGACACGTCTTATGACGGACACAACTGACCAGTCAGTCCTCCGTCCCCCCCTACACACACACACACACACACACACACACACACTGCACCCTCCCCAACTGTGTGCATGTAGGACTTCCAAGCGGCCCCCTCCCTGTTTACCGACATACTCAGGCTTCTATGAGGGACGCGTGTCATACATTTTTTGACGCGCGTGCATTTTTCATTCACCTCAGAGGATTAGGAGAAAAAAAAGAAACCTGGAAAGGGAGAACAAATATAGAAGAAGAATGAAACACGAAAAGAGAGGAAGAAAGAAAAGACGATGGCAAAGAATGGAAGGAAACCAAAAGAAAAGAGAAAAAAACAGAGAAAGAAGGGATAGAAAGAGCGGATAAAGAAAAGAAAAGAGGAGGGAACAGAGTGGGAAAAGACACACACACACACACACACACGCACGCACGCACGCACGCACGCACACACACACACACACACACACACACACACAGAATGAGAGAGAGAGCAGACAAACAGTTGACTGAACTGGGCCATCTTCCCAGGTCAAATGGAATATTGGGGCGGAGACAGTTTTCTTTTACATTGAGAGAGAGAGAGACAGAGAGAGACAGAGAGAGAGAGAGAGCACGTATTCTTTTACCTGTATAATCGTTTATATATATATATATATATATATATATATATATATATATATATATATATATATATATATATAAATGTTGTTTATTTCTTCACTGGTTTATTTGTTTTTATTCATTTATTTTAATTCTTTGTTTGAACTTTTATATATTTTTAGTAATTCTATCTAATCTATACTAAATCCACAAATACCAAACTAGGTCTATCATGTATTTATTATTCCGTGTATTTACAATCGATTTATTTGTTTTATGGAAGTTGCTGTGAAAAACAACTTTGCTGAAGAACATCAAAGGAACGCTTTTCTCGTGTCTTTACTGTGCGGAAAAAACAAAGATTTAAAAAAAAAAAAATAAATAAACAAATAAATAGATGAATAAATAGATGAAGAAGTAAATAAACAAGTGAATAAATAAATAAATAAATAAATAAATAAACAAACAAATATCTAACTAAATAAATACATAAATGAATAAACAAATAAATAGATGAATAAATAGATGAACAAGTAAATAAACAAATGAATAAATAAATAAATAAATAAACGAATAAATAAACAAACTAACTAACTAAATAAAAAGATAAACTATTCATTCGTGTTTGATTTATTTGTATTTTGTAGTTTATTTCTTTGGTCTCTTGTGTATTCCTATTCATTAATTTCATTAAACTTTGTTTACTAAAAATCCGCCCAACACACACACACACACACACACACACACACACACACACACACACACACAGCGAGAGAGAGAGAGAGAGAGAGAGAGAGAGAGAGAGAGAGAGAATTAGTTAAACTTATCAAATAAAATATATTTTTCTCTCAACTCTTTCGTCTAATCCAAGCGGGTATGGAGATATTTCTTTTCAGTACAAATGAACTTGGATATGATAATAGATGATAGTGAACACTGCTACTTTCATAATGATAACAACAACAACAACAACAACAACATAAGCTCATGCTTGTTGTTGCTCAAGTCTTATTGAACGCTGTATTGCACCTTGTTTCTTGATATTAAAATGTTTAAACCAACAACAACAACAATAAGAAGAAGAAGAAGAACGATAATAATGACGACGACAACAACAACAACAACAGCAACAATAGTAATAATAATAATAATAATGACGACAACAACAACAATAATATAATATAATGTAATAATAATATAATAATAATAATAATTTAAACTAGTTCGTGTTTAACACTGTTCAATAAAAATCTTCTCTTTTTTAAATTCGTTTTGATGGACATAGAGATAATATAATCAGAATATGTTTAATGAGCAATTAAATGTATATATTTGCATTTCACACAAATGTACACACACGATTACAATTGTTTTGTTGTTTTTTTCCAGAGAAACGAACATGTATTTCACAGTGAAAATCACAGTGACAAACGCAAACTTTCACATGTAATATTCGATACAGGCATATCTCCACAGGTACAAATACAAAATTTCACGCACACAATTACAGATACACACGAGCATTGACAAAATGACTTCTTTTTTTCTCCTTATCCCTCGTCTTCTTGTTCTCTTTTTTCTTTTCTTTTTTTTTTTTTTTCTTTTTTTTTTTTCCTTTTTTCCATTCATTTTTACCCAAGCTGCAAACATTACAGCGGCTGTCATCATTATTCCTAGATAGTTTTCAAGTGGTTCAAGTGCTCTGAAACGTCTCTTCACTGTGATCTTGTGTGTGATTCGCGGTTCCTTTTTGTTTGATATTGGCTTTAAAGCCAGCACAGCTGATGACGGTAGTTTCACCGCTCCAACGTCCTCAAAGTTTGGAGAGAGAGGCACACAGCAGAAACACACAGCGCGACACACCATTCAAGACGCCATTCAACACAAGTGCAGCTAAGTCTTTGCATCTCTTTGTTTTCCTTTGTGTGGTTCGTTGTTTTGTCTGTGGGAGACATTGGATCCAAGTGCGTCCACTTCCTGGTGTCCTTCCTGTTGTCGTGTAACGTTTGTTCTTTTTTTGTGTGAATTCACTTCAGTTTATTTTTGTATTTGCTATTTACTATTGATACTTATATAGCGCCTATCTTGCATCAGAGACCAGTTTATTATTGATACTGATATGGCGCATATCTTTGATCAGAGACCAGTTTATTATTGATACTTATATGGCGCATATCTTTGATCAGAGACCAAACTCAAAGCACTTTACACACACACACACACACACACACACACACAAACAAACAAACAAACACACACACACACACACACACACACACACACACACACACACACACACACACACACACACACACACACAGAGAGAGTATGTGTGTCTGTATACATGCATGTATTCGAACTCAAATGATTTTATTAAATAAAATATATACACCCTGTCATCAAAACGAATAACTGGACTTTATCATAATGAATACCAGGCCATATAATTATTTTAATGCTGACGAAGGTGCAGTGTGAATACAATTGTGTGTTTCATTATATCTTTTAACTCCTCCTGGCGAAGCCCAAGGGGCGAAAACTTGAAGAACAGTTTTATGCACTTGATTTTATGAGTGGATATCGAGTGCAAAGTTGTTTTTTGTTTGTTTGTTGGGGTTTTTTGTATGTTTTTGTTTGTTTGTTGTTGTTGTTGTTGTTTGTCTGGTTGGTGGTTGTTGTTGGCTTTTTGTTGGTTTTTTGTTTGTTTGTTTTGGGTTTGTTTGGGGTTGTTTTTTGTTTTTTTGTGTGTGTGTGTGTTTTGTTTTGTTTTCAATGAGAACAAAATGGCATACATGAGCGGTGAGTGACGATGTAGAACGTCTGACCGTCACAAACTATGCGGACTATGCAGAGAAAGTGGTGGGTGTGGAGGGGCGGGGGGTGATGGGGGGGGGGGGTTAGGGAGAGGGGTCACCTTAGTGACACACGATCCAGCACTACACCATAACGGACGGTGTCCACTCACTCCTTCAGAAACGATTCTAACGGGAATGGAATTGTCGGAGCAAGAGGGTGAAATATGGGTCAACAGGGTGCCAACGTTTTATCCGTTGACTCAACGGCTCCCGCTCATTTCTTGTCGCTCGGCGGTAGGGGAGACTACGGGAATCCTGGTTAAAACCTGTCGGTACACACGGCGGCTTTCTCTCTCCCCGCAAAAACACGGCGACTAAACGAGGTGTCACTGTG
>NC_134879.1:9312309-9367309 GCF_041734735.1 Babylonia areolata
TAATGTAGTTCAGTTTTGGACAAAAGAGAACACATTTGTACATCATTTTTGACTCACTTGTGTAAACAAAGTGAGTCTATGTTTTAACCCGGTGTTCGGTTGTCTGTGTGTGTGTGTGTGTGTGTGTGTGTGTCCGTGGTAAATTTTAACATTGACATTTTCTCTGCAAATACTTTGTCAGTTGACACCAAATTAGGCATAAAAATACGAAAAATTCAGTTCTTTCCAGTCATTTTGTTTAAAACAATATTGCACCTCTGGGATGGGCACACAAAAATATAAAATAGTTATATGCAAACTGCATTTACTGTTATATTTATATTTTTTGTATTCTCTAAACTTGGCACTTTGACCTCTTATTCTGACACAACAACAAGAGCAGTCATTATTATCATTTTTTGTTCAAACAGGAACTTCTTTTGCTAACCATGGAAGTTTTATTTATTTTGCAAACGTTTTTGTGCAGATAGTAAAGAAGGAAAATTACTCTGTAATTAATGCTAGGGGACTTAATTTGCTTTAAACTGATCTTTCTCATCTTAAACATTACATTTTGAAATTATACTCAATACATAAAAAGCTTGTGTGTTATAATAACAAATACAGAACACATTTTAACGATTAGATTTTTTTTAAGTGTATCACAAGTGAGTCTTGAAGGCCTTGCCTCTCTTGTCTTTTGATATCATGCACAATGGACATACAGTTCACAGTCATTACATGATTCATATCTGGAGACGGATACTGAGAGAGAGAGAGAGAGAGAGAGAGAGAGAGTGTGTGTGTGTGTGTGTGTGTGTGTGTGTGTGTGTCCGCGCGCGCGTACTGATGGGTGGGGAAGGGAACAACTTGAAGACCGGACACAGTGAGGTCAGTTAGTTTTGAGTTGTTCAAGGTAGGTTGTCTTGGTGGTGATCAAACGGAACTTGAATTAACAGCAAATATATTAAACCAATTTATCTGCGGGCTTTTCACATTGTTGTTGTTCTTCTTAGTGTTGTTGTTGTTTTGTTTTTTTTTGGTTTTTGTTTTTTTTTTTTGTTGTTGTTTTTTTTTTTTACCTCTAAACGTTTTGCATCTTGAATTCTGCTCTGATACAGTATTCGAATTATGATATAATTATGTATTTGAACTGTATTTCAACCCGGAAACCTATTAAATATTTCTATTTCTCTCTGCGTCTGCAGATATATATATATATATATATATATATATATATATGGATCGTTAAAAGAGAGAGAGAGAGAGAGAGAGAGAGAGAGAGAGAGAGAGAGAGAGAGAGAGAGCAAACTTTCTTTTTTAATGATGCCGAAAGTTTGACGCAATTGTCGGTGTTGGTTGTGGAACTTCTTTGTTTTGTTTTTTCTTGCTTATCTTTTCCTATCTGGACCAATAACAATGATCATGACTCTTTTTCTTTTTTTTTTTTTTTTTTTTTACTGTTTGTCTTTTCTTGTCTGGACCAATGACGATGATCATTCTTTTTTCCAGACAAGAAAAGACAAACAAGAAAACCATTGTCACTGGTCAAGATAGGAAAAGACAAACAAGAAAACCATTGTCACTGGTCCAGATAGGAAAAGACAAACAGAAAAACATGATCATCGTCATTGGTCCAGACAGGAAAAGGTAAACAAGAAAAAAGAGTTCCATCAGGACTCTGTGTGTGTGTGTGTGTGTGTGTGTGTGTGTGTGTGTGTGTGTGTGTGTGTGTGTGTGTGTGTGTGTGTGTGTGTGTCTTTGACGTTGTGTGCAACCATCACTTTTTTTTAACTGCGTCCGATCGATCAATCTCCAAGTTTAAAAGAATTGACAAAGATTAAAATGGCAGCGAAATTTTGAATGCAACGCGACACACTATCAGGAGAAAAGGAAAGAAACAAGCACAACAATCCTTAGCACTCACAACGCTCCCATGAAACAGCAGAAAGGGAAAACCCATCTTTCCTTCAATCTTCTTTCCTCTTATGTTGAAATTGTCAGACTGTATCTAGCAGAAAGTTCATTTTCCAGCAGTTTGATCTGTGGCTGATGACCAAAATTCCCTCTCTCCCCCTCCCCCCTTCCCCCACCACCCTCCATCCCCATTCCTCTTCCTTCCGCTCCTTCTCAAAACCCTGTGCTCCCCCCCTCCTCCTCCCCCCCACCCCCCCATTCCCCTCTTCACATTTGCCTTTCTCTCCCCTTCCTCCCTACCCTTTCCCATCCCTCCTTTCACCTCTATCCACCCCCTGTCTTTCCGCCCCTTCTCAAAGCCCTCTGCCCCACCCCCCTCCTCCTTTCCCCCTTTTCCCCCGCCCTTCCTTCTTCCTCTCTCCCCCCCGACCCCCCACCTCCCCCCTCCCGCGTTCGATCCCCTCCTTTCTCACTTGGTTTTCCATCCAAGTGGCCAGACCTCAGGGACTGGCGCTCTCACAGATTTTCACGTCCTTCGATTATCTGCGTTCGAAACTCTTTTCTATGCCGTTCGGCAAGGTTTTGCTTGGGCCTGTGGAAACATTTGGACCAGAGGCACAACGGAAGAAGGGTAATTGAGTTGCCAAGATGTACTCAAACCGCCTTATTGAAGTTTTTATCTCTTTTTTCTTTTCTTTCTTCTTCTTCACCTTTTCTGCGTAGTTCCATGTGAGGGGAACAGAAGGAGATGAAAAGCTTTTGGAGCCAGGAGTCAATACCACTTTTCTTGGTTATTCTAACAGTCTCACTGCCACAGTCTAGAATCCTTCGTGTCCTGAAGTTCCCCTGAAGACGTCTGAAACGAGGAGCAGAGTTTGAAGCACGGTGAATGGAACTTGAACTACTGCTGAAGCCGCGGCCAAGTGGCATGAAAACTGCAGCTTGGTAAAATCGCACGGATTCTTATTTTCCTTTTTTTCTTTTCTTTTTTTTTTCTTTTTTTTTTAGTCAGTCAAAAAATTACTGTAACGAAGATGTATTTTAATGTGGGTGTACGTTTGAGTCTGTGCCCCGAGTCGAAGAAAGATAGAAATAAAGAGCTGGAGAGAGGCAGTGGGTGGGGGAAGCAAGAGAGAGAGAGAGAGTAGAGAACACCTGATTACAATTGCGTAGTGTATAGCATTACATGATTATAACTCATTTGTATGTAAATCAATTCACGCTCAAATTTATGCATTCATCAACTTATCAATGTATAGTGCTGAAAACAAATGAATATTATAAAAGAATACAAGGATAATAAAGTAATAATTTACATATACATTACTATGGACACACACACACACACACACACACACACACACACACACACACACACACACACACACCGATATGTGTGACGGGACATTAAACAAAAATTCCTTCCTACACACACACACACACACACACACACACACACACACACACACACACACACACACAAATCAATAACAGAAACAATAATTAAACGAATAAAAAAAGCACACATGCACTTTTTTTATTATCAAACTAATCTGAAACTGCGCCAAAAATAAAATAAAATAAACCTCAAAACTAATGGCATGGCATATGTGTGTGCCAGATAGGTAGTGTAATTAATGGAGGATGCTTATTTCTTTGTATTCCCTGGATTCATAGCTCACCGAATGGCACTACTAACAGTCTTCAGACTATACAGAACTTACAATGCTTAAAATGACAAATAAAATTCTAAATCCAGCACAGCACACTAGCAAGAGAGAAAGAAAGAAACTAATGAAATAATTATAAACGCAAATCACCACGACCCCTTGGAAAATTGCAGAAAGACGAAGACCGGCTTTTTTTTTCTTTCCATCTTCCTTCCACATATGCTGAAATTCTCCCATTGTACCGTGAACCATGTTCATTTCCCACTATTTCTGTATGTAGCTGCAAACCAAAATATATACTTCCACCCCTTCGATCAACCCCCTTCCCCCTTCTTCCCTCCCTTTTCAAAACTCGATGCTTCTCCCTCTCCCCTCCCCTTCCCCCACGTTCGATCCCCTCCTTTCTCACTTGGTTTTCCATCCAAGTGGCCAGACCTCAGGGACTGGCGCTCTCACAGATTTTCACGTCCTTCGATTATCTGCGTTCGAAACTCTTTTCTATGCTGTTCGGCAAGGTTTTGCTTGGGCCTGTGGAAACATTTGGACCAGAGGCACAACGGAAGAAGGGTAATTGAGTTGCCAAGATGTACGTAAACTGCTTGATGATTTTGTTCTTTTTTTTCTTTTCTTCTTTCTTTTTTTTAACTCTCGCTTCCTTGTATATAGTGTTGTTTTCTTCTGAAGGGGACAGAAAGTGATGAAAAGATTGTTCTTAGCGAGGAGTCAGTAGCAGTTTTAGAGTTATTCTGAAGGTCTCACTATGGCTAGTATCTTACACGTCGTAAGTTTTCTGAAGAAGTCTTAGCCGATGAGCAGAATTTGAAGCACAGTTAAGTAAATTTTGTGATGATCCTGTACCTCCTGTCAAGTGTTCAACCCCCCATGTCATAACCTGGGTAACAGATGTATTGGTTTTATTTGTCAATCATGAAGAGGGTGATTTCTGAAGTTATTAAAGAAGATGAAGAAGGAGGAGTAGAAGAAGAAGAGGAGGAGGAAAAGGAGGAGATAGAGGAAGGAAGGAAGGAAGGAGAGAGAGATAGAGAGAGAGTTTAAAACTATTTTGACAAACTCGCCCTGCCACAGTAACAGATCAAACAACTTTGATTAGGTACACGAACTGAATGGACTTAAAGGACTGAATGCAATACACAGTTCATTTCCACCAGTAGGGAAACAGGCTAAGACATTTGTCATTGAAACCATTAGATTCCAGAACAGAAACCAGACGCAGGAGAGGGGCAGAAGATGGAGTGGTAAGGTGCGAAGTGAAGCAATGGAAAACGGTTTGAAAACGATTTCCATCTTCACACAACCTCTGCTGAAGCTCTTCAACTTACCTCGCGGAACGTTCAATTTCCGACAGCTTCTATCTTTGCTTCGCTTCCCAACCAGCCGATATCTCCAGCCCTGTGCCTTCACGTCCCATTCACCACCCCCTACCCCTCAACCACTGCCTCCCGCTCCTGCTCCTTCTGTCTCCCTTCTCCCCTTTCATACTCCGTGTTCCGCCATTCTCATTTCTCACTTTCACCAGTTTGCTTCTGAAAGGCTGGACGTTACCAATGAACTCTCGCGGGTTTTGTCTTCCTTCAGTGATCTGCTTTTCAAACCCTTTAACGTCTGCTCTGCATGTACCTGGCTGGCCTCCCGGGGTGATTGAGACAGATGACGTGTGGGAAGAACAATTTAGTTACCATCATGTGCTCAAAAAACCCATTGAGCCTAACCCGAAAAGTTTTATCTGTGTAGTTCTTTGCTTACCAAGATGTACACAAAAGGCCAATTGAGCTTTTACCCAAAGCGTTTCATTCGTGTAATTCTTTATAGAGAAGTAGATGAAAAGAGTTTTCAATTCAACTTTCTCAAATCACTCTGAAAGTCTCACTGCCCCATTCCAGATGATGCTTGTGTTATCCAGAATTTCTCTTCAACTCAATCCAAGTGGTGCAGTCTGGAGTATCGTCAGGGAGTCTGGAATGTTACGTATCTCGAATTTCTGGGAGTCAGTCAAGGTGCAGAGTCCCGAGCACACCGCGTGGAGCAGACACCGAAGCTAGGGCTGTGTGTTGATCCACGAGGCACGAGATGCAAAATGTGACCCGTGTTCCACTTGTCAGTTCAGCACCGACTGTTTGAGTATGGTTTTTATCATTCTTCGAAAGTCATTTTCCAATGTAAAAACAGAAATGGAAATACAGAGACTGAGATGACAAGGGGGTGGATGGATGGATAAATAGAAGAGAGGGAGAGAGAGAGAGAGCGAGAGAGAGAGGGGGGTTCTTTACACCTGTTCTTTAGAAGAAATGCACACAGCACAGCATCAGGTCAGACATCTCTCGCCAGGTTCAACCAAAACGATTCTGAACGCAACCCGCTTCATTCACAGAGTGGGAAAATGTCCATAGGTGTTCCTAAATATAAAGCAGATCTCAGAAAGAAATGCGCGCAAAGGAGGGTTGCGGGGGGGCGGGGGGTGTGTGTGAAAAAAAGGGTTTGAAATGGGTTCCCATCTTCACACAACTTGTGCTGAAACACTGCAACGTATCTCGAGGGATGATCGTTGTTCTCATGTATCTGGCTACTTCCAAGCGACCCGAAAACCTGAACCATCGCCCATTAGATCTCATCCCCATCTCTCCTTGTCCCCCCACCCACACCCCACCCCCATGCCATCATCAACATGTTCCTTCTGTCTCCCCCTGTCTCTCCTCCCTCCATCTTCGGTCATTCTGTTTTCTCAAGTCACCTGAAAGACTAGACCTCATCACTGTATTCTTGTGGGTGTTGTCTTCCTGCAATGATCAGCTGTTGGAAGTGTTCTGTGCTGTTCTGCAGGTCTCTGGCTGGCCCTGCAGTCAGATGTGGAAGGGAGACAACAAGGCGGAGATGGAGAACTGAGTGACCACGATACGTTCCAAAGCCTCAAAGAGTTCCACTCGCTTCGTTTCTTCTGAGCAGCTGTTGGGCCGAAGAAGAACTACGTGGGTGAAAAGAATCTTCAACGAGGAGTGGATACCACTTTCTGTGGTTGTTCTGAAAGCCTCACTGCCACATTCAAGAAGATTGCGTTGTCTTCAAGTTCGCCCCCAGACCAGGAACAGAGCTTGAAGCACGGTCAAGGGGTGTAGAATTTTGCCTATCTTTGAATTCTTCAGATGCAGACTGGGCCGCGGTGTGCGGGTTTATGAGCACAGTCAATAAACGATGAGCGGCCACTCAAGATGCTGGCATTGAGCCGCATGGTACACAATCACTGGGGGGGGGGGGGGTCACAAGCATTCACTGTTGTCAGGATGGCTTTTAGAATATTTCGAAAGCTATCTCCCAGTTA
The DNA here is from genome assembly GCF_041734735.1 of Babylonia areolata. Lineage (NCBI taxonomy): Eukaryota > Metazoa > Mollusca > Gastropoda > Neogastropoda > Buccinidae > Babylonia > Babylonia areolata. Next base: position 9,319,210 of record NC_134879.1, read on the forward strand.
GAAAAATGGAGAAAAAATGAGAGAGACAGACAGACAGACAGACAGAGACAGCGACAGAGAGAGAGAGAGAGAGAGAGAGAGAGAGAGAGAGAGAGAGAGAGAGAGAGAGAGAGAGAGAGAAAACTGTTATAAATATGATGTCTTGTTCTTTGGTTGGAAGAAATGTGCAGTGCATGGAAGCAGGAACGGAAACTTGAAAAACCGTTTTCCATCTTCATGTTAAGTCCAGCGGGTCTAGAAAAATAACCTTCTTCCTGCTCCTCCTGCCCTTTCTTTCTCCTTCCTCTCCTTCTTCCTGCTCTGATAATTCTTTCTCACTTCACCGTTTTCTACCTCAGAGACTGGACTTTCTCACTCAATTTGCGGATTTTGTCTTCCTTCAATTTCTGCATTTCAACTCTGTTCTGCACGTCTTTAGCCGACCCTGCAGATACGAGTACATTCAGAAGAGAGGTACATCGGGAGAGGGGGTGGGTGCAACTGAGTTTCCAAGATGCACTCAAAAGTCTCGATGAGTTTTTACCCAAGTCGATTTGTCCATGCAGCTCTTTGGTAGGAAGAAAAAGAAGTGGGTGAAATGGTTTTTCAGCATCGAATCAATGACACTCGTTTTGGTCATTCTGAAAGTCTCACGAGCACATTTCAGAATCTTGTGCTGTTCTGAAGTTCTCTTAAAGAGATTGAAGTGAAGAACGGAGTGTGAAGCTCAGTGGAGAAAACTGAAACAGCTACTGAAGGTGCTGCCAAGTGGTCATCCCCCGAGCCACAAGACAGACAATCAGTCAGTTAAAAGAACTGTTATGAGTGATGTTTAAAACAAATTGAAAGTTATCTCCCAAGGTAAAAAAAAAAAAAAAAAAAAAAAAAAACATGAAATAAAGGAGAGACTGAGAGGATGACTTGCGGGAAGGAAGAAGAGAAAGTGGTGACAGACAGACAGACAGACAGACATGCAAAGACAGAAAGAGACCTGTCATGTTCACCCGTTACAAGAAACAAACGTGCACGATCACAGTCTTTCCCAGTGACCCGAAGTGCCAGAAGTACAATGCAGACACTACTTCTGACCACAGCACAGCATGCCAACGCAGAGTCCGTGAGGATCTGGGTTCGAATCCCGCTCTCGCCCTTTTTCCCACGTTTGACTGGAAAATCGAGCTGAGTGTCTAGTCATTCGGATGAGATGATAAACCGAGAACCTGTGTGCAGCACGCACTTGGCGCGCTGAAAAAGAACCCATGGCGACAAAAGTGTTGTCCTCCGGCAAACTTTTGCAGAAGAAATCCACCCTGATGGGTACACAATTGTACATGCATGCTCTCAAGGCCTGGTTAATCGCGTTGGGTTATGCTGCTGGTCTGCAGATGTGGTATAGCGTATATGGATTTGTCCGAACGCAGTGTCACCTCCTTGAGTAAGTGAAACTGAAGCTGACAGCAATGGACCAATGGAAACACATTCTTCACTCAAGCCAGTATGCTCTCCCTTCCCCCTAAAGAAATCCGTCTCCCATTAAATTTTATCACTCCCCTCCTCAGCACACCCCCACCTCCGCCCCCCTCCTCCCCCTCACCTGCCCGTCCTGTCTCCTTTTATCACACGAGAAGCTGGCTATTGTCATTGTCATTATCAAAAGTTAGGATCGTTCTCATTTTCATTGTCATTATCATCGAACTCTGGTGAGGTTTGTCTTCACTCCACTGTGTGCTGTTCACACCCCTGTCTTCTCTGCTTGGCACGTCTTTGGCTGGCCCTTCACAACTATTTAGATGGGAGACGTGAAGTGTTCTAAATGATCTATTCATTTACTGATTAATTCATTAAGACATATTCTTTAAGCTCAATACGCTCAGAATAACTGAGTGGCCAAGACGCCTCCAGTTCACACGTTTACTAGTCCGGCTTTGTGGTGGAAAGAAAAAGAACAAGATAACAAGGATTTTTAACGAGGAACAAAGGCCACTTTCTTTGGTTATTATAAATGTCTCTCTGTTATTGACAGCCAAAATTATTTATATACCAATGTAGGCATAAAGGATTTTTAAAAGGCATATGAAATTGACAAGTATGTTTTAAAATATCTATGGAATATAACAAATGTGTGCAGAATTGGGCACCATACATATACATTGTACAAGATTAATATCTGTACCGTATAGAATCAAGGTGTGAATGAATACTTATTGATGCGTTACTGTAAAGTAAGCATTGAAACTACTGTGTGAATGGATACCCGTTGTTTTGATTTTGCTTTGATGTGAGCCGAGCAATGTAATATCACATGGAATAAGTGTGTGAATGAATACCCGTTGTTCAGCCTATATTACGTTGATGTGAATTGGGCATAGTAATACTAACAGAATCAATGTGTGAACGGATATTTTGAATTCTGTCATTACTATAAATTCATCATAATTTGTGCGTTATAATTGCACATAGAACAATGTTTGAATATTTACTGTACTGTTGTTATAATTCTTCATGTGGAATGATTGACATTCAGAACAATATATTGTTGTAACTTCCCGGTGAAAAATATTATACTTTATCTGTAAGCCTTTGTCTGAATAAAGAAAAGACGTTGGAAAAAGTCTCACCTGAACAAGATACTGTTGTAACTTCCCAGTGTATAATATTATACTTTATCTGTAAGTCTTTGTCTGTATAAAAACTAAAAAAATAAAATAAAATAAAAACCATTGTAAAAAAAAAGTAGGAAAAAGTCCCACTACAATTTTCTAGCACCCTTTGTTGTCTTCAAGTCCTCTTCAAGAGACTCAGCTGAGGAGCAGAGTTTGAAGCACAGTCGAGGAGTAGAGAATCTTGCGCATCTTCAAATTCTCTTGAAAGGACTCAGTTTTGTGGAGTAGGGTTTGGAGAACAGCCAAGACGTGTTGAGCAGCGACTGAAGATGCCACCAAGCGTTACTACCTGAACCACAGTGTGGAAAGTATGATCTGGATTTCATCATCCAGTCAAATACGAAATGGTAACCTAAGTGGGTTGCTCTCTCTCTCTCTCTCTCTCTCTCTCTCTCTCTCTCTCTCTCTCTCTCTGTGGTCTAAAATATGGGGTTTAACTGCTGATCAAGAATACATTGAAATAATTCATTTATCAGCACTCAAACGTTTTTTTGGTGTGAGTCCAAAGTCATCTAGACACTTGATATATGGAGAAACAGGAAGATACCCACATTTTATCAATGCTTATGTAAGATGCGTTAAGTTTTGGCTTCGAATAGTATGCATGAACGAAAATAGATGTACAAAAAAAGCCTATTTTATGTTATTATCTCTGCAAAGTCAAAATTATGTTACATGGGCGTGTCGTGTTCGTAATGTTTTATATATGTATGGATTTGGCTTTGTTTGGGAAGCACAAGGTGTGGGGAATGTTAAAACATTTATTTCAGAATTCAAACAGAGACTAATTGATTCTTCCACTCAAGAATGGCATACTGCACTCGAAGGTCACGGTTTCTTTCAAATGTATGCAAGCTTCAACCTAACTATAACTCCTAAAGCTTATATATACCAGCTCAGGAATGTTAACTTTCGAAATTGCCTTCCTAAGTTTAGAATGGGTATGTCTCCAATTAAACATAGTTACTTACAGTACAAGCCAAATTTGAATAATGCTGGTAGCTGCTGTCCTTTTTGCTCCAACACGATTGAAAATGAAATACACTTTCTTTTTGTATGTCCTAAATATACGAAATTGAGACACGAATTAATACCGCTTAAATACTTCAGAAGCCCATCATTGTCCAGACTCTCTTCTATCTTAGCTAGTGAAAAGTCTGAAACAATCTGGAAACTGTCAATGTATATCTATAAAGCACTAACTTTGAGGAAAGAATGCCTGAATGGTATGTAAATGAACACATATTGCATGCTATATTTTGCTGTGACTTCTGTTGTTATGGGCCAGAGGCCTGACAATTAAAACATTTTTTTACTTTGGCTTTGACTCTCTCTCTCTCTCTCTCTCTCTCTCTCTCTCTCTCTCTCTCTCTCCTGTGTGTGTGTGTGTGTGTGTGTGTGTGTGTGTGTGTGTGTGTGTGTGTGTGTGTGTGTGTGTGTGTTTCTCTCCACACAACTTGAGAGAGAGAGAGGGGGCGGGTGGTCCTGTTGTTGTTTTTTTTCCCAAAAATATCGGAATTCACTTGTACTCGGATTGTAAAGACTTTAACATCTTGTTCATTCCTTATTCTGCTAGTCAGCGTCAAAAGACGAGCTGCAAAGGGCACTGTTGACAAACGTGTAATTCTGTGCTGTACTTCATTTCAATGTTCATTGGTACCTAACCCATCTCACTTGTGGGTTCAGTCATCAAAATGCCAACCCATGTCATAAACCTGGTCCTCGACCCATTTGCCAGGGCCATACAATTTTTTAGTTTGGAGTCATAAACTACACAGAAATCAAGAAGATGGTTGTGTCACCACAAATTAATGTCTCTTATTGCAGATAATAAAGTCCTCTGTATTCAGTGGGAGGGCGGGGGTCCCAGGTTTTCATACAACTGGTGACACCGCATATCGTCTAACTTAATAATAATAATAATGGATACTTATAAAAAAAAATTATAGCACACTATCCAGAAATCTGCTCTTGGTGCTTTACAAAAACGCTTTGTTAACATAAAACATTACATCTATGTTACATACGCACACCAAAACTTAAAGATATATCACTAAAATATCTGACTGCTGAATACTTAGCTACTGGTTTATAATATGCATCTCCAAACAAACTGAACGCCGCTTGTTTAGGCTGTCCCGAGATGGTTCTTTTCCTTTATGAAACAGAATCATTACAACCAAAACCCTGTGTTGTACTGCCAGTCTTCGTGGATCATAATTATGCTGTGTGTTTAGTGCTTAGATGAGACGAGGAGAGATACAGAGAGAGACAGAGACAGACAGACAGACTGACTGACTGGAACAGAGACACAGAGAGAAATAGATACAGAGAGACAGACAGAGACAGAGACAGAAACAGACAGACGCCGAAACAGACAGAAAGGTTGACAGAGATTTTTTGTTGTTGTTTTTAAAAATCAGTTGTCGATATACTGTTTTTAATCAAACATTGACCATGAGCTTAGCCAGTTGACAGTTAATTAAACGGAACAGAAATAGGTTATTTTGTTTGGCTGTTCTTTGTTTTTGTTTGTTTTTGGTGTTTTTTGTTTGTTTGTTTTTCTTCATCAAGGATAGGCTGTCTTGCAAGTTTCCCCAACCCCCGATTATGTGTTTGTGAGCCTTCCCCCAGCCTATTCTCCAAGATTTTGCTGACCTAGCAGAAACATCGGGATAGGGGGTATAAAGGGACAAGTGGTATTGAGCCGTTAAATGGCCCTCAAAACGGTTTTATTCATTTTCACTTTATGTGCACTGCTCTCCGACAGGAAATAGAAGCAGATGAAAGAGGTTTTCATCGATAAGGGAGAGAAAAAGAGAGAGATGGGGAGAGAGACAGACAGACACAGAAACCGAGACACAAACAGGGAGACAGAGGGAGAGAGATAGAGAGAGAAAGGAAAGAGAGAGTTGGAGAAGGGAGAGACAGACAGAAGAGAGAGGGACAGGCAAAAGAAGAGAGAAAGAGACAGAGAAACTTAGAAGAGAGGGGGGGGGTGCGCGCGCGTGTGTGTGTGTGTGTGTGTGTGTGTGTGTGTGTGTGTGTGTGCGTGTGTGTGAGAGAGAGAGAGACAGACAGAGAGAGACACAGAGAGAGCCAGAGAGAGAAAATGCCGAATTGTGTATGATCTCAGAACTCACGACGTATGCTAAGGCGACAGAACCAACAGTCTACAAGAGCAACAAGAAATAACTGATTCCAACAAACAATAAAAATTCGGAAGGTAAATCCCCACAGCCCCATACACACGTAAAAAAAACTGCAGAATTCTGGAGACATGGCACACATTCATGAAGGAAATGGATCAAAATAGAAATAACAGAACTGAACACAAAACAAATCTCTTCCCTTTTCAATAAGCCGGACAGCAACTATTGAAGACATCTTAAAAAAACCCTTTCACCTTTTCCATTTTCAATAAGCTGAACAGCAACTATTGAAGACATCTTAAAGAACCTTACACCTTTTCCGTTTCCCGGTGTTTTCCAACCAGCCACCATCATACACCCCCCTCCCCCTCCAACACACACACACACACACACACACCCCACCTCCAACTCAACAACCCTCCCATCCCTCGCCACCCGTCCCCACCCTACCCACCTATAGCTTCTGCCACAATTCTGAAACCTGCATTTCTACTGCCCTCTCCTCTCTTCTTCCCAGCTTCGATCATTCTCTCCTTTGACTGTTTTTTGTTGTTGCTTTTTTGTTTTGTTTTTTGTTGTTGTTTTTTTTTTCATGCTTCCCTTTGCGAGAAGAATTTTACCTTTCGCTCCCCCTTTTTTTCAACTTTCAATTATCTGTTTTCTGCGACATTGGCCGACTTTTTAACATGTCTGTGAGTTTTTGAGGATGTGAAAAACAGACAGACAGACGCAGAGATACAGAAATGGCATACTTGCATCCGTCCATGCTTTGATAATGCAGCAGGTCAAACATTGCACGTCAGGTGGAAGACATGACACAAGAAGTAAGTTTGGAACGTGGCGCACCACAGTTGCAGCAGGACAGAAGCAAAAAGAAAAAAAAACAACTAGAGAGAGGGGGGGAGGGGGAGAGACAGACAGGGACACTAGAGACAGAGACGAAACAACAAACAATTCTAAAACAAACAAACAACAAGAAAAAAGAGCCAAGAATATCTGGATGCAAAGCACTGTGTAAAGAAAATTGAAAGAAGAAGAATAAGAAGAGAGAGAGAGAAGAAGAAAAAGGTGGGAGAGGAATGTGTTTTCCATCTTCATTTACCGCCTGCCGAACCTCTCCAGCCCATCTTGAAGACCGTTCATTTTCCGTCATTCCAATCTTGGGCTGCTTCCCAACACACACCCCTCCCCCTCCCCTCCCCTGCCCACCCCAACACCCCACAACTCCACCCCCGCCAACCCCGCCCTTTTTTCTGTCTGCCTCCACGTCTTCTTCTTCCCCTGGTGACTTCTCCCCTCTTCCTCCTATCTCTTTTCTCCTTCCCTTCCCAGCTTCTATCCCCAGCCTTTTTTTTTCTCTCACCAACTCACGCCCTACACCCCCCCCCCCACACCCCACACCCCCACACCCCACTCCACACCTCCACACCCCACTCCACACCCCCACACTCCACACCCCCCACAGCTTGCACCTTCCCAGCGGCAGGTTACCTCCCAGCTTTCAATCCCCAAGCCTTTCGTCCTCACCACCCGCAACCTTCCCCCCCCCCCCCCCCCGGCCCCCTCTCCACACACACACACAAACACCTCCATCCCACCCCACCCCCCATACCTTACCGGGTACAGGTCCCCTCACAGCGTTTATCTACACTTGACCATCTGCTTAAAGACAAACAACAAAGAAACAAAAACAAAAAACAACAAAAAATCCCACTACTTTCCATGCTGTGGTACCATGTCCCGGTACTATCCAGACGGCAGACATAAAGGAATCAGGGTTCTGAGGACTTCAGGTGGCGCTCATAGGGTTCACGGAGGTTCCGCACACACTTTGTGTGGGGGGGGTGGGAGTGGGGAAGGCGCTGGGGGAGGGGCTGACAGAACATCCATTCAATTCCTGCTGTAGTTCTGCAACATGTCTAGAACTAATGTCATTTTCAGTCTACAGTATGTTTCCCAACAACCCATCATCACCACCCCCCATCTTCATCCGCAGCCCTGCTGCGCCCCCTTTCTTGTCAGCCCTCCGCCTCCACTGCCTCCTCTTTCTCCCCTGTCCACCGTGCTCTGTTCCCTCCTCTTTCTCCCCTGTCCACCTTGCTCTGTTCCCTGCTCTGTCTCCCCTGTCCACCTTGCTCTGTTCCCTGCCTTCTCTTTCTCCCCTGTCCACCTTGCTCTGTTCCCTTCTCTTTCTCCTCTGTCCACCTTGCTCTGTTCCCTGCTCTGTCTCCCCTGTCCACCTTGCTCTGTTCCCTCCTCTTTCTCCTCTGTCCACCTTGCTCTGTTCCCTCCCTCCTCTTTCTCCCCTGTCCACCTTGCTCTGTTCCCTCCTCTTTCTCCCCTGTCCACCGTGCTCTGCTCCCTGCTCTTTCTCTCCTGTCCACCTTGCTCTGTTCCCTCCTCTGTCTCCCCTGTCCACCGTGCTCTGTTCCCTGCTCTTTCTCTCCTGTCCACCTTACTCTGTTCCCTCCTCTGTCTCCCCTGTCCACCTTGCTCTGTTCCCTGCCTCCTCTTTCTCCCCTGTCCACCTTGCTCTGTTCCCTCCTCTTTCTCCCCTGTCCACCTTGCTCTGTTCCCTCCCTCCTCTGTCTCCCCTGTCCACCTTGCTCTGTTCCCTCCCTCCTCTTTCTCCCCTGTCCACCTTGCTCTGTTCCCTCCCTCCTCTGTCTCCCCTGTCCACCTTGCTCTGTTCCCTCCTCTTTCTCCCCCGTCCACCTTGCTCTCTTCCCTCCCACCTCTGTCTCCCCTGTCCACCTTGCTCTGTTCCCTCCTCTGTCTCCCCTGTCCACCTTGCTCTGTTCCCTCCTCTTTCTCCTCTGTCCACCTTGCTCTGTTCCCTGCTCTGTCTCCCCTGTCCACCTTGCTCTGTTCCCTCCTCTTTCTCCTCTGTCCACCTTGCTCTGTTCCCTGCTCTTTCTCACCTGTCCACCTTGCTCTGTTCCCTGCTCTTTCTCACCTGTCCACCTTGCTCTGTTCCCTCCTCTTTCTCCCCTGTCCACCTTGCTCTCTTCCCTCCCTCCTCTTTCTCACCTGTCCACCTTGCTCTGTTCCCTCCTCTGTCTCCCCTGTCCACCTTGCTCTGTTCCCTTCTCTTTCTCCCCTGTCCACCTTGCTCTGTTCCCTCCTCTGTCTCCCCTGTCCACCTTGCTCTGTTCCCTCCCTCCTCTTTCTCCCCTGTCCACCTTGCTCTGTTCCCTCCCTCCTCTTTCTCCCCTGTCCACCTTGCTCTGTTCCCTCCTCTTTCTCCCCTGTCCACCTTGCTCTGTTCCCTCCCTCCTCTTTCTCCCCTGTCCACCTTGCTCTGTTCCTTCCTCTTTCTCCCCTGTCCACCTTGCTCTGTTCCCTCCTCTTTCTCCCCTGTCCACCTTGCTCTGTTCCCTCCTCTTTCTCCCCTGTCCACCTTGCTCTGTTCCCTCCTCTTTCTCCCCTGTCCACCTTGCTCTGTTCCCTCCTCTGTCTCCCCTGTCCACCTTGCTCTGTTCCCTCCCTCCTCTTTCTCCCCTGTCCACCTTGCTCTGTTCCCTGCCTCCTCTTTCTCCCCTGTCCACCTTGCTCTGTTCCCTGCCTTCTCTTTCTCCCCTGTCCACCTTGCTCTGTTCCCTCCTCTTTCTCCCCTGTCCACCTTGCTCTGTTCCCTGCCTTCTCTTTCTCCCCTGTCCACCTTGCTCTGTTCCCTCCCTCCTCTTTCTCCCCTGTCCACCTTGCTCTGTTCCCTGCCTTCTCTTTCTCCTCTGTCCACCTTGCTCTGTTCCCTGCCTTCTCTTTCTCCCCTGTCCACCTTGCTCTGTTCCCTGCCTTCTCTTTCTCCCCTGTCCACCTTGCTCTGTTCCCTCCTCTTTCTCCCCTGTCCACCTTGCTCTGTTCCCTGCCTTTTCCATTTCTGGCCCCGATCACTCTTCTTCCACGCATCACCGTTTTCCTTCAGAGTGGCCGGACTTGCCGACGAACGGCAGAACCAGAAGGTTTTCTCAGCCCTTTAAGAACCTTTCAAAGTCTGGTTATTTGGGAAGACTTCGACCAGTCACACATAAAAAAAATTCGAAAAAATCCCAAAAGGAAAAGGGCGAACGTGTTCACAAGGCGTGCACAGAAGGCTGAACGGGTTTTATTCATGTTATCGTTTCTTCCCATGAGCGGGTTTTACCCATTTTATCTCCCCCCAACCCCCCAACCCCCACCCCCCACACACCGTCACCCAGCATCTCTAGTTAAGAAGACACGGTTTAAAAAGGTGGTTGAATGGTTTCCAGTGAGGGGATAAAGTTTGCTTTACAGTTCCACTTGAATAAATCGGTGTGGCACACGCATGAGTGGTCGATGTCACTTTAATAATAATAATAATAATAAGGGATACTTATATAGCACACTATCCAGAAATCTGCTCTAGGTGCTTTACAAAAACGCTTTTGTTAACATAAAACATTTTATCTATGTTACATACACACACCAAAATGTGACTACACACACACACACACACACACACACACACACACAAACAAACAAACAAACAAACAAACACACACACACACACACACGCACGCACGCACACACACACATACACACACACACACACACACACACACACACACACACACACACACACACACACACACACTGCATACATACATTTTAACATACATGTGTATCTAACAGCTACCCTAACACACACTTTCCGTGTGTTGTCTAAAAGTCTCACTGACAGATTGCAGAATCTCCAACAGAAGCTTCCCAAAGAAAGCCCACAGGAAGAAAGATGTTGGAACATGAGTAAAGGAGCGTTGAGCAGTACTGAATGCGTGACCATGTGTTAATAATGCCAGCTCCACAGAACAGAGTAGCGTTTGTTTGTTGTACTTCTTCAACTTCAACCGCGCGTTCACAGTTACCGATTACAATTCACCAACATTTCTCTTTCCTGGGAGGAAATAAACTCCCATAAGATCACCTTTCATAGAGAGACAGGGGGAGACAGATCGAGTGAGCGAGACAGAGAGAAAGAGACAGACAGATAGACACACAGACACACAGAGCCAGAGAGAAAGAAGCCGGACAGACAGATGGATAAACAAGACAGTGTTACGTAAACTTTGGAATCAGCGCATTACATCTGACTAAACATTCCTCACGACGTACAGAAAATGACAGACCAAAAAATGAGCAACTCTGAATGCAGTGCATGGAGTCAAAGAAGATGAAGAAGAAGGAAAAAATCAATGAATTGTAGAGGCGACATGGTAAACATGGAGAGAGGGGACAGGGCATGGAATGGTGAGGGGAAAGGTTTTCCACATGCAGCGCAGCACACCACGCACCTCTCCAACTTATCTGAAAGAAGGTTCCTTCCGCACCGCCCTCCCCTCTCCCTTCCACACACACACACACACACCATTTCCATCTTTGGCTGCCTCCAAGCGATTCGCTTACGCCATCTACCCACCTCCACACACAGACACCCATACCCATCCCCCATCTCTTTCCATCGACACCCCGCCTTTCTCCCCCTTCTCACAACCTTCGCTCTCCCTATCTCCCTCTTGTCTCCCTCTTCTCTCTCTCCTTCCCAGAGTTCCATCTCTCTCATGGACTTCACACTGGCGCAGGTTTTTATCACCTTTCCATTATCTGTTTTTTCAAAGTCTTCCTGCCTCCACTCTGCCAGACCTGGCCAGTTCAGCATCAGCAGTGGGCATGGAGGCAAACAGCACGAAGGATGAACAGATTCCCCTAGACCTGTCTTTATGCTCTGTCACATTTACCCCCCCCCCCCCCCCCCCCCCCCCTCCCCGCCCCCCACCCTCCCCTCCCCAACCCCCCTCCGCTCCACACACACCCAGCTTTTTGGCTGGATTAAATGGCAGTGGATGAAAGGGATCGTTAGCTGAGAGTCAACACCTGCTTTATGGATCATTCCACAGTCTCTTTGTCACATTACCGATTTATTTGCAGATTAAGCCGAGGCGTACAGTTTGAAGCGAAGTTAAGACGTCTTTGCAGAAACTTTAGTTTGAAGCTATGTCTTAAGCAGAAGCCTTAGTTTGAAGTTACTTCTCAAGCAGAAACTTTAGTTTGAAACAAAATCAAGACATCTTCGATAGAAACTTTTGTTTGAAGCGAAGTCATCTTCAGCAGAAACTTTTGTTTGAAGCCAAGACATCTTCAGCACAAACTTTAGCTTGAAGCGAAGTCCAAACATCTTCAGTAGAAACTTAAGTTCGAAGCGAAGTCATCTTCAGAAGCAGAAACTGTAGTTTGAAGCGAAATCATTTTCAGCAGAATCTAAAGAAGCGAAGTCAAGACGTCTTCAGAAAAACTTCAGAAACTTCAGCTTGACTACCAGCAATGGTGGAGTCTGTAGCGGCACTGGCTGATGGCTGATGGTTGTCGGTTCAAACCAGTCACAGACATACCGTTACGGGATTTCCTGGCTCCGACTAGTTCCACTGTGCAGAGAGCTCGGCTGGGATAACTGGACCCATACTGTGACAGAGACGTCACATACAGTTATTGAGTGATGATGATTTTGCAGGTTCATACACGTTCTATGGACTTACAGTACATGACACTCTGGCAAAAAAATCATCCGAGGAATGCAAGAAGAAAGTCAAGAACACATACGTATTACACAGATAGAGATTACAAATTTCTTCTGCGTTCGTGGGCTGCAACTCCCACGTTCACCTGCATGTACGACTTGTCTTTTTACCGCGTGTGATCGTTTTTACACCGCGCGCCATGTAGGCAACCACACTCCGTTTTCGGGGATGTGCATAGTGGATATGTTCGCGTTTCCATGATCCACAGAACGTTGACATGGATTACAATATCTTTAACGTGCGTATTTGGCCTTCTGCAGGCGTATACACATGATCGGGGTTCAGACACAAGGGGTCTTCACATCTCAGTGTTGACCTGGGAGATCGGAGAAATCTCCATTCTTTACCCACAAGGCGCTGCGACAGGGATGCGAGCCCTGGACACCTGGACTGAAAGTCCGACTTTTAACCTCACGGCTGTTGAGCCCGTCAGATTGCAAACTGAAGTGAGGGATATAATTTTAAACGTAAACACACACACACACACACACACACACACACACACACACACACACACACACACACACATTGTACATGCACACACACATATGCAATGAGAGAGAGAGAGAGTACCGATAGAATATATGAGACAGCTGAAAAAGAAAGAACCAGGAAAAAATACAACAAACTTTTCTATCATCAGTTGACTCCAGCTGAAGCTCTCCAGCCCTGCCTTCAGTTTTCTCCTGTTCCATCATGACCCGCTGCCAGCCACCACCACACCACCACCCCTCTCCCCGCCCACACAGTCTCCCAGTCAACTTCCATACCTTACAGTGTGAAAAACCTCTGCGCCCACCCACCCCCAACCCCCAACCAGCACCACCACCACCACCACCACGACCCCACATACACACATCACGCCGCACCACCCCACTCTCCTTCCCCAACTTCCACCACTTCCCGTTCTCACGACTTCATCATTTTCTGTCTGAGTGCCGGGACCCTATACCATGAACGGGCACTCTTACCAGCTTTTTTTTTTTTATGTTCCATTATCTGCCTTGTTTTAAACAGGATACAGGAGACAGTGAGCAGGACTGCGACAGACTGGCCCCGTGGTCACAGCCGGACAAGGAAGACACAAATGGAGGAAGAAGGGTAACTGAGCTCACAAACTGCACTTCACAGGCCTGAAGAGTTATTCTTTCTTCCCCCTCCTCCATGCAACAATTTGGCGGGGGATAAAGAAGTACAGGAGAAGTGTTCTCAGCAAGACGTCGACGCTACTCGTGGCTTGTTCACAACAGAAGAGAGTCACTGCACGAGTCTGGATTCTTGTGAATCTTGAAGCCTTCTTTCCGAGACTCAGTCCGAAGTATAGTGTTTGAACGGCAGTCAAGAAAACGTGAGAGCAGATGAAGTAGCCACTCAAGGGTTAATTTATGAGCCTGAACTCGGAGGGCTAGGCTTTGATATTTGTAAGTCAGACAAGAACTTACTTTCAACTTAATTAACGATTTGAACATTTTGGAATCAGTCTTCCGTTAAACGATAACACAGAGCATCGTTGGAGTGAGTGAGACAGACAGACTGACTGACAGATAGGCAGGCAGCCATACAGACTGACAGACACAGGGACAGAGAGGGAAAGAGAGAGAGTAGCAGACAGACAGGGACAGGGATAGAAACAAAGACACAGAGCTAGAGAGAGACAGAGAGAGGGGGGTGGGGCACAAACAGAGACTCACAGAAATAGAGACGGAGATCATTGGCCAGTTATTTTCTTAAAAGATTAACATCGTTAACCGCTGGACACAGTGTGGTACAAGGAGGCAGGGGAACAGGAACCTGCCTTACAAACATCCCACCCGCTCCCGCCCCTAACCGGCCGGTGGCAATAGTGCTGTAAACCAATGTCCCTGAAAAAAAAAAAAAAAAAAAAAAACCTTCTGTTTGACAATCGGGCCACAACGAGTTGTGTGTTAAAACGTCTGCAGGCAGGCTGACTCTTCACCCCTCGTGCCGCCTGTGCCAGGGACGGCGTCAGGACAAACACCCACAGGCACGGCCCCGCTCCCAGGGCCGAGGAGAGGGGAGGGAAGAGAACTGAGAAGCAGCTGCTGAGGTAACCCCTCCCCCCACCTAGCTTCCCTTGCCCCCCGAGTCCCTCAGGGCAAAGGGGCACGGCCGCTGGTTTCTGTTCTCTATTCGCCCCGGGCCGTGTGCAGGGCCATCTCACACCACACTTCTACTCCCCCCCCCCCCCCTCCCCCCCTCCCCTTTTTTTTTTTTCACTTCCCTGGTCGTTTTCCTCCGTCCCATGTGATTCTCTCTCTCTCTCTCTCTCTCTCTCTCTCTCTCTCTCTCTCTCTCTCTCGTGTCCGATCGTCAGTCTCCTACACCCTCCACTCCACCCCTTCCCCCCCCCCCGCCCCCCCGCCCCACACACACACTTCCCCATGTCCCCTCCGCTGTCCAGAGCGTTCACTTTCGATGGAAAATGCAAATACCGCCAGGCTGGCGGGCGGAGCGGGGCAGGGGACTGCTGGCTAATGCAATCGGCCATCAGCGGGGCAAACATGGATGGCGCGGCCTGGGCTCTGACATGCTCCCCAAGCCAACCAAATTACACCCATATGCGCTGAATGCTAATCCAATCAGCCGCTGGAACTCTCGCTCTCTCTCTCTCTCTCTCTCTCTCCCCTCCTCCCCTCTCCTCTCCCCTCCCCCTCCTTGTTGGAACTGCCGCGGATTAACTCCTGCCGTCGCCACTCCGCGGTGATTTGGCCCAACGACATTGTGCCGACAACACACTCGGCGCTGATTTGACGACCTGGTCTGCTTCCTTGTGTGGCGAGGGGGGCGATTCCTTTGTCTCCCTCATGCCCCCCACCTCCTGGCCTCTCGTCTGACCTTGGGTCTACCTCCATTAACTCCTTCTTCGTCCGGCCAGAGTGGGTGGGGTGATGGCGGTGAAGTGGACGTGGGGTGGGGAGACTCATGATGAGGAAGAGAAGGGTGGTGGGGATGGTGTATAACGGGGGGGGGGGGGGGGGGTGATGATAGTGTGGAAGACAGGGGTGGGGAATGGAGTGGATGATGATGTGGAAGAGAGGGGTGGTGGGGATGGAGAGGAGGGATGATGTGGAAGAGAGGGGTGGTGGGGATGGAGAGGAGGGATGATGATGTGGAAGAGAGGGGTGGTGGGGATGGAGTGGAGGGGTGATGATGTGGAAGAGAGGGGTGGTGGGGATGGAGAGGAGGGGTGATGTGGAAGAGAGGGGTGGTGGGGATGGAGAGGAGGGATGATGTGGGAGAGAGGGGTGGGGATGGAGAGGAGGAATGATGTGAAAGAGAGGGGTGGGGATGGAGAGGAGGGATGATGTGGAAGAGAGGGGTGGTGGGGATGGAGAGGAGGGATGATGTGGAAGAGAGGGGTGGTGGGGATGGAGAGGAGGGATGATATGGAAGAGAGGGGTGGGGATGGAGAGGAGGGGTGACGATGTGGAAGAGAGGAGTGGTGGGGATGGAGAGGAGGGATGATGTGGAAGAGAGGGGTGGTGGGAATGGTGTGGTGGGGTGATGTGGAAGAGAGGGGTGGGGATGGAGAGGAGGGATGATGTGGAAGAGAGGGGTGGGGATGGAGAGGAGGAATGATGTGAAAGAGAGGGGTGGGGATGGAGAGGAGGGATGATGTGGAAGAGAGGGGTGGTGGGGATGGAGAGGAGGGACGATGTGGAAGAGAGGGGTGGTGGGGATGGAGAGGAGGGATGATGTGGAAGAGAGGGGTGGGGATGGAGAGGAGGGATGATGTGGAAGAGAGGGGTGGGGATGGAGAGGAGGGATGATGTGGAAGAGAGGGGTGGTGGGGATGGAGAGGAGGAATGATGTGGAAGAGAGGGGTGGTGGGAATGGTGTGGTGGGGTGATGTGGAAGAGAGGGGTGGGGATGGAGAGGAGGGATGATGTGGAAGAGAGGGGTGGTGGGGATGGAGAGGAGGGACGATGTGGAAGAGAGGGGTGGTGGGAATGGTGTGGTGGGGTGATGTGGAAGAGAGGGGTGGGGATGGAGAGGAGGGATGATGTGGGAGAGAGGGGTGGTGGGGATGGAGAGGAGGGATGATGTGGAAGAGAGGGGTGGTGGGGATGGAGAGGAGGAATGATGTGGAAGAGAGGGGTGGTGGGGATGGAGTGGATGATGATGTGGAAGAGAGGGGTGGTGGGGATGGAGAGGAGGGGTGATGATGTGGAAGAGAGGGGTGGTGGGGATGGAGAGGAGGGATGATGTGGGAGAGAGGGGTGGTGGGGATGGAGAGGAGGGATGATGTGGAAGAGAGGGGTGGTGGGGATGGAGAGGAGGGATGATGTGGGAGAGAGGGGTGGTGGGGATGGAGTGGAGGGGTGATGATGTGGAAGAGAGGGGTGGTGGGGATGGAGAGGAGGGATGATGTGGGAGAGAGGGGTGGTGGGGATGGAGTGGAGGGGTGATGATGTGGAAGAGAGGGGTGGTTGGGATGGAGAGGAGGGATGATGTGGGAGAGAGGGGTGGTGGGGATGGAGTGGAGGGGTGATCATGTGGAAGAGAGGGGTGGTGGGGATGGAGAGGAGGGATGATGTGGGAGAGAGGGGTGGTGGGGATGGAGTGGAGGGGTGATGATGTGGAAGAGAGGGGTGGTGGGGATGGAGAGGAGGGATGATGTGGGAGAGAGGGGTGGTGGGGAATGGAGTGGATGATGATGTGGAAGAGAGGGGTGGTGGGGATGGAGAGGAGGGATGATGTGGAAGAGAGGGGTGGTGGGGATGGAGAGGGGTGATGATGTGGAAGAGAGGGGTGGTGGGGATGGAGAGGAGGGGTGATGATGTGGAAGAGAGGGGTGGTGGGGATGGAGAGGAGTGGTGATGTGGAAGAGAGGGGTGGTGGGGATGGAGAGGAGGGATGATGATGTGGAAGAGAGGGGTGGTGGGGATGGAGAGGGGTGATGATGTGGAAGAGAGGGGTGGTGGGGATGGAGAGGAGGGGTGATGATGTGGAAGAGAGGGGTGGTGGGGATGGAGAGGAGTGGTGATGTGGAAGAGAGGGGTGGTGGGGATGGACAGGAGGGATGATGATGTGGAAGAGAGGGGTGGTGGGGATGGAGAGGAGGGACGATGTGGAAGAGAGGGGTGGTGGGGATGGAGAGGAGGGACGATGTGGAAGAGATGGGTGGTGGGGATGGAGAGGAGGGATGATGTGGAAGAGAGGGGTGGTGGGGATGGTGTGGAGGGGTGATAATGTGGAAGAGAGGGGTGGGTATTGAGTGGATGTGATGATGTGGAAGAGAGGTATGCAGTGGTGTGCAAGGATGTTTGCGAACAACAGAATAATTTACCATGTCTTTGAACATTGATGCAGTTAAATAACTCTATGTTATAATTTGTTTCTGGAAACGGAATGGTAAGCAACAGGTCAGCAAATAATGTTCTGTTTTATAAGCAAGAAGGCCAAACCTAACTTCGGGGTTCGAAATGTCCAAGAAGAGCCTTCAAGGAATTTCTGGTAGCCAGAAATGATTTCATTGTCAACGTCTACATTATATAGACAAGGAGACATATGAGATTAGTATTAGTATTATTAGCTAAAAGAGGCGTCACTGCGTTTGGACAAATCCATATATGCTACACCACATCTGCTAAGCAGATGAGAATAGCTTATTGAAATAATTAACTTTGTGACAATAGATTTACGAGGACACGTGAGGTAAGCTGCAGAAATAAACAGCTGAGTCAGAGATGACTCATCTCGGATGGTGACTTTTGATATAAAGGATGGTGATATCTAAACAGCTGTATGAACACAAACAAAATTAAAGCTATCTTACAATGCCCCATACCACGAAGGGTGATGGTAACCAAACCTAAGCCTCTGTGTGAACAAAAACAACACAAAAGCCTGTGTTGGGCAATAATGCTGTCGTGGAAACTGCACGAAACATCCCCCCTCTATCCCCACTAACCCCCACCCCCCCCCTTCCCCATCCCCCGTCACCCACAGACCTGGCCAACAGATGGCGCGCGCTCGTCTGCGCGAGACAAGGCTCTCCCCGAAAAGCCCTTGCAGGTGTCAAAGGCACAAGCGTGGAGTCGCGGCCTTAATGCTATTAGCGGATTTCACGTGCCCTACCAAAAGACAAAAAAACAGCCATAGTCGTAGCGCTGTTTCGCCTTCCCACCCCTCCACCCCAACCCCTTCCCCTCCCAAAGCTGGCGGGGAAAGCAGGGATGGAGGCTACCTCCGTCAGGCTGTAATGACGTCACCTGACGTTAAGACTGCTAGAGCTGTGGTGAGGGAGAGGGGAGGGGGGAGGGGGACGAGTGGGCGTTGTGACTGACTTTTGATGTTCTGCAATGCATTTGGATGTCGCGCGTTTCAGTTTTTATTGCGTGGTTGTGGTGATTGCGGCGGTGGTGGTAGCGCGCACGTGTGTGTGTGTGTGTGTGTGTGTGTGCGCGCGCGCGTGCGCGCACGTGCGTGCAATTTTCTTTATGGTTAAGTTTTTAGAGTTTATTCTTTGCTGTCACAAGGTAGTGGAAAGACTCCTTTTCCCCTCATAATCCACATCTGTACCTTTTGTTTTTCTCCCGATATGATTTCAACGTTATTTTTGTAATTTAGACACACACACACACACACACACACACACACACACACACACACACACACACACACACACACTCACACTGACACTGACACTGACACTGAAACTGACTTTATTGCCATTGGCAAAAATACGCTTTTGGCAAAAATGTATTGTATTGTATTACTCTTTTGTCACGACGGATTTATCTGTGTGAAATTCGAGCTGCTCTCCGCAGGGAGAGCGCGTCGCTTCACTGAGAACGCCACCCGAATTTTGTAACTTTTTCTGTCCACATTTTCATTTGTTTTCCTATCGAAATGAGATTTTTCTACATAAGTTTAGATACTGGCGATTGTGGGATTCGAACCAGTGCGCTCAGATTCTCTCGCGTTACCACTAGGCCAACTCTCCACATAACAATGCACAGTGCCAATAAGCATCGTCCAAAATTATTTTGCTGAAGTAGAAACGCGTATCCAAGAGCAAACAATTAACAACACACCAAAACATGCTCATCAACACTCGAACTCGCACGCACACGCACACATATACTCACAAATCCACACACATACATGCACACCAACGTACATTTATATCGCCACACACTTCACATAGCCAATTGGAGCATTCATGACGACCATGTAGCAAATGTCCAGATCTCACATTTATTTTCAAATCACATATCCCGTACTGATAACTGAAAGAATAAAACACACCCAAAGATAAGAGAGAGAGAGAGAGAGAGAGAGAGACAGAGACAGAGACAGAGACAGAGAGAGACAGAGACAGAGACAGAGAGAGACAGAGAGAGAGACAGAGAGAGACAGGGAGAGAGACAGAGAGAGAGAGAGACAGACAGACAGACAGAGAGACAGACAGAGACAGAGAGACAGAGAGACAGAGAGAGACAGAGAGAGAGAGACAGAGAGAGACAGGGAGAGAGACAGAGAGAGAGAGAGAAGTAAATAAACACACACACACACACACACACTCACACGCATACACACAAACACACACACAGACACACAGACACACACACACACACACACACACACACACACACACACACACACACACACACACACACACACACACACACACACGTAAAGCCAAGAGAAACAAGAGACGGAGAAAGGAAAACACTCTTCACCCTCCTTCACCCAGTTCACCCAGTCACGGGCACTGACTAGTCAGGTGACAACGACATCTTCATAGAGAGAGGAGAAATTAATAATGAAAAGAAAGGGGATAAAAGAAGGAAAGAAAAAAGAAAGACTGGCACTTCCAACAAACAACACTCCATCTTCTCCCGTCACCGCATCTGTTCCTGTTTCACCCCCTTCCCACCCCCACCCCTACCACTCTTCAACCCCCCCTTCCCCCTCTCTTCACCCCACCCCCTCCCATCTCAGCCCCATTAGCGGTGGTACCCGATTCTTCAGCTTCCCTTTCTCTCCACGCCACCCCGGGTACTTTGGCAGCTTTGTGTGGGGTGGGGTGGGGTGGGGTGAGGGGGTTGGAGGAGCGTGAGCAGGGTGGCCAGGTATGCCCCAACCAGTGGCACTGCAGTGGGGGAGATGGATTGAATCCTCTCCAGTCAGTCTCCTGGAGAGGTGCTTGGAGAAAGCGATCCTCCTGTGTGGAGGTGACTGGCCCCCTCTCTCTCCTCATGGCTTCTTGGTGGGGGTGGGGGTGGGGAGTGTGGGGAGTGAGGGGGTGTGGAGGAGTGTGGACAAGGTGGCCAGGTATGCCCTAACCAATGGCACTGGAGTGGGGGAGATGGATTGAAGCCTCTCCAGACAGTCTCCTGGAGAGGTGCTTGGGGAAAGCGATCCTCCTCATGGTCCCTTGGTGTTGTGTGCTGTGCTGTGCTGTGCTGTGCTGTGCTGTGCTGTCTGGTGTGGTGAATTGTGGTGTGGTATGGTGTGATTTAGTGTGATGTGGTGTCTGGTGTGGTGAGATGTGGTGTGGTGTGATGTGGTGTGGTGTGATGTGGTGTGCTGTCTGGTGTGGTGAGATGTGGTGTTGTGTGGTGTGGTGTGATGTGGTGTTGTGTGGTGTGATGTGGTATGGTGTGGTGTGATGTGGTGTGGTGTGATGTGCTGTGCTGTGCTGTCTGATGTGGTGAGATGTGGTGTGGTATGGTATGGTGTGATGTGGTGTTGTGTGGTGTGATGTGGTATGTTGTGGTGTGGTGTGGTGTGGTGTTGTGTGGTATGGTCTTGTGTGGTGTGGTGTGGTGTCTGATGTGGTGAGATGTGGTGTGGTATGGTGTGGTGTGGTGTCTGGTGTGGTGAGATGTGGTGTGGTGTGATGTGGTGTGATGTGGTGTGCTGTGGTGTGCTGTCTGGTGTGGTGTGGTGTGGTTTGGTGTGATGTGGTGTGGTGTGCTGTGGTGTGGTGTGCTGTGTGGTCTGGTGTGATGTGGTGTGGTGTGGTGTGATGTGGTGTGCTGTGCTATTTGGTGGGGTGGGGTGTGATGTAATGTGGTTGGTGTTGTGTTGTGTTGTGTGGTGTGGTGTGGTGTGGTATGGTGTGTTGTGTAATGTGGTATGTTGTGGTGTGGTGTGTTTTATATAGATCTCTGATACAAATGAAATGAATAACAATAATGATGAAATAAGTATGTAAATATTCTTTTAAAGATAAGTGTAAATATATACGCACGCGCGCGCGTCAGGGTGTACAACAGACGTGAGGCTTCCATATCCCACAACTTGGAGAGGCAGGGTGGTAGGTACGAAGGGGGATGCTGAGGGTGTGGGGGTTCTATGGGAGGATGCGGAGGCGTTCTGTGTGACAGAGCTATTCATTCTCTGTCTGTCTCTGTCTGTCTGTCTGTTTTTCTGTCTGTCTGTCTGTCTGTCTGTCTCTCTCTCTCTCTCTCTCTCTCTCTCTCTCTCTCTCTCTCTCTCTCTCTCTGTCTCTCTGTCAAACATGGTGTGATGGACCGCTCTGCCTTCGCCTTTCTCCACTGCCGTATCGAGAGGTCCTCCACAAGACTGATATCATCCCTGCCTTCCCCTCCCTTACCCACCCATCCTCCCCCCCCCCCCTCCTTCCTCCCTGCTTCACACACACACACACACACACACACACACACACACACACACACACACACACTTCCTTCACACACACACACACACACACACACACACACACACACACTCTGTCCCCCTCAAAACTCGGGGTGTCAGCCCTGGCGGCCTCTTGTGGCGGTGTCCGCGGAATTACAGCTCTCCATCCCCCTCTCTCACCTGACTCACCGGCATTATGAAGCCCCGACTCTCCGCCTGACACCACGGCTCTGAAGAGGGGGAGAGGGGGGAGGGGGCGGACCAACAAGAAGAAGGGAAAAGAAGAAGAAGAAAAAGAAGAAGAGAAGGAAAAGAGAGAAAGACACGACGCTTAGAAAGGGAAGAAATAACGTCCAGCCGAGGACGGGCGAGAACGAGAAGAAGAAGAAGACGAAACCATGATGTTTGGAAGAAAAAAGGGAAGGGGCGGATAAGGCGAAGAAGAAAAAGAAGAAGAAGAAGTAAAAGGAAAAAAGAACAGAAGAAGAAGAAGCCATGATGTTGAGAAGACGAAGACATGACAATTAAAAGAAGAAGCAGAAGAAGCCGTGACGGTTAGAAAAAGAACTGGGAGAGGAAGAAGAGGAAGAAAGACAGGAAGGAAATAGAAAGAAAGAAAGAAAGAAAGAAAGAAAGATACGTTGATGAGGATGCGTGTGATGGACTTCCTCCCTGTCTTGAAGACGTTCCTTTTCTTCCTTTCTTTCTTCCTGTTTGCATGTCTGTGGAAAACGATGGAATGAAAAGATAAGAATAAGCAGACAGACGGCAACAGAACAAAACAGAAAACGGTGCAGATGATAGGGCAGCAAAAATAAAATGAAATAAAATAAATTTAAAAAAAATATTCCGCCGTGGCGAAGTGGTGAACGTCGTGGACTGACGGCTGGGAGTACGCGAGTTCGATTCCCAGTGGACGTGTTGCTTTTTTGGGGGGAGGGGGGTGTTTTTTATTTGTTGTTGTTGCTTTTTGTTTGTTTGTCTGCGGAGCAGGCTTGAATGGGAAGACTGGGACCACACGGCTATCATCCACTTCACGGATGCGTTTTTGGGTATGTTGCTCAAATGATGCGATCAACACTGCAAGTGTTTTTCTCTATATATCTGGCCTGGTTAACACCGAGATATTATGAAGCCCAGAGTACAACCTTGCCACGTAGTCCCAAACCAAAAAATGGACCTCCATAGCAGCATCGTCATCATCATCATCCTTCATCGTCATCAGTATAATCTTTTTTTTTTTAATGTTAAAAGTTCTGTGGCCTTTCATGTCCTGCTTTCATGGTGACCTCAGTTTCGACCCCTCTCCACTTCCGTGCTTAGAGTCCTGTCAAGGTCTTTGGTGTTGGTAGGTTCATGGGGCTGTTGTTGGAGGGACGTGGTGGTGGTCTCCTTTCTGGGGGCTGGAGGTGGGGGAGGTGGGTACTTATTCAGTCTGGCTCCGCGATAAATTGTCAGTAGGGGCCTAGTAGGTGGTGTCCTAAGTACGTTAACTCAGAACAGGCACAACTGAACACCGCATAAGTGACTCAGCAGCAGTGCAGGGTCTCCTCTGGTGTGTGGCTTCCTAGCGAGTTATATCGATGGTACCCTATGGAGTGCCGACACCGTGACTGCGACAGACGAACCCGGGTGTGGCTGTGTATGGGGGACCCGGAATGAGCAGTGTGGGAGTAATGCCACTGAAACGGTGTAGATGATGGGGCAGCAAATTAAAAAAAAAAAAAAAGGAATGGAAAGGAAAAGAATAAAATAATTTGGAAAAAAATGAAAGAAAACATAAAATAGAAAGAAGGGGGGAAAAAAACGACGGAAAGACAAAGCTATCACTATGTTCTGGAATTCATCATATCAAATCGATAGTATGAGGTCCCGTACCGGAAACGGTGCAAAACAAATAGATGAATTAAAGCAAAGAACATACACATACACACACACACACACTCACATACACACAAGTACACATAGATAGATAGATAGATAGATAGACAGACAGATGGATAGACAGACAGATAGATAAGCATACAGTACAGAAAGGCCAATAAGAAGCTGTTTTCAAAATAGCAAAAAAAGCAAAGTTTTTTTTAAAGACCATCAATCAAGCGCGTAGAAAGAAGTACCATAATAAAATGTAAAAGAAACTGACAAGAACAGAAAACTAAGAAATCACTCAAGCACACGAAAGCAAAAGGGCAACATCAAACATCACAAGATCATCCACACCACACCCACACCACACAATACCACACGCCATACCTACATCACATCATACCACACCACACCACACCCACACCACACCACACACCACACCACACCACACCCACACCACACCACACACCACACCACACACCACACCACACCACACCACACCCACGCCACATCACACACCACACCACACCACACCCACGCCACATCACACACCACACCACACCACATCACACACCACACCACACCACACCCACGCCACATCACACACCACACCACACCACACCCACGCCACATCACACACCACACCACACACCACATCACACACCACACCACACACCACATCACACACCACGCCACACCACACACCACATCACACACCACACTCCCACACCACACAACATCCACATGTCTGTTTGTCAAAACGGAGGGGATGCACGCTGTCTGTGTGACCTGTGTTGACCTCTCTGACCCCGTGGCTCGCGCGATCCGATGGCAGGAGGGGAGGCGGGGAGTGGGGGGTGGGTGGGCGGAGAATGGAGGGGGGCTGGTAGGGGGGCAGAGTCCGCCACGTGGTTTGCTAGAGGTGGACAACGTCCTCAAAACTCCAACACCCAACCACCCACCCCATTACACACACCCTCCCTCGAGTCCCCCCCCCCTCTTCCCTCCCTACCCACTTTCTCCTGCTACCCCTCCTCCTCCCCCTCGCCCCTTTCCACCCTGCCCAACCCCCACCCCATCCTCACCCCCCATCGTGTTCATCCTCACCAGCCACTGGGTGGCAATTTGCAGACCCACCTGGGCTGTGGTGTGGTCAGTGGCGGAGGTTCTGGTGGTAGTGAATGCAGGAGACGGAACAGGTTTAACGAAGAAAAAGGGAGGGAGGGGAAGGGGGGGGGTGGAGGGGTTGATGGTAGTGGTGGTGATGAGGGCATTGAAAGAGGGGTGGGGGTGGGGTGGGGTGGTGGGCGGAGATCGGCTTCAATTTGGTTGCCTGCCGCAAGTCGACAGCAGCCGACACGTCCATTTGCCCAGTTATTTGGAGACCTCGGCGTTCACTGGCTGTTTTTGTGAGCAGGCAGGAGTAGTACTGGAAGTAGTAGTAGTGGTTGCGGTAGCAGTAGTTGTTGTTGCTGCAACAGCATTAGTTGTAGCAGCAGCAGTAGCAGAAGCAGCCAAAGCAGTATCAGCAGCAGAAGCAGTTTCTTGTAGCAGCCGCAGCGGCAATAGTAGTAGTTGTAGTAGTAGTAGTAGTGGCAGTAGCTACAGTAATAATAGTAATGAGGTCTTTCTTGGCGCACGCCTAGCAGTCTATATAGATAAATACATTGATATGCAGGAATGTATGAATGTCTATTTCTTCCCTTCTTCGATATATATTTGTTGGGCTTTCGGGTGATTATCAAGTAATCATGGAGATCAAAGAAATTATGTTAATTTCGATCACTGTGATGAAGATCTTTTAATGCATCAGTGCACACGCACACCAGCCAACCGGCCAGAAAGCAGTCCACATCCCTATCCACACCACACCCACCCACCCACCAGCCCCTCCCACCCACACAGCGCCCAGGGGGGTATGGGAGGAGGTGGGGAAGGGGAGGGGAGGGGAGGCCCCAGCCTAGCCACAGAAACAACATGGGCGGACCCCCAGTCTGCAAGCCCGTCATTACCGGACAGGGCCACAAAGGGGAGGTTACCACCGCTGCTGACCCGAGGGAACGCCCATTGTTACCCCCCTTGATGGCCGCCATATTGCTCGTGGGGCAATTCCGCCCGAACTCCCTGGCCCCGGAACTCCATGCAGTTTTTGTCCGGGGTGGAAAGATTGGGGTGGGAGGTGGAGGGGAGAGACAGACTGATAGACTGACAGAAGAAACACCGACAGAGAGGAAGAGAGAAGGAGAAAGAGACAGACAGATAGATAGTACAGAGAGAGAAGGAGAAAGAGACAGACAGATAGATAGTACAGAGAGAGAAGGAGAAAGAGACAGACATATAGATAGTACAGAGAGACAGACAGAGATAGAAGGATGGAGAGACAGACAGATAGATAGTACAGAGAGAGAAAGAGACAGATAGTACAGAGAGAGAAGGGGAAAGAGGCAGACAGATAGATAGTACAGAGAGAGAAGGGGAAAGAGGCAGACAGATAGATAGTACAGAGAGAGAAGGGGAAAGAGGCAGACGGATAGATAGTACAGAGAGAGGAGGAGAAAGAGGCAGACGGATAGATAGTACAGAGAGAGGAGGAGAAAGAGACAGGCAAAGAGCACAGAGAGAGAAGGGAGAGACAGGCAGATAGTACAGAGAGAGAAGGGAGAGACAGACAAACAGAAAGTACAGAGAGAGGAGGAGAAAGAGACAGGCAAAGAGCACACAGAGAGAAGGAGACAGAGACAGGCAGGTCGTACAGAGAGAGAAGGAGAAACATACAAACAGATAGTACAGAGAGAGAGAAGGATAAAGAGAAAGATTACACAGAAAGAAAAGGAGAAAGAGACAGATTGCACAGAGAGAGAAGGAGAAAGAGACAGACAGATAGCACGGAAAGAGAAAGAGAGAGATACAGACACACGGCAGAGAGACAGGGAGAGACCGACAGACACAGGGAGAGACAGAGACAGAGAGGAGACAGAGGCACATTCAGAGAGGACTTAAAAGGGCCAGTTACTCACTCCGCTGACCTGGGGTGGGGGGGGGGGGCTGTGCATTGTAACCTCCCTTGATCGCCGCCATATTGCTTGGGGTTGATCCGGCCCCACTAATTGTCACCGGAACTCTCCATAGTTCTGATGACAGAAAGAGATGGAGACAGACAGACAGACACAGACAGACACAGATAGACACAGAGACAGAGATAGAGAGACAGACAGAGACAGATAGACAGAGATACAGAGACAGAGACACAGAGAGACAGAAACGGACAGACATACATACAGACAGACAGAGACAAGCAGGGAAATAGAAAAACCAAAGACCGTATTGTGAAATATACTTCAATTTCCGGTCTTTGGACTCCGAGCTTCTGGCGCTGTATCTGTGTGTGTTCCATTCTAAAACGTTTCTAGTTCTATTCCCTCCTCTGTCTGTCCGTCTGTGGCTGTTTGTCTATCTGTGTCTATCTTTCTATCTGTGTGTCTGTGTTCTCCTTCTACAAAATGTCTCCATTTTCATGTCTCTGTGTCTCTGTCTCTCCGTGTCTGTCTCTGTCTGTGACATTCCACCTCTCCCCCACCCTTATCTCCCCCTTCTCTGTATCAGACTGTTTTACTTGATTTTCTCTGCATCATCATTATCTCAGATCTAAGAAGAAGGATTGTTAAAACTTTGTTTGTTGGTTTGTTTATTCGTTTTGGGGTTGTTTGTTTGTTTGGGGTTGGTTTGTTTTTTTGTTGTTGTTGTTGTTTTTGACAGTTCAAATCGCGTTTCGGAAGTTCAATTTATTTGTTGCTGCCTGTCGTTTTTCTTGTTCGTTGTTTGTGACGTCTCTTATTTATCAGTTTATTTATTTATTCATTCATTTATTTATTTATCTATTTATTTATTTATTTATGTTACTTTTTTCATGTCATGAAATATGGTGTGCATGGCTTCTCAATATCATTATGAGAGTCAGGGAAGTTCTAAAAACACAGACTGGCAATGACACGAATGCAGAGAGAGAGAGAGAGAGAGCGGGGGGCGGGGGGCGGGGGGCGGTAGTTGGGCAGGCAGGCAGGCAGGCAGGCGTGAGGTACGTCAGATGATGTACGAGTGGCAGAGCTTCCCAGCTGTGATTTCCACTTGTGTTTTCACTGAAGTTGACGGGCTGTACAACAGTGCCACGTACCTCCATGACACACGTGGATTCCCTGACTGCCTGTGACAGACACTGCCTTCTTGTGGATCTTGGTGCACGTCACTGCCTGTATATGGTGTGGTATGGTGTGGTGTGTGTGGGGGGGGGGTGGGGGGGAGGCTTGTATAATAATTATTATTATTGTTGTTACTATTATCATTATTATGTTTTTAATTAAATACGAAATCAGATTTTTTTTTTTTTAATATACTGTATCATATATTTAGCACGAATATTTCAGGACTCTGTGTGTGTGTGTGTGTGTGTGTGTGTGTGTGTGTGTGTGTGTGTGTGTGTGTGTGTGTGTGTGTGTGTGTGTGTGTGTGTGTGTGTGTGTACGTGTGAGTGCGTTTGTGCGTGTAATCTCCATACTCAATAGAATTAGCCAGCTCAAAACTCCTGACACCACCACTATCAACCAAGACTCGGGACTTGTATTGTTGAAGACTTACTTCTCACCCTCCCTTATAGCACAACACAAACACCGACATCTCACCGGCACTCCCCCCCCCCCCTTCTCCTCCTGCCCCTAAACCTCTCTGTTCCTCCCTCCCTCTCCCTCCCTCTCTCTCTCCCTCCCTCCCTCTCCCTCCCTCTCTCTCCCCTCCCTCTCTCTCCTCCCCTTCTCTCCCTCTTCTTCCCTCTCGCTCCCCTCTCTCTCTCTCCCACTTTTCTCTCTGTACTTACTGCTACATCTCTTTGTTTCTCTGTGAATATTTTCATTCATCTTCATTTTCTCTTTGCCCTGAGAGCTGGATTAAAAAAAAAAAAGCACATGTATACTTATTCCAGTTCCCTCAATTAAGGAGAAAAAAACCAACAACAAAAACTTGGTTCGTTCGTTCTCTTTTTGTTTCTCCATCTTCCACTTCACCCCCCCCCCCCCCTCCCCCAACAGTCGGGGCGGAGTGAAAAGCTCCACCCCATGTGGCTGAAGGTCTGGCACCATCTTGTGCTGAAACCTAACACCTGGCGGCACCGTGACCTGTTCCAACTAACACACCTCGCGCTTATACAGGTGTCGTGCAGGTAAAAAAATTATAAAAAAAAAAAGAGAGAGAGAGAGAAAAGTATGGAGAAGATTATAGTACATGTATCAGGTGTGCTGGATAATCTCCCTGTTCGCACTGTACAATCGGTGTCAATAATTAATACTGCAGTCCCCACTTTTCCTGGTTCCCCGGGCGCAAATCTTGCCATCAATAAACCACAGTTGGAATGAGGCCTAAACAACAAGGCGCATAAATATGAACTGCCTGGGTGAAACTAATATGTTCAGGAGAAAACACCTATAAAGATATAGCCAGAAATATGTGTCTTATAGACACTAAACCAGGAAAGGATGGGTAAAATAGGTTCCGGCAGGTAGAAGCAAAAAATACACAAGACTCATGATGCAGCCATAATATCCTCCGTGTGAAAACCTCACAGGTGAAGTCACCACCAAGGTGGCGAGGGGGCGGGGGTTAGGGGCGGGGGGTGGGGGGGGTCACCGCCAAAGGAAAGAGGAAGAGACCAGGTGTAAGTAAAACCCGGCCACTTGACACCTGCACGTCTACCCCGGGTGCACGGCAGCTCGCTGACAGACCACTGCTCCACCCGCCACTGTGTGGTGGCCCCTACCCACCCCACACACCCCTCCCCTCCACAAGGCGACGGAGGTCCGAACCCGAGGGGCCCAGCGAGCCGTGAAGCAATGGGCCTCTCCGCGGGTGATCACCCGTGAAATCCATTCCGTGGAGCTTTCAGCAGATTTTCTGTGGCCGGGGCCCGAGGTGGCAGGCCGACGGGGGGAGGGTCTGACACCTGTGAAAGGAGCTAAGCTGTCCACTGGCCTGGGCTGACCGGCCACACCACCGGACCTTGGTTCTTGGGGGGAGGGTGGGGGTTGGGGGGCAGTGGCTCTTGTCACTGACCGAGCGTTGTGTTTGGAAACGCGACCAGCACAGGTCGGTGGGGGGGGGGAACGTTCACACAGCTGCAGCTAATGGTTTCCTTTTGTCACCTCCGCGAGCACACAGAACATACAATTTTTGGTTGTTGCATTTTCAGCTTCACCTGATTGTAAAGCTATAGCTGTGGGCTGAACAAACCTTGGTTTTCTTTTGTGTAGCTCTCCTTTTTTTTCTTCCCCATACAATGACTTTAGACGGATCGACTCACAATGAAAGATGTAAACAATTCTCTTCTCTTTTTTTTCTCTTTTTTTCTTTTTTGTTTCGAAATTACTTTTAAGACGCAATGTATTAATCCTTTTAAGAACCCAAAGAAAGAATGATCTTATTCAATGTCTGGTTTCATTTTTTTCTTCAGAGTGTGTATGTGTGGCAGAGTGTGGGGAGAGAAGGGGGTATCACCGAGACCATTTAGAGTATTGTATTGTATTGTATTGTATTGCTCCTTTTGTCACAACAGAATTTTCTGTGTGAAAATCGGGCTGCTCTCCTCAGAGAGAACTCGTCGCTACACTAAAAGCGCCACCCATTTTTTCTGCCTGTAATTTTATTTAGTTTCCTATTGAAACTGGATTTTTTTTTCTACAGAATTTTGCCAGGGACAACTCTTTGGTTGCCACGGGTTCTTTAACCTGCGCTAAGTGCATGCTGCTCTGGGCTGTGCAGGTGTACGGATGGACAATCACAACCTGACTGGATCTGAGAATCAACTTCATGCCTCCGATCGTGTTGATCTCCAGGTACATCTAACACCACGGACGTCAAGTCCAGAGTTTCCAAACTGGGTTCAAATCGTCTTTGAAAACATGCAACACTGGAGAGTCTGAGAATGAACAGAAAATCAGCAACTGTCATCCAAAGGTGAGGTAGGGTCAAAGGCCCGGGGTGTAAGATACACATGTGTTGTAGCACAATGCCGCCTTGGCCTAAATGATGCCGTTCTGTCTCTTTTGTGGAACAACAATGAAAATGCCATCACAGTTGTAGTTTAAGCGCATTGCAGAAACAATGTTTAAAATAATAATAATAATAAAACCAGAACAAAGCACCGCACGCTGTATCGCGACGATCCAGCCAGTCATACATGTGTTGGTGTGGGGGTGGAGGAGGTGGGGGGGTGGAGGGGTGGAGGTGGAGGAGGTGTAAAGGTGGAGGTGGAGGGGTGGAGGTGGAGGGGTGAAGGTGGAGGAGGTGGAAAGGTGGAGGTGGAGGGATGGAGGTGGAGGGGTGGAGGTGGAGGGATGGAGGTGTAGGAGGTAGAGGGATGGAGGTGGAGGGATGGAGGTGGAGGGATGGAGGTGGAGGGATGGAGGTGGAGGAGGTGGAGGGATGGAGGTGGAGGGATGGAGGCGGAGGAGGTGGAGGGTGGAGGTGGAGGGGTGGAGGACATACGTTAGTGTGCTCGTCGGTGTATATGATGTTTGCAAGTATTGAGTTCCGTTTTCACTGTCGCTGAATGATATTCTTACCTCCCTTGTCTACAGGACAAACTCTGTGTGTGTATGTGTGTGTGTGTGTGTGTGTGTGTGTGTGTGTGTGTGTGTGTGTGTGTGTGTGTGTGTGTGTGTGACCATAAACACATCACCTAAGAGACAGAAACAAACCAAACCGAGCCAGAACTGAAAACGATGTGCAGAAATAAACAGAAGACAAAAAGACGATTAAAGATAAATAAGAAAAGGAAAAAGGAAGGTTTTTTCCTGAAGAAAAATAAGAAAAAAAAAGAAGGCGTAGGAGGGGGAAGAAGAAGAAGAGGTAGAAGGAGGAAGAAGAGAAGAAGAAGAGGAAGGAAGAAAAGAAGAAAGAAAGTAAAAGCTCGCTGCCTTTCAACAGAAACAAGAACAACAACCCAGCAGCAAGGATATGAATGAAGTGGAGACAATACAAGATGAGGGGAAGGAGGGAAAAAGGAGGCGGGAAGGAGGAGGCGGAGGAGGAAGAGGAGGAGGGGGCGTGCCCACGGAGCGAGTGTTGCCACAGGTGTTCAGATTAGCCGCTGACTGGGGCTCACTCACCTGTGACACGCCGCCTTTAGCTCTGGCACCTGCGCCGATACGCTACTCTGGTTTTCTCCAAGTCGTTTTTGCTTTTCTTTTTTTTTTTCTTTTTTTTCTTTTTATTCGCTTGTAATTCTTTTGTGGCAGTGATGTGTGTGTGTGTGTGTGTGTGTGTGTGTGTGTGTGTGTGTGTGTGTGTGTGTGTGTGTAATTATTTTGGGACAGTGAAGTGTGTGTGTATGCGCGCGCACGTGTGTGTGTGTGTGTGTGTGTGTGTGTGTGTGTGTGTGTGTGTGTGTCCGAGACAAAAATTACCTCTCTCTTTTTTGTCGCTCCGGATTTCCCCCCCCCCCTTTTTTTGAATGAGAGGGATGGAGAGATTGATAACTGTGGTGGTAGTTCTTGTTGCATGCATCTTTTTTTCCTGGTACATCATTTTTGATGGGTGTGGAAGGATGGACAAGTGATGGGTGGTGGATGACTGGGAACGGGTAGGTGGATGGGTGGGCGGATAACAATCATAAAGGACACTTTCTAGCGCAACGTAATATGCTGTTTGTAATTGTTTTACATGTATACTACCATCATAAATGTTCCATTCCATGCTTACATCGCGCGCGCGCGCACACACGCACACACACACACACACACACACACACACACACACACACACACACACACATCATATTATTAGATTAGGTTAAAAAGCAAATAACTAAGGCCTTACAACAGATTGCTCCTAACCCTTTTCCAGATAAACTGCTTTGGACAATTCGTGTGTGTGCATCGATCTGTGGATGCGCGCATGCATGCGTGAATATATATATATGTGTGTGTGTGTGTGTGTGTGTGTGTGTGTGTGTGTGTGTGTGTGTGTGTGTTTATATGAGCGTATATGTGTACATGTGTGTGTGTGTGCTTATGTGTATTCATGAAAGTGTTTGCAAAGAGCACGCGTGAAGCTCTCACTCTGTAACGGTTTTCAATGCACGCGCCTGCAATATGTCAATGACTATCAGTGGCTTTCATATCCAAGTTAATTTGGTACAACAATCTGACGCTCCGCCTTGATACTCACCAAGGGGAGGGAAGGTTACGGGGGGTTGCGGGGGGGGGGGGGAACAAGGGGCGGACAACCACAAGGCCCATTCCACTGCCACGCTCCAGCGCACCAAGTCCGAGAGAAACGATCAGAAAGATGGCTGCAGTTGCCCGCCCCTGTTTAGACAATCCGTGTTACCTGGCCCCGCTCAGCTCCGCTGTTTTAACCCCCGTGTGACGCAGGTCACATGCCCCATGAACGATGAACTCAACCTTGTCCTAAGCCCTGGTGACAAATTGACTCGTAGGGGCTTAAACCAGGGTGACGTTCTGCCACCTGTAGCTTTTAAATGTGTTTTGTGCTTCATCGATATGGAAACAGCATATACATTATAAACGAAAAACGTTCAATGTGTGAACAAAACTTTCAGTGTTTCATTTCAAGTTTAAACAACAGCAACAACAACAACAACAACAACAACAACAACAACAACAGCAACAACAACAACAACAACAACAACAACAACAACAACAACAACAACAACAACAACAACAATGTAGGGAGGAGGAGGTGGGGGAAGAAGAAAGAAAAAAGGAAGAAATCTCCCCCTTACCTGTCGGCAATCACTTGGTTCCCCTTTGCCAACTTTGATAAAATGTAACCCTCAACAAGATCAATGTGACAGAAAAAGAAGATGCTACTTTTAAGACAATGCTCTCTGAGAAATAATGGGAACTAAGCAAGTTCGTCACTACCGTTCATGTTTTCAAGATTAGATCTCTCTCTCTCTCTCTCTCTCTCTCTCTCTCTCTCTCTCTCTCTCTCTCTCTCTCTCATTTGCTCGTTCACTTGCTTGCTCATTCACACACCAATACAATTTCCAAAATTGCGAAATCGCTAAAAGATTATCGGTCTCTCCTCTGGTGTCAGCTTTAAGTCTGGAATGTCCAAAGTCTTCAGCGATTCAGGTAAAAGTCATCGAAGTTCCCAAGACATGCACTCAAGAACGTTGAAACCCAGGACAGTTCTTTAGCCACCCAGGCGGACCAATCCGCTGTGACAGCTCAACTTGACATACCAAAACAATGACCAACAAATTGTCAACCAATAACCCAGCACTCCCACCCCCAGGAACGATATTAGTGCCAACGGGAATCAACAATAGACAAAGGCACAACAAGACGAGTCACCCCTTCCCATTCTTAAGCATGGTTAAGTCCTCATTCCAAAGACAGGTGGCTATCATCCAATTTTCAGTCTGGATATTGTCCAACTGAACGATTCCCATGTCCACCCACCCCACCCCCCAAACAAGTGATCGTTCCTTAGCTGTACAGGTAAGCGTTCCTTATCTATATAGGTGAGTGTTCCTAAGCTATACCTGACCTCCGACAAGTATCCAGCTCATGTAGAGGTTGGCTTCATTCACAAGGGTGGGGAGTGTCTATCACAGCAGACAGCATCGTCACAAAAGGGGCAGCAGAGAGGGGCAGGCTGTGTGGCGCTGCTTGATCACCTGATCACAAGAGTCCGTGAGGCCCCAGTGACACCGTCAATGACCCCTTGCTGGACACAGCCAGCCAGAGCGCAGTGCCAGACGCCAGCTCTGAGGCAAGGAGTCAAGGAGGGAGCAATCTGGACAAGGGGCGAGGCGAGAGGCTGCCTGCTTATGTTTCATAGACACAATCGTCTTAGACTTGTCGCTTTGACGCCCTCACGAGGGCTCTTCATAACGCTGTCTGCTCGCTCTTGGCGACCCCAGTTGGCCGCCTGTCTGAGCGCTCCCGTGCTGGCTCGGTGCGTGTGCGTGCCGTCAGTTAACCGATTAATGATGTGTGGGCCGGGTAGAGACAGGCCACTAACCCCTTGGTGTATGTGGGCGGGTGGATGGGTGGATTTGTGTGTATGTGCATCTGTGTGTGTGTGTGTGTGTGTGTGTGTGTGTGTGTGTGAATGTGTGTGAGTATCTCTGAGTGTAAATGTGTGTATGTGTGTGTATGTGTGCGTATGTGTTTCTGTGAGTGTGTGTGTGTGTGTGTCTGTGTGTGTGTGTGTGTGTGTGTGTGTGTGTGTGTGTCTGTGTCTTTGTGTGTCTTTGTATGCATGTTCGGGCGTGTGCGTACGTGTGTGGGGGACGATAAAGGGGCACTCGCTTCATGTATCATCAGTTTTTCACACCCGGAGTGTATAATGTATCATTTATCTTATTTTCATTGTCATAGGGCAAATTCGTTGCGAATGTTGATGTATCAAGTTGGAAACTCGTTAGTATATTCTATATACGTAACTAGAGTAACCCACTGGATGATGTTATTGCCTGGTTTGGAACACACAGACTGTAATCGTGTTGCTCGGGACCAACCCATTTATTTATTGTGACTTGTTTTGCTGGCAGCAGAAATTTTGTCTCTGTTGTAATTTTCAGTTAAGTTTCAAGAAACAAGCGTTTCTTCATTCAACCGCTGTAGTGGGGGAAAAAACCTTTGACATACAATTATTTACACACATTATTTTTTTTCTTGGTTGAAACTAGTTATTTTGTGTTGCTTGGAATATACATATATTTTGTATGAATGTTAAACAGCACAAATATATCTTTTTATTTGTGGTTATGTTTCAGGTCGGACATTGTTCCACGCACGGCTCTTCCATGCTAGTCACATGAGCTTCCGCCCCCCTCACCCCCCCTCCCCCCCCCCCCCACCGCCTTCCTATCCACACTTACCCTCTTTCACACCCCTCCACCTACCCCTACTTACTTACACCCCCCACCCATCCCCACACCCAACCCCCACCTCCCTGTTCCGCCAGTCACTGTTCTTGGCACTTGTAATCCCCCACCACCACACCGCCTCCCACCCCTTTCTCGTTCTAGCCCTTCTTAGCCCCCCACCCCTTAACCCCCCACCCTCTCCCCTAGCCTGGCTGTCAGTTTCACACTGTAGGAGCTGTTTTAAGACAGCGGCACATAACCGTGGCTAAAATCTCCACCACCACCATCACCACCACCCACAACCCGCCTCCTCCGTCCGGTGACTATTTTCTTTTCCGAGTGCCCTTTTCAAAAGCAGACGGCTTAAGTCGGGTCGGATCGGAAGGAAGGGGGCCGTGGCTCGCGCTAATCAAGCGCGGCCAGGAGCTAACCTCGCCTTGTGTTGGGAACAGCTTTCACTGCCGCCCAGTGGTGGGGGACGGAGCTGGAGAAAGCGCCGGATAGAGAGGCGGGAGGTGGGGGGATGTGGTATGGAGGGGAGGTTTGAGCCCCAGGGATAGGGATAATCTTTGGCCCAACAGAAGGCGGGGGGAATTAGGGTCTGCGCCCCACAAGAAAGGTGTCAAGATTGCCGCCTCTGTCAGGTCCAACCCAAACTGGGAGGAAGGATTGGGGTGTGGAGGTGGCGGAGTGGTCACGATCCGCGCGTGCTGGCTGCTGGCGCTCCATCCACGTGTTGTGCTGACTGTTGACGTTAGATCAAAGGTTGTGAGGGGGAGGGTTGAGGAGGAACAGAGGGTGGCTTGTGGACCGGAAACAACCGCTTTTGTCACGGTTCCAGTCTTGTGGGCTCTTAGTGAAGTGATGATGACCATGGTGAGGGTGGAGACGATCAGTTTCAGTTTTCAGTTTCAGGCTCTCAAGGAGGCGTCACTGCGTTTGGACAAATCCATATACACCACACCACACCTGCTAGGTAGATGACTGAACAGCAGCATAACCCAAACGCGCTTCATCATGCCCTGAGTGCATGCTTATATATTTGTGTACATATCAGAGTGGATTTCTTCCACAGAATTTTGCCAGAGGAGACGATCAATATGGAGAAGGATGACTTTCCCAGAAATGTCTACGCCGTCGTATATATGTCTACACGCTGCGCTTTGTCTGCTTCCACTCATCGCCATCCACGTATGGTAGAGAGAATAAAAATCATATTGCCAAAAGTTTATAAAAGACGATAAAACGGGGTTTGTACCACGAAGATATACAGAAGATAATGTCATTACTATGATAGAATGCCTTTTTTTGTTTGTTTGTTTGTTTGTGTGTTTGTTTGTTTTTTTTTGTTTTTGTTTTGTTTTTTTAGAAAGAAAGCTTCATGGATTGCTTGTATTTATCGATCTTGAAAAAGGTTCGATTCAGTTAACTGGGATTATATGAACAATGAATTAAAAGCTTTTCGATTTGGAGAAAATTAACGAAAATGGGTATCCTCATTCTGTACAGATAGTAAGTCGTATGTAATAGTTTATGGGAATCAGGGTTCTGCACACTTAAGGAAAGAAGGAACAGCCACAAACCTGTGCGTTATTTCAAGATGGTTAACGGTCTATGTCCTAATTACCTAAAGGATCTTGTTCCTGGTCTTGTTTCAGACGGTAACCCTCACCATAGACACAGGTCATTGGAACGCACCGTACCAGATTTCACACCGAACTCTATCGGAAATCATTCATATCATCCACTACTTATCTCTGGAATTCTCTACCTGATTATGTTAAAACCAGCAATTCCTTAAGCCAGCTTAGGCATTACCTGTGTGCTAACGATGCTGTTATTACTTTGGTAAACGGAAGGAACAATCATTCACTGTCGACCTCGTCTAGGGATTAGTAATTCAAGAGAAGATATGTTCAACAGACATTTAATAAACGACCCACTTTGTGCTTGTGGCACTGCAAGCGAAACTGCTGAACATTATTTGTTATTTTGTCAAGACTTTCATATGGCTAGGGCAAACACAATTTAACTTTATCTCCAAACTACATCAACTTATAAAGTCTGTTGTATGGAGATCCTGATCTCCAAAATCATACAAATATATTCATATTTCAAACTGTTCACCACTTTATCTCCGATGCAAATAGATTTTAACTTAAGTATTTGTGAAGAACGGGCATAACACGATTCTATTTGTTAAATATGTGTTGGATGTCATACTATATTCTTGACTGACCAAATGTTCAAAGTTGAATGGACTGGCTAATGATCTGTCAGAATTTCTCCTCTCCCCTCTGCTCCCCACTCCCCCACCACCTTACCCACCGTTTTTCTAAATTTCTTTTTTTTTTCTCTTTGTGTTTCTCTTCTATCAGGCCGATCCCTCTGGTGACTATGAATTAAATCTCATGTTAACACTGATTTAGCATTATTTTATTTTGTATGTATTTATTTGTTTTATTTCATTACTTAGTGTTTATGAAAGTTATTTGATACAAATGATTATATGGTTCATCAGCCGTCATGCTAAAATAGAAGTGCAACGTTGTGAGCACAGTATAAGCTTTAAAAAGAAATCAGAGGTATCAACATAGCAGATACTGATTATAAAATTTGGCAGTTCGCAGATGGTATGTCTTTTACGTTAGAAGGTGACAAAAATTCACATGCAAAATTGTTTGAATCTTTAAAGAGATTTTAAGATATTTCAGTGTTAAAATGAACACGAGAAAACAGTGGATAGTTGGTTGTGCAGAAAAAAAAAGTATTCATCAGAAAAATACCTACCACATAAAAAAGTAATGGAATCCAAAAGAGTTTAACATAATAAAGCTCTGGTTTCCGAAGGAAATTTCTCCAGTGATTGAAAGGGTTACTCGAGACAAATTTTTAGAAGCCAAAAATTTATCAGAATATTGCTGAAAAGAACAACAACACGTATTGGAAGAGTAGTTGTATCAAAATATTTGATTCTATCTAAACGTATTTACTTGTGAATTCTTTTACCAAACTCACCTGACAGACAGATCATGCAGTTGTGTTATGAGTTATATGGGATGACAAAAATGAATGATGACATTAGGAGACAGTAGTCTGTCCATGGTATATAAAAGAGGGGATTCGTTTTCTAATCGTTCAGACTCTAAGGTATAAAAAAAAAAAAATGAAGAAAATACTGACGTTTCTGTCTTGGAGTGGATGTCAAGAACAATTGTGGTCCAAAACGTTTTCCATTCTGAGAGATGTTTTTACTGCATATACTGACTTTTGCAAAATCTTGGAGTAAAAAAGGGGGTGAGGAAGTACTAGCTGAGCCCATAGTTTTAATGGAAAAATTCACGATATGCCATATGAGAAATGGGCAGGACAAAGCTTTTAATTCACGATATGCCATATGAGAAATGGGCAAGACAAAACTTTTTAAAGACTTGATTGATGGAAATGGTAAATTCTTCTTAACGTACCAGTCTTTTTCATACAAAAAAGAATATACAAGATGTATTCATTATTCGATTAAACATTATAAGAATACTGAGATTGAAAACAACTTCTAATTAATATAAATAAAGTGTCCAGCATCAGATCATTTCTGACAAGGAAGAAAAGTTAAATACACGGTTGGACTAGGAAGCAATATTGAAAACGATTTCCAAAACAAACGATATTGAGTTAAAATGGTTTCAAATGAGATTATGTCATCGAATCCTTGTGACAATCACCAATTTAAAAAAAAATCACCAAAAAACAAAACATGTGTTTGACAGATAATGACATATGCAACTTCTGTGATAAAGAGGAGTCTCTAAATCATTATCTATATGATTCCCAGTATTGTCATTTTTTGGAAAAAATACAGTGTATCATCATTCAATTCTGTTAACATTGTGCTGCCCTCAGCTTGAAAAATAAGCTTATTTCATTTGGAACTGAAAAAAAGCAACAACAGTAGAACTGATGACGTATTAGATCTTATCTTATTATTTGGAAAATTCTTCATATACAGATGCAGAATAAACAAACTTAAACCAAACATTCAAATGTTCTTGACTGAATTGTTGTTGCTGCTGTTGTTGTTGTTGTTTCTGTTCTCTGCCTGCTTGTATTTGCTTGTCTTTCATGTATTGTTGTCGTTGTTCTCATGTTGTTGTTGTTTTTTCCATTCGGTGTTCATGTTGAACAGTTTACCACACAACGAAGGAACGAGGGAAGAGCAAAAAAAAAAAAAAAAAAAAAAAGAACAAATGAAAATAGAAAACACCAGCGACCCTAACGACGACAGTGGGGCCTGTCATAGATTACAGTGATTTCAGCCACTGCGTCCTTTAAAGGTCGTAATATTTTCTGAAACACCGATGAAGTGTATATGACGGGCAGTGACAAAAGGCAAAAATTTCTGCAGCATATACCTATGTGTCCCCGCACACCCTTTTTTTCTTTTCTTTTTTTTATGCATTAATTCAATGTGGTGTATTGTATCCGTATCGTCTTGTATTATGATTTTGTGCATTGTAAACCTTGAATTAATATAACTGTTTGAAAACAATTTGATCAGTTTACTTGCATATTTATTCCTTTGATTATTCGTTTGTTTCCATGTTTATTTGTAGCTTTTGTTGTTGTTTTTTTTCCGTAAAGTTCGCCCTCGTATAACCATGCAAGATCAATGCATCAGAATGATAGCCCCACAACCACCACCATCATCACCAGAACCACAACCACCTCCACTACTATCATCATAATCATCATCATACCATCACAACCACCACTATTATCATCATCGTCATCATCATCATCAACACCATCATCATCGTCATCATCATCATCAACATAATCATCGTCGTCATCATCATCAAATTCTTCTACAGACTGAAGACCCCACTGGTCACAGGCAGACGTGAAGAGGTGTGGAGAGGGGGGCAGAGGCCACAGGTAATTATGTACCCGGGGTTTAGCCAGGGGGGATGGAGGGGCGGGGGGAACATAGGGAGGGGTGTCGGGGTGGGTGAGCGGAAGGAATTAGCGGGCAGGGTCCGAGAAACTGACCGCCCAGGTGCGAAACAACAACACCACTGACCGTTGACTCTACACCTTTGCACACTAATCCCCGAATAGTGAAAAAAAAAAAAAAAAAGAGAGAAAAAAAAAATGGTTGGGCGGAGGGGATTGGGGTGGCAGAAAAAGCTTCCCCACAGAAGATTTAGCCTCCGGAGAGTTAACAGGGACCCCCCCAAAAGGGCCGGATCAGTTTTTGCCGAACGGCCGGTAATACCTCTCCACCCCCTTCTTCCACATCAATGACCTGTCACCTGCTGCTGCGGTCCTGTCAATCACTGAGTCATTTGCTCACCCAGTCAAGTCAATAAGGTAAACATATTGAATAATTCCATTCATTAATCACTAGTTAATCACATGCTAAATTGATTCATTCATTAATCGACTAATCAGTCAATAGGAATGCAAGTCGGCTGAACTGAAATTAACTAATCAATGAAATTTTGTCGATCGATCATACAAGTAACACTGTGTAGGTCAACCACGTACTAGGAAGGACATATGGCTTTAAAAAAAAATGATGATGTTATACAGACAAATTGCAGAAAATAATGAGGTGGGTAAGGAGAAAAGAAAGAAAGAGAAGGAGGAATGTGAAGAAAGAGAAGCAGGAGAAGAAGAAAAAGAAAGAAAGAGTTCAGTGAGAGAGGAGGAAAAGAACAAGACGAAGAAGACGGAGAAGAAAAACGGAAGACTTCAAATGAGGCATTTCGTTCAGTTAAGAAATAAAAGAATACAGTGTATTCTCTGCACATATCACTTCACGATATTGCCAATTTTATAATTCCTTTTTTTTTTCTTTGAGAGAGAGAGAAGAGAGGGAGAGAGAGGGGGGGGAGAGAGGAGAGAGAGAGAGAGAATGAAGGAGGGGAAGTTAAGAGAGAGGGGAAGGAGGGGAAGACTCCCTGTCGTCAAAATACGAAACTACTCTCTCTATGATTTTATTCAGTCATTTTTGTTTCATAACTTGATTTTCTAGGTAATGTTCGACTAAACGTGTTATCTAAAGGCTCAGCTCAACTCATTTGCAGTTAAACCATTTGGGTTACATCACAAAATGAGGGGATCTAAGAAAGGTAGTGAGGGAGAGGAAGAAATGGAAATGGATGAAATTTACATACATGAGCAAATGATAAAAAAAAGGAAAAGAAAAGCAGCAACTAAATGAAATAAAGTAAGCAGGACATCCACCGCCATTACTGGCACCACCTCTGCGCAAATAACCAGCACTACCAGTAGCAGTAGTAGTAATAGTAGTAGTTGTTGTTCTTGTTGCTGTAACAGTCGGAAAAGTGGTAGTAGTGGTGGTGCTGGTAGCGGTAGTAGACGTCTTCGTCGTCGTCGTCCAAGTAGTAGTAGTCGTAGTCGTTGTTGTTGTTTTTGTTGTTGCTGTTGCTGCTATTGCTGTGATAGTCTGGGTAGAGGTAGTAGTAGTAGTAATGGTGGTAGTAGTAGATCTGCCACTACTATCAGTAACAGTACTCTCTCTCTCTCTCTCTCTCTCTCTCTCTCTCTCTCTCTCTCTCTCTCTCTCTCTCTCTATATATATATATATATATATATATATATATATATATACATATACAAAACCTTATCCATTCTGATGCACCCCAGTCTCAAACAAACTGGCATGCACACAACATTTCTGTCTCTGGAACTTATTCATCATCAATGTCAGACATAGTTTTCGGGTCGAAATGAAGTCAGACATCCAGGACATGAAGTACATACATACATAGATTTCTAATATGTGTGTGTAAATGTGTGTGTGTGTGTGTGTGTGTGTGTGTGTGTGTGTGTGTGTGTGTGTGTGTGTGTGTGTGTGTGTGTGTGTATGTGTGTGTGTGTATGTGTGTGTGTGTGTGTGTGTGTGTGATGGGGAGGGGAGGAGAGGACGGAATTACTTTTCATTTCCGTGTCCATCTTCAATATAAAATGCACAGCTTTATCGCAGTAAAACGCCTCTTGAGGAAAACTCGTTCTGAGCGAGAGGGTTTTCCTGGATTGTCCGTTCCGCCCACAGCAAACAGCGCAGTTCCAAACCTATTGGCAAGTCCTCCACCACCACCGCACCCTCACCCCTGCGCCATCCCACCTCCCCACTCCTACACCCCACCACATCCACCTCCACCCCTCACACACACACACACACACACACACACACACACACAGAGTTGTCAAACTCGATCCCGCAAACACAGGCTCATCATATCCATATTTTCTTTTCCTTTCTCCCTTTTTTGGGGTGAGGGGGGTGGGGTGGTGGTGGGAGGGAGGGGGGCTTTCCTCCACATTTTGGTTTTCCCACACGCCACACAAAACCTTTCCTCACCACTGATTGTAGCTGAATGGAAAGAGACAGAGACAGCGGCATGATAGAGAGAAAGGAACAAGACACGCACACACAGAGGGAGGGAGAGAGAGACAGAGAGAGAGAGAGATGATGGGAACAGCTGAAAGAGGGGAGTAGAGAGCCAAGACACATCGATACCTTAATATTATTAATTGAACAAGGGAAAGCCAGGCAGAAAGCATTTTTCATTCTTCATGTTGGAGAGATCTAACATCTGGTCACAGTGACTTCACTGCCACACACAACATCTGGTCACAGTGATGGTCACAGTGATTTCACTGCCACACACAACATCTGGTCACAGTGATGGTCACAGTGATTTCACTGCCACACACAACATCTGGTCACAGTGATGGTCACAGTGACTTCACTGCCACACACAACATCTGGTCACGGTGACTTCACTGACACACACAACATCTGGTCACGGTGACTTCACTGCCACACACAACATCTGGTCACGGTGACTTCACTGCCACACACAACATCTGGTCACAGTGACGGTCACAGTGATTTCACTGCCACACACAACATCTGGTCACAGTGACTTCACTGCCACACACAACATCTGGTCACGGTGACTTCACTGACACACACAACATCTGGTCACAGTGACTTCACTGACACACACAACATCTGGTCACAGTGACTTCACTGACACACACAACATCTGGTCACAGTGACTTCACTGACACACACAACATCTGGTCACAGTGACTTCACTGCCACACACAACATCTGGTCACGGTGACTTCACTGACACACACAACATCTGGTCACGGTGACTTCACTGACACACACAACATCTGGTCACAGTGACGGTCACAGTGACTTCACTGCCACACACAACATCTGGTCACAGTGACTTCACTGACACACACAACATCTGGTCACAGTGACTTCACTGCCACACACAACATCTGGTCACAGTGACTTCACTGACACACACAACATCTGGTCACAGTGACTTCACTGCCACACACAACATCTGGTCACAGTGACTGCAGAGAACGAACCTCAACGGGGAAAACATTGCATAGGATATCTTAAAACAACACGTTTGTAATTTGTTTCACATAAGTCTTACAGATAATCTTTTGTCGTGAATCTCATCAAAACAGAGATAACGATAACGATAACGATAACGATTTTTTATTCAGATAAAGGCCAAAGCCCCTTACTGAAGGGGGTGACATTAAAGAAAGATAAATAAGATTTTACATGACACACTATGCATCTTCAACGCAAACCAACCAAAAAATATCTAACACAGATGTTCAACAACATTCACGTGGTAACTATTCTCAATCTCTTCAATGCCTCATATATATAAATGGCCAAGTTACACAGAGTAGACTCATGTCTTGACGACATGAGCAAATTAAATCTAAAGTTAGATGGATCTTTATAATATTTTGGTTGGATTAGTTTTTGTCTGAGGTCACTCAAGGCAGGGCAACATAACACAAAATGTAGCTCGTCTTCCATACCCAGATTGCATAAACGACAAGTAAACACCGATTCCCTTAAATTTCCGTATCTAAAACAATGAGTAGCAATATCAGAAACACCAAATCTAAATTTTGTCAATGCACATTTTATGAATCTGTTCAATACCAACTCAATGTATGGTTCTATGCCATGCGATGTCTTGAAAAGTTTAAACTGTG
This sequence comes from Babylonia areolata, assembly GCF_041734735.1. Classification (NCBI taxonomy): domain Eukaryota; kingdom Metazoa; phylum Mollusca; class Gastropoda; order Neogastropoda; family Buccinidae; genus Babylonia; species Babylonia areolata. The sequence goes on from NC_134879.1 coordinate 9,364,067, forward strand.
CAAATCTGTTACTGTTTTGTATATGATCATGCCAGTCTTGCCACCTACAATCAATAATTCGTTGCCTAAAGCACTTTAAAAAACCGGCAATATCTTCAACCCCCTGATTGTCCCACACAAATGCAAAACCATAAGAATTCAAACACTGTCTAACACTCGTTGCCCACGTCTTTTTGCCATTATTATCTAAAGAATATAACATATTATATGCTTTAAATGGAAATCTGTTTTCATCCATTCTAGTCAATTTCAGCCAATATTTGATACATTTAATATATGAATTCAAATAAATCGGATATCTCCCCAACTCACCATAAACAAGATCATTTGGAGTTCGACTGTCTACATTGAGAAACCGTTTCATTGCAAATAAATGCGTTTTTTCTGTTGCTACATTATTTTCCAGTCCCCAAATTTCTGCTCCATACTGCAATATTGGCTGAACTTGAGAATCAAACAACCTACCAAATACACTAAATGAGCTACAATCTATTTTATACAAAATATGAAGTATTACAATAACTGCTTTCTTTGCTTTGTTAGCTATATCCTGACATGCAAAATTGAAACTGAGTCTAGTTGAAAAATAAATTCCAAGATACTTATATGCATTGACAACATCAATTCTTTCATTGCCATACGACCATCTTTCATTTCTTGCCAAATACCCTCCCTTACGAAAAACAACAATACTCGTTTTGTCCATGTTTACTTTTAAGTGCAAATTACTGGCAGCAATATATAAATTGTTCAATTGTCGCTGTAAACCAACTGTTGTTATAGATAACAAAATCATATCGTCAGCAAACAGTAAAACAAACAATTCAATCAAATCAAAAGTAACGCCGTGCTGACCATTCTGCATACTTTCTAAAGCAAGTTCATTGATAAAAAGTGAAAACAAAACAGGGCTACAAACATCCCCTTGTTTAACTCCACGAATACAGTTCACACACTCCGATAGTTTTGCCCCTGATCTCACTCTTGCTTTCACTTCTTCATACATACTTTTCACACAACGACACAACTTTCCACTAATACCATTTTTCAACAAAACAGGCCATAAAAGTTTTCTAGAGACAGAATCAAAAGCTTTTTCAAAATCCACAAAAGCAACATATAATTTTTTATTATTTGCAAATTGTTTCTGTACTGCTGCCATTAAAGTAAATATATGGTCAATTGTTGAATAGCCTTTTTTAAATCCTGCTTGATATTCTCCAATTATATCATTCTGAGTTATCCATTCTTGCAACCTGTTATTAATAATGGAACTGTATAATTTGCTACTTACATCACATAAAGAAATGCCTCTATAATTGTTTACATTATTAATGTCACCTTTCTTAAATAATGGCAGGATTATAGATTCTGTCCAATTGGTTGGATAAATACCACTATCAAACAAAAAATTAAACATTTTCACCAGAAAATCAACAGTCACTTCTCCTGAATGTTTAAAAAATTCACCAATCAATCCATCTGGACCAGCAGATTTGCCATTTTTCAATTTTCTAATTGCAAGCAGTACTTCTTCTTGAGATATAGGCCTATCTTGTGTAAAGTTATCATTGTCATTATCTACACACATGTCTGCAGCTACTTCCTCCTCCTCATCATAGTCATTTTCAAACACATCTTTAAAATGTTGGTACCACTCTTGGGTAGAAATATCACTTACAGGTTGTACTTTCTTTTTTGTTATCTTGTGTACTGTGTCCCAAAATTCCTTTTGACTTTTAACAGAATGCAGAAGATCATTTACTAATGAGTTATTATATTCTTTCTTTTTTCTCTTATTTAGGTTTTTATATTCACGTCTAGCGATACAAAACAAAACACGGTCGTCTTTATCTAATGTTTTTTCTATATTTCCTCAATAATCTACGTACCCTGCATTTCTCTAATTTACATTCATGATCAAACCATTTATTTTCTGCTATTTGTTTGTTACAAAATACCCGTTTTTTCATATGTTCTGCTTGTTCTTTAATAGTCTGATTAAACATATCTAAAGCTCTATTGACATCAACATGAATAAGATCTTCTGCTACTTTGAACTTTACTTGTACTTCTTGTGCCTTCATAGACAAAGAGAAACGTTCAGCATAAATATCATTCCAACAGTACTTAATAATGGGCTGATTCACAATAAGATTAGAATTTTTATCACACTGCCTTACAAAGTGTTCTTTAATATATAACGCAAGGGGTAAGTGGTCAGATTCAATTCTCTCTGCTATCTGCAATGATACCCTCTGATATACAGATTCAAAAAAATTTACAGATGCTATAAAGTAATCATTAACACTTGATCCTTGATCAGAAATGTATGTGAAACGACCTGCAAGGTCACCGTTACATACACCGTTGAGAATGGTCAATCCAAATACAGTGCACATGTTCAGTAATCTTTTCCCATAAGAGTTTAATACTTTGTCTTCAGAATGTCTATTCATCACACTACTGACATTTTTATGACAAATGTATATTTCATCTTCAAGTAAAGTTTCTGGGGATATAGTAGAAGTTCTTGCATTCAGATCACCACACAATAATACATCAACATCATCTAAAAATAGCAATTTATCTAAAACACATTCTTCCAACATATCAATTCCATTATCAAAATCACTTATACTATAATATGGTGCATTTTCAGGCGGAACATATGCACACACCAGCAGAACATTTTTACTGAAACCAAAGAAACTTTTATCTAACATAAATGTCATACAATAATTACTATTACAATCAATACATTTCACAAAAGGGAGTAAAGTTTTCCGTACAAGACAAATTATTCCCCCTGAGCATCTTCCTTGTCGTGTCAGTTTAACTGCTGATTTTACATATAGCGCATGATCTTTAAAAACACAAGATTCAAACTCTTCCACAAATGTTTCTACGAGACAAACAAAATCAAACAATGAAACATATTGAACTAAACTTGAGTCATTCATTTTTTGAAGCAATCCACAAATATTCCAATGAAGAAATGAAATAGTATTTACAAAAGTATCCAGTCTCTCCACATGATCTTCTTCCACATCACTCATCCAGCTACAATCATGTACTTCTGTACTTTCATTCTCACATAAATCATTTTCATCTAACACTGAACTACTATTTGTACTACCCAAATGTACATCAACGCTTTTATTCTTATTTTCATGTTTTCTATCCATCATCAACAAGCTGTTCCAAGCGACATCCTCACAGTCAGTATCATTCTCAGTCACA
>NC_134879.1:9372309-9384809 GCF_041734735.1 Babylonia areolata
CCGTCACTTTACTGGACACGTCTTGTTTACAGCACAATCATCCAAACGTTTCTGTGGTTTGTTTTTATTGTTGTGTTTTTCAGTTTTGCAAATATGATATCTTATGTGTGTGGAGTGTTGGCCAAGTGGTAAGGCGTCCGCCTAGGAAATGAGAGAATCTGAGCGCACTGGTTCGAATCCCACAGTTGCCAGTCGCCACTAGACCTTAAGTGGTGGTCTGGACGCTAGTCATTCGGATGAGACGATAAACCGAGGTACCGTGTGCAACATGAATTTAGCGCAAGTAAAAGAACCCACAGCAACAAGAGGATTGTCCCTGGCAAAATCCTTGAGAAAAATCCACTTAGACACGAAAACAAACAAAACTGCAGGCAGAAGAAATGCCCACCCCCTTCCTGAATGGGTGGCGCTCTCAGTGTAGCGACGCGCTCTCCCTGAGGGGAACAGTCCGAATTTCACACAGAGGAATCTGTTGTGACAAAAGAGTAATACAAATACAAACACTTTCATTTTCTACCTGAACATATCATAGCAACGCTGTCCAGTACTGACCCAGCGGCACTGATTCGTTCAGTGATCTCTCCGGGTAGACTTGATGGGTAGTGATCTCCCGTGAACACTGTCTTGTTGGGTGCCTTTTCACTGAACTTCTTTTTCCAAGTATGGCAACATGCATGCTTTTGGAACCGATGATGATGATTCACCTTCAACGTGCCGTCAATAATTAATGGAGACCTGACCAATGCACCATGCATACATCAAATCTGAAGGGGTTGCAGGAGGAGAAGGAGGGGTTGGAGAAGGAGAGAGAGAGAGAGAGAGAGAGACAGAGACAGAGAGAGATCCAGGGCTTTCCTTCCCACCGGCTGTGCTGGGAAACAAAGATGGTGTTTTGTGGCCAGGCGCTAAAGACAATGGCGGACAATCGATGTGCCGGAGCTACAGCGACACACGACACACGTCACACGTCAGATCAGGTGTGCAGGTGAACAAGCAACAACCCCAAAGCTACATTGACCGTCATTGTGCTCTGCGGGCAAAAAACCACCCTGCTTCTTTTCCACCTCTCTCTCTCTCTCTCTCTCTCTCTCTCTCTCTCTCTCTCTCTCAGCACAGCAACCTCACCTTCAAAGAAAATGAGTCAGGAAACACCAGAGCAAACAGGAAATGAAGTAGGTTGAGGAAAGAAGGGGGAGGGAAAGGATAGAAGGGGCAGAGGAGGAGGAAGAGGAGGGCGTATAAGGAGGAGGAGGAAGAGGAGGGCGAATAAGGAGGAGGAGGAAGAGGAGGGCGAATAAGGAGGAGGAGGAAGAGGAGGGCGAATAAGGAGGAGGAGGAAGAGGAGGGCGAATAAGGAGGAGGAGGAAGAGGAGGGCGAATAAGGAGGAGGAAGAAAAGTAACAGCAGTGCAGAAGGAGAAGAAGAAGAAGGGTCCAGGGAGGCTCTGTCGGAATTTGTGTGGAGAAAAACATTGTTCAGTGTTATCATCAACTGATTAGATTCAGCACATCATATCACAGAGATGACTAAAGTACCACACCATAGCTCAATGATGAAATACAAAAAGAGACGTGCATTCGTGTAGCCTTCATGCACGAAATAACAAAGCGACTGCATTGTCTAGTTACTCCACGTGGCATATAACTGTCCCGATCGTTGCATGCAGTGAGCGGAATACTTGCAGAATACATCGTCAAAGATACTTGCTGTGGTAAAGAATCGGTTAGGTACTGGGCTTCTGATCTAGTGTTCAGCAGTGATCAGGTGTCGATGCCACATTTCGGCATGGTCTTGTGTGTCCTTGGGAAAAGCACTTTGCTTCGATTTTCCTGACCTGATGTGGGGGTTGAGGAAGGTTAAAACAGCGGAAGGACAGCATTGTGCCCCGCCTTCCTGTACCGAGCCCTAAGCTTACTGGATCTGAATTCACTGCGCCGATAGCCGTTTAGTAGAGACTGTGCGAACTCTTTTACCTCGAACTACAACACAGCGGTGACACCGTCTTTCTCTAGTTCTTCTCCCTGAAATGTGTGAAGAGTCATTGGGGCGCCGCACTTGAAGACCTGTTCACCAGTGTGATATCACCCACTGAGAAAGAAGGATCCCGAGTTCCAGTCCAACAGGGATGGGGATTCTGCCCTGTCCGTGCCCCGCCCTCCATTAGGAGTGGTGGTCCAGGTGTCAGATTTTCAGATACGATGACACAACAATGTGCCACGTGAAGCATACACTTCAAAGGTTGTTCCTGGAGAAATTCTGTGAACTGGCGTTGAAAAGCTGACTTGGGTTGGGAAAGAACAATAACAGCAGAAATAAAAAGACGGTGGAAATGGGCATCGCCTGTGTTTTCGTGCACACGCATGTTTGTGTGTTTTATTCTTCTGAGGGTTTTTTTTTCGTGTGTGTGTGTGTGTGTCCCCATGCATATGTGCGCGAGTACATGTTTTTTGTGGATGCATGCATGCGTATCTAACCAGTCATTTATGTAAACACCGCGAAACAAATAAAAACGCTAATCTACACCCTGGGCTCCAGCACCACACCAAACAAAATCAGCCCAACACGGACAATTTAAACCACAACATATAAACAGCCATTCAAAACAGAAGCGAAGACACAGAGAGCTAACAGAACCAAACGAAGACAAAGACAGAGAGTGCCATTGAACAGAAGCAAACAAAACAAACAAAACTGTCAGGCGCTCTAAACTGTCAAAACGTCCATTTAACGGCTTCAAGACGTGCTCGGCGCGCACTCCGAACAGGGAAGCAATGGGGGGAGTAAACCCTCCCCCACTAACAAACACCTCTCCACAGCACGAGACGGTAAGCAGGGGCCACACGACTCCAGCACACAGACGGCGCCGTCACAAGCAGAAAACAGAAACAAAAGGCACATGATAAGAGAGAGAGAGAGAGGGAGGGGGACGTGGGGGGGGGGGAGTAAAGAAGTGCTAAGCCTCCTCGTCAACACAACTCTCCTAACGTGTCGCTGAGAGGAGGAGGAGAAGGAGGAAGGGGGGGGGGTTAGCGGCCAGGAGAAGGGAGGAGAGGTTTGGGAGAGGAGTGTAGGAGTGCTGGCAAAGGAGTGCGGGAGTGCGAGGAAAGAGTGCGCGAGGGTCCTACAGCACCTCGTTCAGACTCAACTCCACCCCCGTTCTTACAAGCTTGTGTTGCTACAAGAAGGCGATGATCGTCTAGAAACAAAATCAAGAGCTCTTTGTGGCTTGTCCTGTTCGCCGCCTGAGCACGTGGAAGGAGTTTTTGAACATCGATTGAAGGGGTTTGGAAGAGGGTCTATAAAATGTTTAAGGTGTGTGTGTGTGTGTGTGTGTTTGGGGGGAGGTGTTGTGTATGTGTGTGCTTGTGGGGGGGGGCAAACGGAGAAGGGTGTGGTGGGTAACTTGAACTGTGAGATGCTCTCCCTCTCTAATTGATAGCTCTTGGATCTTCCCATGTGCTTGTTCAACTCTCTTTGCTTGTCTCTGGCATGTTACTTGGATTTTTCTTAGATCACGTTTTCCACAATTAGTTCCTTATACATAAGGAGAAAGACGGAGTGGAGGCAGAGAAGGGGGGTAATCCAATAAACATGAGACAGGGGAAGTCAGAAATGAAATGAGATCAGAAAGACAGACAACGACAAAAAGAGAAAGAGAGAGGGGGGAGGTTGGGGGGGGGGGCGGACTGACTGATACAGATAGAGACAGAAAGACACACAGAGAGATGCACACACACACACACACACACACACACACACACACACACACACTAGCACTAACACTAGCACTAACACTAACACACAAATAAACAAACGCACACACACACACACACACTAGCACTAACACACACACACACACACACACACAGGTCAGTCACCAACCCCTGAGAGACACACAATCCCACCCCAAGTAATTGCATCAGAGAACACACCCCGACCCTTTTTCTTCAACACAAATCAAACACGACAGCTCACATAACAAGCAATAAGAGCCCCCCAACCCACACCCCCATCCCTCCCGCCTCCCACCAACATAAAAAGGGGAAAGGGGAGGCAACTAAGCGATGAGCCGAACGCAAGGAGGAACGAAGTTTGTTGTTAATAATCCTTAACTCAAACACATCTTGCCTATGACCCTAACACGTGTATAACCCTCAACCCTTCCCCTATTCCCCACCACCCAGTCCTGTGAGAAGCCAGAGGTGAAGGTCAGCAAGTAGCAGGACCCGTGGTCTTCAGAGAGGTGCCCAACAGCCCTCCACCCTCCTCCACACCCTTTGACATCCCCCCTCCTCCAACAACAACCCTACACCACTCACCCATGCACCAGAGAGCGGCACCAACAACTGGACTGAAGGAGGGAGGAGGAGGAGGAGGGAGGAGGAGGGAGGAGGAGGAGGAGGAGGACCTCGCAAACTCCTTTCCGAACCCTCAGACATTCATGAGACTTTTCTCTGGGCCAAAACTCGATCTCGTGGGTTAGGAGGGGCGGAGGGGTCTGAAGCCGATCTTGTCGGCAGTCAAAACACAATCAGAAAGGAGGGGGTGTGGGGAGTGAGGGGGGTCCCAATGGAACTCGCCAGCCATGATGATGCCATTACGAACCCAGAGAATACAGTGAGACCAGAGAATTGCGGGACAAGTGTGTGTGTGTGTGGGTGTAGGATGTCAACAGCTACCCCTTTTTCTTCCATCCCATGGGAAAAAATCTCACTAAAGTACGCGTGTGTGCGCGTGCATGTATATGTGTACACGCGCGTGTGTTTACATACACACAGACGCATACAAAGATAACAGGATCTGTAACGTACTTCTCTGAATCTCCTGCGTGCATACCCACACGAAAGGGGGCTCAGGCACAAGTAGGTCTGCATATAATGAAGAAAAAAAAAACCCTCCATCCTCAACCCACACGTCACCGGCGACCGGAATTCGAACGCAGGATCCTTGAACTGAAAGTCCGACGCCTTTACCACTGAGCTGTTGCGCCTTGTCACATAGAGGACGTCAAAACGCCGGTGTGGAGAATTCGGCAGGGAGGGGTGGACGGCCAAAGAAGGGAGGGAAGACGACATCGTTAACAGCAGTGGACAGCGCGGACAGTGAAGGGTCGTTCATTGTCCTGCATATTAGTGATGCCTCACCGACAGCAAGCCCCCACCCCCACCCCACACACCCCAGACCCCCTCCTGGAAAACTCCCTCGGCGACAACGACGTCTCTGAGCAATGCACGAGACAGGAGGGTGTGTGTGTGTGTGTGTGTGTGTGTGTGTGTGTGTGTGTGTGTGTGTTTGTGTGTGTATGTGTGTGTGTGTGTGTGTGTGTTTGCATGTGTGTGTGTGTTTTGGGGGCATTGTTTATTTGTTTTTAGGGGGTTAATGGTAGAGGGGGTGAGGGGGGGTGGAGAAGAGGGGTAGATGCAATGTTTGGGCAGTGGTCCGCATTAATGTTTACCTGGCTGGTGGAGGTTCAACGTTTGCAATGGCACAACATCACTTTCGTTTTATCTTCTTCTTTTTCCTTCTTTTTTTCCTTTCTTCAGCTGCATCTAATTCCTTACAAAGACGGCATTATCTGTACAGACAGGAAACATTTATCTTACAGACATGCAGTGATCTTTAAGTAATTGTGTGACATGCAATCGTCTTAAGTAATTGTGAGAAATTCAGTTTCAGTTTGTCTCAGAGGTCCAGACGACGGCCCAGGGGCTACCTATCGATCTATCTGGATCAAAAACGCCTCACACAACACAACGTCAACACAGAAGCACTTAATGATGGTGATCATATGGATACTTATATAGCGCCTATCCTCGATCGGAGACAAAGCTCTAAGCGCTTTACAAACAGTCATTTGCGCAACAGGCTGCCTACCTGTCCAGAGCCGACTAACGGCTGCCATTGGGCGCTTTTCCTTCGTTTCCTGAGTCATTCAATCAAGTCTCAGTCACGCACTTATGCACACTCATACATAAATGTAACATTTTACGTGTATGACCATTTTGTTTATTTACCATGTCATGTAAGCACTCATACTCCGTTTTCGGAGGTGTGCATGCTGGGTATGTTCTTGTTTCCATAACCCATCGAACGCTGACATGGATCACATGATCTTTAACGTGTGTATTTGATCTTCTGCGTGCTTATACACACGAAGGGGGGTTCAGGCACTAGCTGGTCTGCATGTATGTTGACCTTGGAGATAGGAAAATTTTCCACCCTTTACCCACCAGGGGCCGTTACCGAGATTCGAACCGAGGATCCTGATATTGAAAGTCCAACGCTTTAACCACTTGGAAGTCAATGTGAAAGTTGATATATATATATATATATATATATATATATATATATATATATATATAAAGCTGACAGAGAGTCTTTGGGTTCCATGACATTTACACCAACGTAATTCAATCCAGAATATGGTGCGAGCCTTTCCGTAGGGTTTCTTTCCATTGTGTGAGAACAGATATCTGAACACAAAAACGCCACTTCACACCACAATGTACAGAAACAGACGAACACACAGACAATAAAAAATAAAACACATAAAAAAATACACACACACACACACACACACACACACACACACACATTATATATATATATATATATATATATATATATATATATATATATATATATATATGGGTGGGGGTGATGTGAGTTAAAATCTCTCGTCAATGCTCATGTTTGCTATTAATTTTTGTTCCTCCGAATGGAAGGTTAGTGTGCAAAAACGCTTTTTTAAGGTTCATATATATATATATATATATGTGTGTGTGTGTGTGTGTGTGTGTGTGTGTGTGTGTGGATAGATAGATAGATAGATAGATTTACCTCCCCTCTTGATTAGCCCTCACCCCCACCCCGACTCCAAATGACGATCAGACAGCCAGCCAATGAAAACGGGAGGCGGGAGGACACGACATCGGTTCGTTACCCTCGTTACCTTGGTTACCCCCACTGACAGCAGCAGACAGACGGACAGACAGGAACAGAAGGTTCTGTCACAGCCTGTCACACTAACCCCACCCACACACTCACCCTTCTGCCCACCCCCATTTGTCAACACGCCCACGTCTAAAGCCCCATCTACACTGGGCGTCAGGACTATGGGTTTTTTTGTGGGGAAAGCAAGTAACAACAGGACGTTAGTATGCCTTTCTCCCCGTGCCTCACATAGAAAATGAGGTTTTATTGTTTTCTAAATTCACTTCTAGTTTGCTGACACTGGTTAACGATTAAAATATACTAAGCTAAATTTGATATATTATGTAATCCGTTTGTTATAATGTTCACAAAAATTGTAGAAAGTCGGTGTTTTCTGCAATACGAATATAGTGAACAAAATTTGTTATAATATTGTGATTTGTTTTTTGTTTTTCTTTCCTTTCATTTATTTTTGTTTTTGTTTTTGTTTTTTTACAATGATCACATGAATTGTAGAATTCACGTTGTATTCACGTTAAAACTCTGTTGCATGGAGACCCTGTTCTCCAAAATCATACAAATATATTCATATTTCAAACTGTCCACCAGTTTATCTCCGGTTCAAATAGATTTTAGCTTAGAAAGTATTTTGAAGAAAGGGTACAACATGATTCTATTCGTAAAATATATGTTGAATTTATTTGACTGACCAAATATTCAAAGTGAATGGATTGGCCAATGATCTGTTAGAATTTCTCCTCTCCCCTCTGTTCCCCCTCCTCCACCACCTTACCCTCCATTCTTCTAAATGTTCTTCTTCTTCGTGTTTTTCTTCTATTAGGCCAATTACTTTGGTGATAATAAATTTAATCTCATGTTAATATTGATATTAGCATTATTTTACTATATTATGTACTGTTTGCTTATTTGTTTTATTTCATTATTTCATTACTTACTGTTTATGAATGTTATTTGATACAAGTCATAATATGGTTCATCAGCCGTCATGATAAAATTGAAGTGCAACGTTGTGAGCACAGTATAAGCTTTAAGCTTGTTGATGCTCTTTTGTCATTCATTGCATTGTAACCATGTGTATTGTTGAATAATTAAAGATTATTTAAACCAATTGTAGAAACTGGGTGTATTCTGTTTCACAATTCTTTTCCTCTTCTAAATAATGATGCTAAAAAAAATCTGTGTTTCATCATAGCCCGCTGCCTGTTTCGTTACACTGAGATTCCTCTTTCATCATATTAGATTTTGGTAAGTAATTAACATCTTGGAATATTACCATTAACCAACGTGTACAACAACAAAAAAAATACACACTTTTAATTGTGATAATAAAAGGGTGACAACTAACGCCAAAATCGGAGCGTCAAGTCACCAGCAACGTGGGTCAAGTTGCTCTTCACGCACATTACTCTGCGTCACCATGACAGTTATATCTGGTCAACATCACTATCCGCTATGGTTAGAATTCACTGTAAAACATTCAAAACTGGTTACTATGTACTCCAATTCAGTATAGGGTGGGTTATGAGTGTCAGTTTCAGTTTCTCAATGAGGCGTCAATGCGTACGGACGAATCCATATACGCTACATCACATCTTCTAGGCAGATGCCTGACTGGCAACATAACCCAAGGCGCTTTGTCAGGCCTTGAGTGCATGCATGTATATTTGTGCACCTGTCCGAGTGGATTTCTTTTACAGACTTTTTTGCCAGAGCCGTGGGATCTTTTTTCAGTGCGCAAAGTGCTTGCTGCACACGGGACCTCGGTTTATCATCTCAGCCGACTGACTAAACGCTCAGTTCGATTTTCAAAACTTGGGAGAAAGGGCGACAGCGGAATTCTTCTTCTTCTTCTTCTTCTGCGTTCGTGGGCTGCAACTCCCACGTTCACTCGTATGTGCACGAGTGGGTTTTTACGTGTATGACCGTTTTTACCCCGCCATGTAGGCAACCATACTCCGTTTTCGGGGGCGACAGCGGGATTCGAACCCAAACCCTCACGGACACTGTACTGGCAGATCAGCGTCTTAACCCATTCTGCCACCTTGCTCCCTGTATAGGGTGGGTTATAAATGCCAGGAAACTTTTTTTTCACCCTTGAAAACAAAGTTCTATTCTACCTGTTTTCCAACATGAATCACGATTACAGTTTCCATGTGGATCTTATTTCTACTGTATCTGTGTTTGTGTATGATTTTCGATTTATGTTCGTATCTTGTTATGTACTATCGCCACCCTAATATTCATTGTGACCCCGGTACACTTGGTAATAAAGACATATTCTATTATATTCTATTCTATCAAATGTGCAGCAATTAGAAAGAAAGAAAGAAATATATATTCATTAGCAAAATACACACATACACACAAAGACAAGGAGTACACAAACAAAACCACAAAAAATGCCTCGTGGCTGACATTTGCAGTGACGGTGGCTCCGCTGGATGGAAAACGGGGAACCTGTGACGGGTGGCGTGCGACAGGTTAAAGTGCAGGAATCAGTGGCAGTACAGGAGCTGTCAACCTGCCTCTGCCTCCTGTCACGGTGCTGCCCTCGTCAAACGCTCCACACTGGTCCACCAGACAGCCACTGGTGACGGGAGGCAATCGCTGTACAACGTGGATTTCGGGACACTGCTTGCCTACCCCGTCAGATTTTGCCCCCTCCCAGGGTTATGTTTTGGGGTGCACTGTCCTGGGAGTCGTGTGTTCGTTCGTTCTTTTGCTTAACGTCTGTCCACACTTGTGATTTTAGACGAAAATCCGTCATCTCCCCCCCCCCACCCCCCATGCTTTAAATCATCACGACTTTCCCTGTTCTTCTCTACTCAGTTAGCATTTAAAAAGATAAAATAAACGAAATAAAACAAACTAACTAGTCAACCAGTAGAATTACAACATTATTTCAAAAAGTATTTGTACATACACAGATAAACACACTCACGCGCGCGCGCGCGCGCATACGCACGCACACGTGCACACAAACACAAACACACACACACTACGGATGCACGCGCACACGCAGAGAGAAAGAGAGACAGAGACACAGAGTACAATGAGAGACAGAAGACAGACAGTGATGGAGAAAGAGAGAGTCAGACAGACCAACAAACTGGCAGAGATATTTTTATAATAATAACATTGGTAATGATAATAACAATAAAGATGATGATGATGATGATGACGACAGCAACAACAACAATAACAACAGTAATAATAATAATGATAATAATTTTTTTTCTCAAGGCCTGACTAAGCGCGTTTTGTGACGCTGCTGGTCAGGCATCTGCTTGGCAGATGTGGTGTAGTGTATATGGATTTGTCCGAACGCAGTGACGCCTCCTTCAGCTACTGAAACTGAAACTCAAACTGATGTTGATGATGATGATGATAATGATAATATAAAAAAAATGAACAGTTAAACAAGGGCAGAAGACCCCCCGGTGTGAGGACTACAAACCGAACAGGAGGAAGCATCCATTTAAGACAGCACCGGCAAGGGAGAAAGAACGGGCGATCCACCCAGGCCCTAACCACCCCACCACCCCCAACGCCCCCCGAGCCCCACCCCAACCCCAGCCCTTCCCCCCCCCCCCCCCCCGAAACATGGGCGCCGGCTATTTAGCCCCCAATCTGTCCTGCTAACCAACCATCACAGCACCCGATAAAAGGCGGCTGACCCACACTGCCAGCGGACAATAGCCTCCCTTGGGGGCAGGGCTGGGGGGGTGGGGGTGGGGGGAAGGCTCTGTGCCCCCCTGGGTCCAGCGGTTCCACCCTTCCAATCAAAACGGCCCTCCCTCTCCCAGCACAGCCCAGCCGAGAAGTCCGGTGTTGCTTCTTCTTCTTTTTTTGCTGCTGCTGCTGCTGCTGCTGCTGTTCTTCTGTGGGTACTGGCGTGGGGAGGTCTTAGTGTGGTTTCTTGTGGGCGGCGAGGATGGGAGGGGGGGTGGATGGGGAGGTGTGTGTGTGTGTGTGTGTGGTGTATGGTGTCTGTGTGTGCGTGCGTGCGTGCGTATATGTGTGTGTGTGTGGGGGGTGTCTGTGTGTGTGTGTGTGTGTGTGTGTGTGCGTGCGTATGTATGTGTGTGTGTGTGTGTGTGTGTGTGTGTGTGTGTGTGTGTGTGTGTGTGTTTGCATGTGCTTATGTCGGGGTGGTGGGGTTGTAGGCGCGCGCGCGTGCGCACAAACACACACACACACACACACACACACACACACACACACACACACACACACACACACATGAGCAAACACGCGTTCTCTCATACAAGCACCTTCTCTCTCTCTCTCTCTCTCTCTCTCTCTCTCTCTCTCTCTCTCTTCCACGCCAAACTCTCCGTCACTCACCCAACCTCCTCTCCCACCACCTCCTCTCTCTCAGGGCTAATTAAACAAGATCATCAGTTCTTTTTTTTTCTCCCTTTTTTCCTTTCCTTCTAGTCTCCCCCCGCCCTCCCGTTTTTTGTCATGTCTTTATTTCAGCAGTTTTCCCCCTGCTTAATTTCATTTTTATCCTCGTTTGTATTAATATGCGTGGATGCGTTTTCATCGCGGAGTTGTTCAACTTTATTTCAGGTTATGTGATTTCGTTTTTTGTTTGTATGTTTGTTTGTTTTTTCCCCAGTTTCCTCCATTTAGGTTCTGTTCTTGGAATATTTGGCATTGTTCATTCCGTACACACAGGCCCTTAGCACACAAAAAAACCACCCATATATTAGTATGAGAGAGAATGGGAAAGAGAGAAAGATAGAGGAGAGACAGACACAAGCAAAGAGAAACAAAGTCATGGAGGACTAGACAGACATGGACACAGAGAGAGAGAGAGAAAATGGTAAACAGACAGACAGACAGAAACACACACACAGATAGGGACAGACAGACTATCAGACTGAGAAAGAAATGAAAGAGAGACCAACAGACAGAGACAGAAATCGTCAGAGAGACAAACATAGGGGGACATAGGCAGACAGACTGTCAGACTGAAAGAGAAAAAAAATGGACATAAAGACAGACAGAGGGAAAGGACATAAAGACAGACAGAGGGAATGGACATAAAGACAGACAGAGGGAATGGACATAAAGACAGGCAGAGGGAATGGACATAAAGACAGGCAGAGGGAATGGACAGGCAGAGGGAATGGACATAAAGACAAACAGAGGGAATGGACATAAAGACAGACAGAGGGAATGGACATAGAGACAGACAGAGGGAAAGGACATAAAGACAGACAGAGGGAAAGGACATAAAGACAAACAGAGGGAATGGACATAAAGACAGACAGAGGGAATGGACATAGAGACAGGCAGAGGGAAAGGACATAAAGACAGACAGAGGGAATGGACATAAAGACAAACAGAGGGAATGGACATAAAGACAGACAGAGGGAATGGACATAGAGACAGGCAGAGGGAAAGGACATAAAGACAGACAGAGGGAATGGACATAAAGACAAACAGAGGGAATGGACATAAAGACAGACAGAGGGAATGGACATAAAGACAAACAGAGGGAATGGACATAAAGACAAACAGAGGGAATGGACATA
>NC_134879.1:9389809-9422309 GCF_041734735.1 Babylonia areolata
CTGTAGTTATAACACGGCTGGATGGACAGAGGGAGTGCGGAACACGGAAAGATACCAACAAACTGTAGTTATAACACGGCTGGATGGACAGAGGGAGTGCGGAACACGGAAAGATACCAACAAACTGTAGTTATAACACGGCTGGGTGGACACAGGGAGTGCGGAACACGGAAAGATACTGACAAACTGTAGTTATAACACGGCTGGGTGGACACAGGGAGTGCGGAACACGGAAAGATACCGACAAACTGTAGTTATAACACGGCTGGGTGGACACAGGGAGTGCGGAACACGGAAAGATACCGAAAAACTGTAGTTATAACACGGCTGGATGGACACAGGGAGTGCGGAACACGGAAAGATACTGACAAACTGTAGTTATAACACGGCTGGATGGACAGGGAGTGCGGAACACGGAAAGATACTGACAAACTGTAGTTATAACACGGCTGGATGGACAGGGAGTGCGGAACACGGAAAGATACCAACAAACTGTAGTTATAACACGGCTGGGTGGACACAGGGAGTGCGGAACACGGAAAGATATCGACAAACTGTAGTTATAACACGGCTGGGTGGACACAGGGAGTGAGGAACACGGAAAGATACCGAAAAACTGTAGTTATAACACGGCTGGATGGACACAGGGAGTGCGGAACACGGAAAGATACCGACAAACTGTAGTTATAACACGGCTGGGTGGACAAAGGGAGTGCGGAACACGGAAAGATAGCGACAAACTGTAGTTATAACACGGCTGGGTGGACACAGGGAGTGCGGAACACGGAAAGATACCGAAAAACTGTAGTTATAACACGGCTGGATGGACACAGGGAGTGCGGAACACGGAAAGATAGCGACAAACTGTAGTTATAACACGGCTGGATGGACAGAGGGAGTGCGGAACACGGAAAGATACTGACAAACTGTAGTTATAACACGGCTGGATGGACACAGGGAGTGCGGAACACGGAAAGATACCGACAAACTGTAGTTATAACACGGCTGGGTGGACACAGGGAGTGCGGAACACGGAAAGATACCAACAAACTGTAGTTATAACACGGCTGGGTGGACAGAGGGAGTGCGGAACACGGAAAGATATCGACAAACTGTAGATATAACACGGCTGGGTGGACACAGGGAGTGCGGAACACGGAAAGATACCGAAAAACTGTAGTTATAACACGGCTGGATGGACACAGGGAGTGCCGAACACGAAAGAGACAACAGAGACAAACAAAACAAAACAAAACAATATGAAACAGAAACAGATGTAATCAGAGGAAAGAAAAAAAAGAGAGATTTATTGCAACAGATTCTCCAGGATGTGCAATGACTGTTGTTCATACCCAAAGGGACCCGACATCCCAACGGGTGGCCGTATATAGCATAAATAAAGATTTATTTTTTTTTAATATACATACATAATTATGTTCAGGGAAAGATAAATAAATATACAAATAATGAATAAACAAATGAATGTATAGATAGCTAAATAGATAGCTAGCTAGATAAAGAGATAAATGAATAAACAGATAAATAAATAAACATATAAATAAAAAGATAGATGAATAAATAAATTAATAACTAAACAGATAAATAAATAAACAAACAAATAAATGAATGAATAAATAAACAAACCAACAAATAAATAGGTATAAGTAAATAGTTAAATAAATAGATAAATGAATAAATCAGCAAATCAATCGATGAATAAATCAACAAATCAATCAATAAGTTTGATAGATAAATAACTGGTACGACAGCAAACACAGCCGTGTTGTCAGGCCAACGAGGGAGGAAATCGCCACAGAAGAAAATCTCAACGTTATTGCATTCATGGTAAGGTCACGAAGAGAAGAAAAGAGGGTCGCGCGGGGGGACTGGGGGGGAGCGGCGGGAGGGGTGGTGTGTGTGTGTGTGTGTGTGTGTGTGTGTGTGTGTGTGTGTGTGTTAGTGTGAAGGAGGGAGGGAGGGAAGAAAGGGAGAGAGAAAGCGGGGAGTGGAAAGAAGGAAGACAGATGGAGCAGGCATGATCAAGGTTTTTAAAAGGGCGTGACTGTTGAACTCTCATTTGATTTCTCTCATCGCTTCCCGACATTTTTTTTTATGGGGGATAATAACTATGACAAACTGTGCGGATTGTCAGCACATGTTTGTTGGATTAATCTTTCATTTGGAGAAGCCAGGCAGTCACAAGTTAAGGGCACCGAGTTTGACAACACGTTAAAATTTAAAAGACGAAATTCGTTTATCTTCCACCTCGCCCCACCCTCACGACCAGGCCAGCAATCCACGTCCCTCCCTCCCTCCCTCCTTCCCTCCCTCCCCACGTGACGACCAGTCCAGCAATCCAGACCCCTCCCTCCCCACGTGACGACCAGTCCAGCAATCCACGGTCCTCCTTCCCTCCCTCCCTCCCTCCCTCCCCACGTGACGACCAGTCCAGCAATCCACGTCCCTCCCTCCCTCCCCACATGACGACCAGTCCAGCAATCCACACCCTCCCCCCTCCCTCCCTCCCTCCCTCCCTTCCCACGTGACGACCAGTCCAGCAATCCACGTCCCTCCCTCCCTCCCCACGTGACGACCAGTCCAGCAATCCACGCCCCTCCCTCCCTCCCTCCCTCCCACGTGACGACCAGTCCAGCAATCCACGTCCCTCCCTCCCTCCCCACGTGACGACCAGGCCAGCAATCCACGTCCCTGCCTCCCTCCCTCCCTCCCTCCCCACGTGACGACCAGGCTAGCAATCCACGTCCCTCCCTCCCTCCCCATGTGACGACCAGGCTAGCAATCCACGTCCCTTCCTCCCTCCCTCCCTCCCTCCCCATGTGACGACCAGGCTAGCAATCCACGTCCCTTCCTCCCTCCCCATGTGACGACCAGGCTAGCAATCCACGTCCCTCCCTCCCTCCCCATGTGACGACCAGGCCAACAATCCACGCCCCTTCCTCCATCCCCACGTGACTGCAAGTATATTTGTTTCCCTGTCAAAGTGGAAATTTCCAAAGAATTTTGCATATAATGTATTTGTGAACCTATCAGAGTGAATCTCTTCTTCCGGATTGTGCCCGATGACAACACTTTTCGTTGCCGTGGGTTATTTTACGTGCGCTAAGTGCATGCTACACACGAGGCCTCGGTTTATCGTCACATCAGATGACTGTCGCCCAGACCATACTTCAAGATCTCATGGAGGGGGAGGGGGAGAAAATATTGCCAAGTGCGGGATTCGATTCCGTCCCGTGCACTGAGCTTCTCTCGGTTCCTCGTCGGACGCGTTATCGCTATACCATCACTCACGTGCGTGTGTGTGTGTGTGTGTGTGTGTGTGTGTGTGTGTGTGTGTGTGTGTGTGTGTGTGTGCATACAGAGTGCAAGAAAGAGAGAGAGAGACATAGAGACAGAGCGACAGAGACAGAGTGAGTCAGCCCCCCCCCCCCCACCCCCCCCACCCCCCTTCCAAAAGAAGAGGTTGCAGGCAAGGCAGAGTAACAGGACAACAACCCCATGAGCCAGGACTGACTGACCCGTGCTGACAAACACAACTGACCAGCTCCATCACCACCCTCCTCCCCCCCTCTCCGACCCCCCCCGACCCCCCCGCATTAGCCACAGACCTGGAGGGCTGTCCACACTGCCCCCCACTCCAACCCCCTCCACCACACACACACACACACACACACACACACACACACACCTTCACCCAAACACACAGACAGTGCTCCTCCAAAACCTCCTTCACCCCCAAAACAGAACAAAACGAGGACCGAGGGGACACTCCAGGCCGACGTGAACCAACAAGCCTCGCCCCCACGCTTTCGGGAACCTTCGTCGCCCGTCCCATCAGCCACCGCGCGCTTGTCTGGGTGAAGAAGCAGGGGAGGTAAGCGGGTGATGGATACGCTGTTGACACGGACCTCTGTGTTGACACACACGCCCCTCATCGTGTATTCATACGCTTGCTGTCCTGTCCTTGATGCGCGAGCCTCAACACCTGGCTTTTCTGCAGGGGGGGGGGGGGGGGGATTGGGGACAGTGAACAGTCTCCAGTTGAGGGGGGTTTGGGGGGGGGGGCTCCTCCTCCCTCCTCCTTCCTCCCCTTCTAAGGTCGTTCGTGGATTGCTTCCCTTGCCGTGACGGCAGTTGGGTATCCTGGCCTGTCTCCCTTCTGTGGCTCTCCGCCACCCGTTGTTTAGTTGTGTTGGGGTTCAAATCCTTGGTGGGCCCCACACCATGACCGTGATGCTTTTCTAGTTCTCCTCCATGTTTTGTCCGTGTTCGTCTGCTTCATTAGCGTACTACCACGTACACTACTCACACAACGACACAATATTACTATCATTTTAGTTGTTAATGTTGTTGCTGTTGTTATCATGATCATAATCACCGTCGTCATCATTATCGTTTATCATTACTGTCGTTGTTTGCTGGTCAGGCATCTGCTTGGCAGATGTGGTGTAGCGTATATGGATTTGTCCGAACGCAGTGACGCCTCCTTGAGCTACTGAAACTGATACTGAAACTGTCGTTGTTGCTGTTGTTCTTGCTGTTGTGAAATAGTTTATAGGAAACTGTGTGTGTGTGTGTGTGTGTGTGTGTGTGTTGGGAATGGTACATTTACTTTGTTTCCTGTGTGTTCAGGTGTTTCTTCACCGCATTGTCATTGTGATAGAAAATCAAATCAAATCATTTTAAAAATCCGCAAAGTAAGCTTTCACTGTAATTAATAACAGTGATAACAACCTTTGCTTTTACCGTAAATCCCCATCCTCGATTATCAAACAGTAATCAGTAAATCGGTAACTTTGTGTTTTTTTTCCCCTCTCCCCACATGAAACTCTTTATGCAGCGGAAGATTGACATAACCTCACTCCAATACATTTTTTTTATGAAGTGGACAGTTGACATAACCACTCTATGAAGTGGATATAGTGGACACAACCACTCTCTGTCTTCTGTGAGGAAATCGGCAACACCGGGAGTAAACTTAACTTCACGTCTCGTTACATATTCATGAGATCTCACGTGGAGTGGTGGCGGTGCGTGTGTTCAGTGTCCGCGTGTCTTGTGTCCAGCCCACCTGCTTCCTGGCCTCACAACTCTGGCTGCCCCCCCTCTCTCTCAGCCAGTGGCCCTGCTAGCATCATCAACCACACCCCCTCCCTTACCCTCCTCACTCTCTCCCACCCACTCACCCACCCACCCTCTCCCCCTGCATTCTATGCCCAAGCCGTATTGATTTAATGTCTTCTTTTTTTACCTCGTTTATTTCAGTAACTTCTGGGTACTGAATGGATTCATATCTAATTAGCCTTTATGTGTGAAATAGTGTGGACTGTCTTTTATCATAGAAACATTCTGAGCTTTGCGCTTCACTAACTATATTAAAAATTTTTGTAATACTGTTTTTTTTGTTTTTTGTGTTTTTCTTTTGTTCTTTTGTTGTTTTGTTTTTGTTTTTTGTTTGTTTGTTGTTGTGTGTGCGCGTGTGTGCGTGTGCGTGTGTGTGTGTTGTGTTGTTTTACTTTGTTGTTTTTTTCTTCTTCTTTTCGTTTGTTTGTTTGTTTCTTTGTTTTGTGTGGGTTTTTTGTTGTTGTTTGGGTTTTTTGTTTTTTGGTTTTTGTTTCGTTTTTGTTGTTTTTTTTTTGTTTTTGGTTTTGGTTTGTTTTGTTTTTTTGTTTTGTTTTGGGTTTTTTTTGTTTTGTTTTGGGGTTGCTGGTTTTGTTTTTGTTTTTGGGGGGGGGGCATTGTTTTGTTTTTGTGTGTGTATTTTGCTAACATTGCTTTCTAATGATCTGTTGTATTTTATATGTATTGTTGTGACTGACTGCAAACAATACGAGTAATTCAGAAAACTTACTGTAAACATTGATGTTTTCTTTCTTTACCAGATAGGTTTCTGTGCATTATGAAACTATATTGTTGATATCTGATCTGTCATCGGCTTAACACTTGTTACTATGTCACCACTTGTCAAGGAAGCTTTGTTAATTTTTCACATAGGATAACAAAACAATTTTGTCAAGCCTGATTATTTTAGGGGGATATGCCCTGATTCTCTCTCTCTGTCTCTCTGTCTCTATCTCTGTCTGTCTGTATGTCTGTCTGTCTGTCTCTCTCTCTCTCTCTCTCTCTCTCTCTCTCTCTATATATATATATATATATATATATATATATATATGTGTGTGTGTGTGTGTGTGTGTGTGTGTGTGTGTGTGTGTGTGTGTGTGACACTAATAATGTTTAATTAGCGTTCATGCATCATGCCTGCCTCATTGTGCACCCCCACCCCTCTGGGAGAAGGCCTGGTTCAATAAAACATGTGTCCTTGTCCTTCTCTCTCTCTTTCTCTGTCTCTCTCTCAATGTATGTGTGTGTGTGTGTGTGTGTGTGTGTGTGTGTGTGTGTGTGTGTGTGTGTGTGAGCGTGCGCGCGCGCGTGTGTGTGTGTTCTTTATATCTGTCCTGCACAAAGATTTGTTTCTCTCTTTCTCGTCTTTCCATTAAATATACGTGTGCTATTGTAACTGATGTAGAATAGCAAGGACAGATTGGAAGAATAGGCCATGCCTAAAAATTTGATACTTGAATAAAAAAAAATATAAAAAAAACAGTTTTGAGTTCTGGGTTCTGAGTTCTCTGTATACATCTATCTACCGCTCTCTCTCGTTCTCTATCTCTCTCTGCATGTGTGTGTCTCCCTGTCTCTCTGTGTACCTCTCATTTGTCTCTGTGTCTGTCTGTCTGTCTGTGTGCTCCCACCCCCCTGGCCATGGAGTGAGCTACATTGATAACAAACACGGCGTTGTGATAATGAAGACAAAGAGAGCGGGCTTGGCAGCAAACCTGTTGAAGAGCTTTCTCGAGTGGCTACTTCCCCTGCTTATCGCCCGTTCCACCTCCACACCCCCACACCCCACACCCCACGTCCCCACACACACATCCTCTTCTCTCTCACCCTCCCCCCCCCTTCCCACCATCCTCCCATCCCCGTCCTGTGTTTGAACTTCACTGTGACTGACAGGAGAGAGATCATCAATGCCATTGGTTTATTCCCAGTCAATCTATTGGCCAAAATTTGAAAGTCCCAGACAGTGGCAGAATACCACCATGTGACAACTGAGCAACCGAAAAGTAAGGAATATTGAGCCACTCCTTTGTCTCACGTATAATCCGCGAGTTCTTAGCGCACTCAAACAAAAATAACAATGCAAGACGTTTAATTCACGTGCCCCCCAGGGGTATTAAAACATATGCGAGCATCTTTTCCGCACACCATTTATAAACACACACCATATAACGAATGAATACACAAACACACCACAACGCACACACACACACACACACACACACACACACACACACACACACCGCATATGTGCATGCACACGGATAGTTTGCAAAACCAACAACCGTTAACAAAATGTCCGTCGTGCCAACCCCGCGGTTGAAGTGATAGACAGTCGATGAAATCATGGTGATGACTGGTGAAAGCAGGGAAAGAAAGAAAGAATCTAAACATATATCGTATCGTATCGCATTGTATTCTATTCTATTCTATAAACCCTTCTATTGCATGATAGTCAGCCGTGTCCGACTATGACCACCAGAACAGCAGAGGAGGCAACTGCTGTCCTATCTGTGCTATAATTTGATTACAGTGGAGAGTGTCTTGCCCAAGTTACATCCCTAGTCTCTCGGCCAACGGGGTTTTAGGACAGTCGGCGTTGGGAAGGTTCCCAAAGCCAACTAGGCCCCCAAAGCTACAGCACTAAGAGTCAACGCAGTTTTGCCTCCTGGTTTGAGAGTCATAGTCCTTCACAAGAGACTAAGCTGTAAATATATAACTGAACGAGAAACGTTATTCGTTAAATCCGTAGCCCCATCCGCCTCACCCCCACCCCCACCCCCACCCCTCTCTCTCTCTCTCTCTCTCACTCTCCCTCTCTCTCTCTGTGATATTATTTCCCTTTTTTGTATTTGCACGAATGTGTGCGTATGTTGCGAATCAGCATTTCTACTTAAATTTTGATTGATTTCCTTTGTAGCTGAACATGTTATCTAAGTCCATCTGTCACAATGACTATAGCCAATGATCGACAGCAAAACTCAGTGTAAAGTGTCAACACTCTCTCTCTCTCTCTCTCTCTCTCTCTCTCTCTCTCTCTCTCTCTGTCTCTCTCTCTCTCTCTCTCTGCCTCTCTCTCCCTATATATATATATATATATATGTGTGTGTGTGTGTGTGTGTGTGTGTGTGTGTGTGTGTGTGTGTGTGTGTGTGTCCATCTTTCTATCTGTCTATTTCTCTCTCAAAACAAAATCAAATATTAGTCATTTGTAACCCAGTGTAATTTATTTGTTCAAGCTGTTTACAATGATTTTGTCATATATCAATGTTAATCTTACCCCTTCAAAAAGGGTCATGGCCTCTCGAGTAAATTATCCGTATCCGTATCGTATGCCCCCCTGACCCCGCCCCCCTCCTCTCTCTCTCTCTCTCTCTCTCTCTCTCTCTTTCTCTCTAACAATCTTTCTTTTTATCTTTTGTACGTATGTGCGTTTGCGCGCGTGCGTGTGTGTATGTCTGTGCGTCTGTCTGTCTGTCTGTGCATGCGCGCGCAGCCCCGCCTTCACTGATAAATGTCCCAAACCAACCCTCTTCCAATACCACCACCACCACCCTCCACCCACCCACTTGTCCCACCTCCAGTCCTGACTCCTCCCTAAACTACCCCACCCCCCACCCCCCACCCCCTCCTGTCTCCCTCCCTCCCCCCCTCCCCACCCTCACTCCCCCAAATCCGTTCTCCCACTTCTCCGGACACGTGTTATCTGTGGCTTCAAGCCTCGTTTCCGACCCGCCAGACGACGACCCCAGCGGGGGGATGGGGGGACCATTGGAGTAGGGCTGGGGGGGGGGGGGAGTCTTTGTGATTAGCTATCTTCCAGGGATTAACTCTCTCCCTGCGCGGCGTTATCGGCACGGGAGCTCCTGAAGGATTCTGGCGCTGCGGGATGTGGGCGCCTGGGTTAATCTGTGTTGTGGAGCTCTGTGCGGCCGTCAGACCATCATGTCATGCACGCTGACCTGCCCGTTCCTAAACGGTTAATGCAAGTGGGTCACACACACACACACACACACACACACACACACACACACACATACACACACACATACACACATGTATATATATATATATATATATATATATAGATATATATATATAATTATGCACATACACACACACAGATTTATATATATATGTATATATATATAGAGAGAGAGATATGTGCACATGCGCGCGCATGCGCACACACACACACACACACACACACACATACACGAACGCACGAACGCACACAAACACACACAGACTCGTACAGGCGTACACACATACAGACACACAGACACAGACACACACACGCACAGACAGACACACACACACACACACACACACACACACACACACATCGACCTGCGTTACCTGAATCATCCACAACATTCTGACCACATTAATTTTACTCCTACTCCACCCCACTCCATATTTCGTCTTTTTTTTCTTTTCTTGTCTTCGTGGATAACTTTTTATCCCATTAAAAAATGATATTAAAAAAAAAAAGTTTCCAAACCACCATCACCATCTGTTCTTTTTGTCCTCATACAGTTTCTTTTCTTTTCCTTATCTTTTTATATAATATTTCACATACCAAAAGACAATTAAAAAAAAAAAAAGCAAACTGGAAAGAAAAGCACTCTCTGCTCTTTCTATTCTTCCCACTTGAGAAAAAAAATCATAAAGAAATTCTCCCCGTATATATATATATATTCTTTTTTTTATCTGTGTTCCACTCGCATTTTTTTATGTATGCTTCCTTTATTAATTTCACAAAAGTGTTGTTGTTTTTTCTTTGTTTTTCTTTTTTCTTTTTGG
Source organism: Babylonia areolata (assembly GCF_041734735.1). Classification (NCBI taxonomy): domain Eukaryota; kingdom Metazoa; phylum Mollusca; class Gastropoda; order Neogastropoda; family Buccinidae; genus Babylonia; species Babylonia areolata. The sequence continues at coordinate 9,399,752 of NC_134879.1, forward strand.
GGGTGGGGGGTAGGTAGGTATGTGTGTGTGTGTGTGTGTGTGTGTGTGTGTGTGTGTGTGTGTGTGAAAGGTGATGAAATACAAGTTCCCTGGTACCCCCATCCCATCCCCCAACGCCCTCCTCTCCTCCCCCCCCCCCTCCGCTCTCACCCCCCACCCCCAACCCCACCCCCCACAGTCACCCCCTCTCCAACATCGGCACGGTCCTTCAGTCTGTCAAGACAGAGAAGACTCAGAGAGAGGGGCGGGTCTTTATAGAAACCATGACGCACAGAGAGAGAGAGGGGGAGAGAGAGAGAAGAAGAAGAATAACACAGAGACAGACAGACAGAGACAGATAGACAGACAGACAGACAGACAGATACACTTAACTCTGTCTTTCAGAAACATCCTTCTGGTAGACGATGTAAAATCCCTCTTGCAAAGAAGAATGTGTACAAAAAATCATTTGCCCCCTCTGCTGTTGCTGTGATAAATAATTCTCTTGAATAATGTTTTTATTCCATTGCCTGTGATTTGTTTATTGTTTTGATGACGGTTGTCTTTCTTCCCTATATGCATGCATGCATGTGTAAAAAAAAAAAAAGAAGTGTAGGGGGGAAGGGTTATAGGGGAAGACGACATAGAGACGTGTGAGTGAGTGAGTGTCTATGTGTGTGTGTGTGTGTGTGTGTGTGTGTGCGCGCGCGCGCGCGCGTGTGTGCTCAGTGTTATTGTTTTGCCGAAGAGGGGTGTGGAAGGGGTCTTGCATGCCTGTTGTCTTGGTGGCGGTTTTAGACCTTTCAACTGTGATTTCATGTCTTAAAGTTAAATTTGCCTTAATTTTCTTTTCATATAATGATTGATGTCTGCATAGCTATAAGAGAAGTGTGTATGGGTTATCTGTCTATCTTCATTTCATTCATGTCTTAAATGTTATAATTATGTGCGTTATGATCAAGGAAGGGTGCGCCAGTTGCTCATTCGTTTTTCGGTTTTATTTGTTGTCTTTAAATGTTATAATTATCTTACTGAATTTTTCCTTTTTATAATGATTGAAAACGTACACATACACGCACGCACATGTACGTGCACACACTCTCACACGCGCAGGCACACACACGCAGGCAAACGTGCGCACGCACACACATACCTATGCATGCACACGAACACGCGCGCGCACACACACACACACACACACACACACACACAACACACACAACACAACACAGTTGTTTCACTTTGAATTATAATGTATTATGATCTTACCCAAATGTTGTTGTTTTTTTACATGATAACTGATGTGTGTGTGGATGACGGGCATAGTGCGAGCCGAAAGAGATTTTTCTGTTTTTGGTTGAAGCAGACAATAACGTATTTTGAACTGAAATTGAATTGAGACAGAGACAGAGACTGACAAAGACACAGAGAGAGAGAGAGAGAGAGAGAGAGAGAGAGAGAGAGAGAGAGAGAGAGAGAGAGAGAGAGAGAGAGAGAGAGGAGATACGGGGAAGGAGGGAGGGGAGGTAAAAAAAGGAGGAGAGGGGTAAGGAAGGGGTGGAGACATGGGGACAGAGACAGAGAAAGGCAAAGACAGAGGGAGAGGAGAAAAGAGAGGGACAGACAGACAAACAGGCAGGCAAGGAGGCTGACAGACACACCGACAGACAGAGACTGATAAAACCCTATCTTCTCTGTCATTTTAAAGACAGACAGATAGACAGACACTCAGACACACAGACGAGACAGGCAGACAGTCAGAGACGGTGACAGATAGAGACAGAGACATAACGGCAGAGACACAAAAATGAATAAAGGACACAGAGACAGAGACATAACGGCAGAGACACAAAAAATGAATAAAGGACACAGAGACAGAGACATAACGGCAGAGACACAAAAAAATGAATAAAGGACACAGAGACAGAGACATAACGGCAGAGACACAAAAAATGAATAAAGGACACAGAGACAGACACATAAAGGCAGAGACACAAAAATGAATAAAGGACACAGAGACAGAGACATAACGGCAGAGACACCAAAAATGAATAAAGGACACAGAGACAGACACATAACGGCAGAGACACAAAAAATGAATAAAGGACACAGAGACAGAGACATAACGGCAGAGACACAAAAATGAATAAAGGACACAGACAGAGACATAAAGGCAGAGACACAAAAAATGAATAAAGTACACAGAGACAGACACATAACGGCAGAGACACAAAAATGAATAAAGGACACAGAGACAGAGACATAACGGCAGAGACACAAAAAATGAATAAAGGACACAGAGACAGACACATAACGGCAGAGACACAAAAATGAATAAAGGACACAGAGACAGAGACATAACGGCAGAAACAGAGAAATGAATAAAAGAAACATTGAGACAAAAGAGAAAAGAGCGAAAGACAGGGGGTGGGGAGTGTGGGGTGATGTCAGAGACAGAGAGAGAAACAGATTGAGAGACAGAGAAAACGCTGGAAATAAAGAGACAAAGAACGACAGAAAGAAAGAAAGACGAGGCGCGGAAAGAAAAGGGGTAAGATCGGGGGAGGTGGTGGTAGGGGTTTCGGGGGGGGGGGGGAGTGGGGGGCTCTAGACTCATAAACAGAAAAGAAAAACCCAAAATATCCCACCCCCATCACCACCACCACACTACCACCCTCCACCACTCACCCCTTCCACCCCCCCACAACAGATCCAAGAAGCCTGCAGGAGGAGGCTGAGGACTTGAACCTTGGCTCCCTCCCCAAGAAGACCACCAGAGCAGGACGTTGCCGTACTCTGCACAGCTTCCCACAACAACCTTCAGGAAGACCCACACCACACACACACACACACGCACACACACACACACGCACACACACACACACACACACACACACACACACACACACACACACACACACACACACACACACACATATGCACACACACTGCACCCCATCCCCTGTATGGAAATTGACACTGCTGCCAGAAAAGACTGGGAAAGAGAGGGGGGGAGGAAGGGAGGGAGAGAGAGGGGGGAAGGGAGGAAGGCAGAGAGAAAGGGGGGGGAGGATGGAGGGAGGGAGGAAGACAGAGACAGACACACGGATCTGTGAAAAGTGAGCAGGTAAGAGATCGGGAATTTATCCGGGTGGTTCAGTTTACGAGGGTGAGGTATTCAAACCATATCACCAACTTCACTTCTCCCCTACCCCCAACCTGCACCCCCTCCCTCTCCTTCTACTGACGACACGGATAAATCGAGTCTACGGAGGGAACGACTAGTGGATGGGGAGGGTGGGGAGGAGAAGAGGGAGGAAGTGGAAGGTGGAGGAAGAATGGGGAGGGGGGAGGGCGGGCGGGGTCTTCGAGGTGATCAGAAAGTGAAGAGGTTTCTCTGATATCCTTGTTCGGCAGTTTCGGGTTTTTTTTAAAATGTCACCCCCAAACTTGATAACTATTACACGCGTTTCATCAGCAGAAAAAGTTCCGATCAGCTGGAGAATGGAGTTAATCAGATTTTTTTTTTTTTTTTTTTTTTAATTACTCGGGGGTATTTTACGATGATGATAACAACAACAACAATAAGAATAACAACAAAATTTTGGAAGACGCATTCAAAGAAAAAAAGTGGAACAGAAGAGGAGAAAAAGGACCCATGAAAACAACAAGCATTAGAAGAAGGAGAAGAAAAAGAATGCCTCATTGGCACGAAACCAAACCTAGTAACACACTAATACAACTACATAATATTCACAAGACAACAACATCCACACATTCACGCCCTTATCACAAGCCTTAACACGCCGGGAGGGAGACGGGGTGGGGTGGGGTGGGGTGGGAGGGAGGCTTGGGTGGGGGGGGATTGAGTGAAGGGGTGACATTTTTCCCTCTACACCGTGACTCTCTCAGGCACACGGCTCACGGAAACGGGGTGACGGCTCTCCGCGCCAGTCAGGTCCGGGGACACGGCGATATTGGACAGGCTTCCGCCACGCACACCGCCTCCTGTCCACTGTCCCACGTCACTTGTCCCGTGCTCCATTTCCCGTTCCCGCGTCCCATTCCCATGTCCCTTGTCCTGTTTCCCGTTTTCTTGTCATCGGTCCCCGTGTCCCATTTCCCATGCCCCGTTTCCCATGTCCCCTACCTTGTTTTCCATTTCCCTTGCCCCGTTTCCCATGTCCCCTACCTTGTTTTCCATTTCCCTTGCCCCGTTTCTCATGTCCCCTACCTTGTTTTCCATTTCCCTTGCCCCGTTTCTCATGTCCCCTACCTTGTTTTCCATTTCCCATGTCCCGTTTCCCATGTCTCCTACCTTGTTTTCCATTTCCCATGCCCCGTTTCCCATGTCTCCTACCTTGTTTTCCATTTCCCATGCCCCGTTTCCCATGTCTCCTACCTTGTTTTCCAATTCCCGTGTCCCGTTTCCCATTCCTGTGTCCTGTTTCCCAGTCCCTTATCCTGTTTCCCATTCCCGTGTCCCGTTTCCCATTCCCATGTCCCGTTTCCCATTCCCGTGTCCCGTTTCCCATTCCTGTGTCTCGTGTCCCATCCCCATGTTCCATGTTCCTGACTCATTTCCCATGTCCCGTTTCCCGTGTCCCCTGTCCCATTTCCCATATCCCGTTTCCCATTCCCATATTCCATGTCCCGTTTATGACCTGATTCACATTCCCATGTCCGGGCAGCACAGCACAGGAACGTCGGCCAGTAGCACAGTGAGCAGCAATCACCTGGTCATGATGATGTCTGCATTTTGGTGGTGGGTGGTGCTGAGGGGGTGGTGGAGGAGGTTGGGATGGGAGGGGCAGGGTGGAGAGGTGGTGCTGACGGGGTGGTGGGGTTGTTGGGATGGGAGGGGTAGGGTGGAGAGGTGGTGCTGAGGGGGTGGTGGGGTTGTTGGGATGGGAGGGGTAGGGTGGAGAGGTGGTGCTGAGGGGGTGGTGGGGGATGTTGGGATGGGAGGGGCAGGGTGGAAAGGTGGTGCTGAGGGGGTGGTGGGGGATGTTGGGGGTGGGGGAAGTGGTAGTGTGAAGGTGGAGTGTTCTTCTGACAGGAGTCTTGTTCTGTGACACTTTCCCATCCCTCCTTCTCCTGCTCCCTCTCAGCCTCACTCCCTCACCCCCTCCCCTCCACATGTCCCTTTTCCCTCCCCACACCCTTCTCCGCCTCCACACCTTCCTCCTTCCATGTATACACTGCTTTCCCTCCTCTTTTCCGCCTTTTTCATATCTGGAGATTGTGTGTGTGTGTGTGTGTGTGTGTGTGTGTGTGTGTGTGTGTGTGTGTGTGTGTGTGTGTGTGTGTGTGCTCGCGCGCGTGACTGCGTTCGTGCTCATGTGGGGTGATTGTTCTTTAATCAATCGCATGACTTTTATCTTTAGAGATGGTTGGTGTTCTCCCGTGCATTATCATCCTACCCACTGTCCTTCTGTCCATTGTTTTACTTTATTCTTCTTTCTTTGCTATTGGGGACGGAGGGGGGAGGGGTTTCTTCTCACCTTCACACCTGGCCAATCTTTAGACTGTGGGTGTCTTTTTTTTCATTTTCGTTGTTCTCTCTCTCTCTCTCTCTCTCTCTCTCTCTTTCCCACTTTTTTTTTAAAAACTAGTTTTGTTCTGTTTTGTTGTTGTTGTTTATCTGTTGTTTTGCTGCTCAGGGCTTTCAGCTACTCACTGAGTGAAGAAAAAAAAAACCAGGCTCACCCACCACAGATTACAACAGAAAGTTTGTTTGCAGGAACATAGTCACCATAACCCCTGCCATCACCATTGAGAGTTATAATGTTCCAGGGACTCAGATAAATATGTAAATTGGGTATTCGTGACGTCACATTCCAAAAATGGAAGCTGTCATGTATACATAGAAACCCACCATTTTGCATCTCCATTTGAAGCTCTGAAAACAACTTTTTGAGAAGATAAAAAAAAAAACAACGAAGAAGCACATTCACTTGAAATACTTACATATAAATCATTTGTTCCGACACGCTTTAGGTCCATGCGTAAGCGTTCAGGAAACACGTGTCTTTCTTGCATAGCCAACCATTCTCTCTGCACAGACAGACGAACAATACCGTGACCGCACTTACTTGGTTCAGAGTGAACAGGAATGTACAAACAAGTGTAGAATCAGCAAACCCTTCTCGACAGTCAAAGCTGGAACGGCAGATGTGGGGTGGTTTGTTGTTTGTAGCTGTTGTACGACCTGTCTTCTGTTAATACAGTCGTCAGTCACAGTCCTCTGTTGCAGTAACATTCTGGTGTTCTTCACACCACTCCTCCGCTCTCTCACAAATTTGGTCGAGTTTTCTCCCGGGGTACTCCTTTCAAGGCACAGGTGAACTCTGATGTAGGTAACTTTCCAGACTCATTATATATATAGCAAAATATTAGTGTCCATTACAGTTGTTTTTTGTGGGGTTTTTTCTCTCTCTCTCTTTCTCTTTTTTTCTTCTTTTGTGTGTGTGTGTGTGTGTGTGTGTGTGTGTGTGTGTGTGTGTGTGTGTGTGTGTGTCTTTCTATTTATATATAAGTAGGCCTTCGCCGCTTTCTCGACCACGTTCGGTCGGACTGTCTTGCTGTATTTGTGCCCTGACCTTGCTATTACTTTTTCTTTCTCTCTCTGTTGACTTTTCCCTCCACTACACGTTAATTTTTTTTATTGTTTCACTATAATTACATCTCAGCTTAGTTTTGTAGAAATTCATGTATGATCACGTTTAAACTTCTAGCTATGATGACATCCTCACATACTTAGTGTGTATCAGGACAGGACTTTATATAAGGTCTTCTTGTTGGCCTGTTGATCCATGGCTGTGTTGTACTGTGACGTGTTCCAACTAAACTACTGTTTAATCCAAAACACAGACAGAAGAAAAGACACAACATCGTGCTTCCTGCATCACTGTTCAGTCAAAACACACTGAAGGTGAACTGAAGCAGCTAATACCATGGCATTCGCCACATTCAGGAGAACACAGAAGACCATACTTTTTGCAGCTGCACCGCTTGCTGTCGCAATTTTCTTTACAAGTGCACCAGATGACCGTCAGCATCAGTCATTTGCAGTACACACATTCCGTTCACAATTTTCCAACCCCATTCAGCTGGTTGCAGAGAATCAGCCACCACCCGCTGTTGAACCTGGAGGTACAGTCTCTGGCTGTGGAATCTGGCAGCACCTGATGTCGGTGGTAGTGACTGCATGCTGTCCCGGTTGCTACTTTCATGCAGAAGAGCCGATGCCATAAATGACCAAGGCTCTCTCCAGAACATCCGTTGTAGAGCAGCACTAGGACTTTCTCACCTGTGTCTGAAATCTCCTGTAGGGTCTTCTGTTGGAGAAATTTTTCAGCATCTTCTGCAGTGCTGTTCCTTTTCCAATTCCAAAGGGCCTGGAATTCGTGTCGTATCCTGTCAGAGTATGGAGAAAAAGCAGCAAATGTCGATTTTCTCCATGCTCATGAATCAACTTCATGATATTCCAACATCTGTTTTTTTTTCCTCCTTGCTTGTCAGAATGAAAGAAAATGTCATGAACTGCAGCAGTGGCATGATGTGCCAGCAAGACCAGATTGTCAGTGTCCTCTCCAATGACAGCAGTCACATCATGATCTGCACACTGTGTTGTGGTTTGGAAAATGTTGCGTTCTGCATCACTCTTGGCATTATGCAGTGCAGAATGGCTCCAAAGCTGACCCAAGAGCGTGGATGAAGCGCTGTTTATTTTCTACGTTGACAGGTTTCATCCCCCACCCCCATCCCCCATCTCCACCCCCTTCTGTTTCCTTTTTTTCTCAAGAAACTGCTAATACTGTGCTTGTTGGTGTAGAACACTCTGACACGCACTGACTGACCTTCAGGAAGGTAGATGCCAGCTCCTGTCAGTGCACTGGCACTGTTGATAGTGTCTCTGCCTCATCGCTGTGGGATCCTGGTCTTCTCTCCAGAGTCAAGAGTCTTGCCACAGATCACACATTGCTGCATGACCTGAAATATGACAAATAAATCTCAATCTGAGTCAATATGTTCAATATGATTTCTCAGTTACAAACCATGATATGATCAAACAAGAGGCCAAGCCTTCATGACTCATGTTAGATTCCATCTGTGTGTGTTATATATATATATATGTGTGTGTGTGTGTGTGTGTGTGTGTGTGTGTGTGTGTGTGTGTGTGTGTGTGTGTGTGTGTTTGTGTGTGTGTGTGTGTGTGTGTGTGTGTGTGTTTGTGTGTGTGTCTGTGTCTGTGTGTGTCTGTATCTGAGTGTGTCTGTGTGTCTGTGTGCATGCACACAAATATTTGTAATGTGCTGATTAGCAGTGAAACAAAACTCACACTGTCATATATCCTGCATGTCCCATGAAGGTGCAGCTTTGGGCAAGATGCCATCCTGAAAAAAAGAGAGGAAACCTAGACCATGCAGAAACACATACACGGGCTTACATGCCAAACCTGCAGAAACACATACACGGGCCTACATGCCAAACCTGCAGAAACATATACACAGGCCTACATGCCAAACCTGCAGAAACACATACACGGGCCTACATGCCAAACCTGCAGAAACATATACACAGGCCTACATGCTAAACCTGCAGAAACACATACACGGACCTACATGCCAAACCTGCAGAAACACATACACAGGCCTACATGCTAAACCTGCAGAAACACATACACAGGCCTACATGCTAAACCTGCAGAAACCCATACACAGGCCTACATGCCAAACCTGCAGAAACATATACACGGGCCTACATACTAAACCTGCAGAAACACATACACAGGCCTACATGCTAAACCTGCAGAAACACATACACAGGCCTACATGCTAAACCTGCAGAAACACATACACAGGCCTACATGCTAAACCTGCAGAAACACATACACAGGCCTACATGCTAAACCTGCAGAAACACATACACAGGCCTACATGCTAAACATGCAGAAACCCATACACAGGCCTACATACCAAACTTGCAGAAACACATACAGAGGCCTACGTGCCAAACCTGCAAATTTGTTTATTTTTCCCTTATTGCATGACACACAATGAACAACAGTATATCCCCAAATAACAAAAACACCCAAAACAATTATGATTATCATAATGACAAACATCACATTTACTTGGGAAAACTGAAGAGAACAAATTATTCTAAATAAACACTTTTTTAAATTAATCATTTACCATACATCTAATATTTATTGAACAGCCTAGAGAAAAACGTCTGCATGCATTGCCGATGGCGTCTGCTATTTAACGGAATTGGTGAAAACAATCGTGGTACCTCGTGGTTATCATCATAAATAATAATTCTATAACACATGTATTTGCAATGAACGTTGTGCTATGAACAGTTTTAAACAAAATGAAAAGCATTTTTTTTTCCTTGCAAACAGTTGTGAAGAGCAGACGAACTTTTTATGGGCCGCGACTGTCCACAACTCATTTGCATGAAGCCTAAATATAGATTAAATATTTATATATCTCTTAACTACTAAACACAGCAATATATAGTTATGTATTTCATGCACGAGTTTTGCAAGGTAGAAAGGAAAGTTAAGCGATAATGGAAGCGATTGTATAGATACTCAAACTGCCGTGGATCGAAATAAACTTACCGACTGATAATGTTGCAACGTCACAGCGCGGCGCGCGCGTGGTGCAGCAGACGGGACTTTCCCAGCTAAAAAAACAAAACAAAAAAACTACGAATGTTTTCCTGCTGAAGGCCGTTCGCGTAAAAAAATGTCAAATCGTCCGTCGACGACAAAAAATAACAACAACAACAATGATAATGATAAATGTTTTTGATGACTATCGCACTTATAACTCACGGGACATATTTAGGAATCCATGTTCTTTATTTTACATGACTAATATTTTCTGTTGCAATTAGTGATGGGTATTTTGATTCAGTATGTTTTTGTTCTGCCCTGTCTTTAGCCTATTTTATTTTATTCCATTTTATTTCTTTCCTCTTTCCCTTCCTGTTCTACTGAGCAGCGAGGAAAGAGACATAATGCCATGAGAGACACGTGGTTTCTAAGTGGTGTGTCAGTTTGCTGATCAATGCCCGAACGAGACAATACTCAGAGCGAATTTCACATGTTCTTAGAAACCACCAGTAACGGAGCCTCACTGATGATTGTTGTTCCTGATAACATAATGGTGTGCTCTACAGCGTGAAGTCAATCTGTCCATGGATCAGTTTCTGTTGAAACCAGTGGCCGGGGGACTGTGCTCTCCTCGTCTTCGCAGTAGTTGTCGATCCCCCCCCTCCCCACCCCCGCACCCCGCACCCCCCCGCCCCCCGTCCCCGCATACTAATATATATATATATATATATATATATATATATATATATATATATATGTGTGTGTGTGTGTGTGTGTGTGTGTGTGTGTGTGTGTGTGTGTGTCATTATATATATATATATATATATATATGCATATATATCTATATATAATATCACACACACACATATATATATATATATATATATATATATATATATATATATATATATATATGTATATATATGTATTAGTGTGTGTATATATATATATATGTGTGTGTGTGTGTGTGTGTGTGTGTGTGTGTGTGTGTGTGTGTGTGTGTGTGTGTGTGCGTGTGTGTGTATTAGTGTGTGTGTGTGTGTGTGATATTATATATATATATATATATATATATAATATCACACACACACACACACACACACACACACACACACACACACACGGAGAGAGACAGTCAGACAGTCAGACAGACAGACAGACAGACAGAGAGGGGAGTGGGGATAGAGAGAGAGAGAGAAGAGAGAGGAAAAGAATGATCGCAAATCTCGCAAGCTGTCCATTAGTTTTTATTCAAGAGACAACAAGAAAATCAGGAAAAACGAAAACAAGGAAACAAAGGCGTGAGGGTCGAAACGGATGGTGAGGGACAGAGGGGAGGGGGTGTGGGCTGAGGGGTTCGGGTGTGTGGGGGTGGGGTGGGGAGGGGTGGGGGGTGCTAGTAGGGACTTTTAGGACACCAGAGGCAAACGGGTACCAACCGACAGACGACCATATCACCTAGTCCAACAACAACACCCCCCCCCCCCCCACCCACCCACCCACCACTACCTCCTTGCACCCTCCCTCCCTCCCCCCTCCCCCTCCCCCTCCCCTCCCCCCACACTCCCCTCAAGGAAAAAAAATCACTCAGAGAGACAATACAACACAAGGTCCTCAACAACAAAAAAGAAAGAAAAAAAGAGCCCTTCCCCCTCCCCCCGCCCCTCCCTGTGTATTACCCCTCAGGAGATGCGCTCTTTTCACTCATCTCAAGAGATGTGGGGGGTTCGGGGGGATGGAGGGGTAGTGTAGTAGGGGGACTAGACTGACCCCCTACAACCCCAACCCCCCCCCCCCGCCCCACCACCACCACCATCACCACCACCACTACCACCACCATCACCACTTCACTTCCATCCCCTCTCCCACCCACCCACTTTCACCCCAGCCCAGCCCCAATCTCGTGGCAGCCTGCGTTGGCCCCGACATGCTGTACCTACCAGGCGGGGACGGGGCTCCTAATGAACTTCCTTTCACACGGGGGGACCTGGAGGGTGCTTCAGCCACTCGGCCTGTCGGGCAGAAGAGCCAATTTCCCTGGGACACAGGGAGGAAACTCCTGGCACTGCTGTGGCGAACAGGGAGATTGGGAGGGTGTGTGTGAGGGGGTCAGGGGGCGCTGACAACGCGGGACAGGAAGACAGACACAACTTCCGGTCTGGGCTATCCAGGCTAGGCTAGGCTAGGCTAGGTTAGTTTTGCTAGGCAAGAAAAGCAAGGCAAGACAAATGCAAGACATGGAAACGTTAGGCTGTGCTAGGCATAGCAAGGCAAGGCATTGCAAGGCAAGGCAAGGCAAAGCCAGACAAGACAATGCAAGACATGGATAATTTAGGTCAGGCTGGGCATGGCAAGGCAAGACATTAATGGGTTATGCTAGGCTAGGCATGACAAGGCGAGGCCAGACATGGATAGTTTAGGTTAGGTTAGACATTGTATGGCATGGCAAGGCAAGGCAAAGAAAGGATAGGTTAGGCCAGGCTAGGCTAGGCATGCCAAGGCAAGGCAAGGCAAGAATTCTTCTTCCTATCAAACAAAGGACACTGCTAATTTTCTGCTGATTTTGCTCGTGGTTGGTGTAGGCTGAGTGTTTTATTGTTTCCATAACCCACCCACCTCTGACACGGACTGCAGGTATCTTTAACGTGCGTATTTTCTATTCCTGCATGCGTATAGGCACGGGGGACAGGGAGGGTGGAGGGATCTTCAGGCACGTGGTTTCAGTTTCAGTTTCAGTAGCTCAAGGAGGCGTCACTGCGTTCGGACAAATCCATATACGCCACACCACATCTGCCAAGCAGATGCCTGACCAGCAGCGTAACCCAACGCGCTTAGTCAGGCCTTGAGAAAAAAAAAGGTGAATAAATGATAAATAAGCTTACATAAATGAATAATAATTATAATATAAAAAGGGTAGTAGTAATGATAATAATTAAAAATAATAATAATAATGAATAAATAAATAAATAAATAAGAGGGTTTTAGGCACGTGGAAGAGTGGACAACCTGAAAGACGGGAGTGATGGCTGAGTGACTCCAGTTTGGATTTTCCATCCGAGGGTCCCAGGTTCGAACCCTGGTAGCGGTACTGAAGACCGGTTTGTCGGATCTCCTACGTCAACATGTGTGCAGACTTCCTGAAGTGCAGGTTGAAGATTCCGTAATTCGTGACCAAGTCCGCTTGGTTATTATAGTCAGTCGTGCCCGACCATGACCACCAGAACAGCAGAGGAGGCAACTGCTGTCGGGACTATATGGCTAGAAAGTGATTATAGTGGAGGGTGTCTTGCCCAAGTTACATCCCCACTCTCTCGGCCAAGAGGGTTTTAGGCCGGTCGGCGTTGGGATGGTTCCCTAAGGCCAGCTAGCCCCCAAGGCTGCAGCACTAAGAGCCAAAGCAATTTTGCCTCCTAGTTTGAGAGTCATAGTCCTTCACAAAAGATTAAGCTACAAATGATTTCCCATTGCAGGGTTATTGGAGCACGAAAATACCAGTATGCATAACTCCGAAAACGGAGTATGGCTGTCTGAATGGCGGAGGTAAACACGACTAAACGTAAAGCGTCCGTTGCTATAGCAACATGAGGGATCATGCGAGTCGCAGCCCACGACCACAGAGGACGAAGAACAGAAAGTGAAACAAGTTTATCGACGATACCTTCATACGGAAACGACATCAGTGGAAAGTTTCCACGGTTTATTGGACTGCATGGTTTCTGGATCGACCAGAGGGACGCTCGTGTATGCAGGGGAAGTGATTTTGTGCCTGAAATACGGGTTTTCTCCCTTTGAAGATCGGCCCTTTTTTTTTAAATCTGGCGTCAGATTTCTTGTAAACGCGCGCGCGTGTGTGTGTGTCTTCTTTTGTTCCTTTGTCTTTCTGTCTGTATGTCTTTGTCTTTCTGTCTGCATGTCTTTGTCTTTCTGTCTGTATGTCTTTGTCTTTCTGTCTGCATGTCTTTGTCTTTCTGTCTATCTGTCTTTGTCTTTCTGTCTGTATGTCTTTGTCTTTTTGTCTGCATGTCTTTGTCTTTCTGTCTATCTGTCTTTGTCTTTCTGTCTGTATGTCTTTGTCTTTTTGTCTGTATGTCTTTGTCTTTCTGTCTGTATGTCTTTGTCTTTTTGTCTGCATGTCTTTGTCTTTCTGTCTGTATGTCTTTGTCTTTCTGTCTTTGTCTTTCTGTCTGCATGTCTTTGTCTTTCTGTCTGTATGTCTTTGTCTTTCTGTCTGCATGTCTTTCTCTTTTTTTCTGTATGTCTTTGTCTTTCTGTCTGTATGTCTTTCTCTTTTTTTCTGTATGTCTTTGTCTTTCTATCTGTATGTCTTTCTATTTTTGTCTGTATGTCTTTGTCTTTCTGTCTATCTGTCTTTGTCTTTTTGTCTGTATGTTGTTGTTGTTTTTCTTTCCGTCTGCATGTCTTTGTTTTTCGATCTGTATTCCTTTGTCTCTCCGTCTGTATGTCTTTGTCTTTTTGTCTGTATGTCTTTGTCTTTCTATCTATTTTTCTTTTGTCTCTCTCTCTCTCTCTCTGTATTTCTTCATTTCTGTTGCATCCCATTTTTGGCCCCCCTTTTTTTTCCATCTCTGCCTTTCCTTCTTTGGGTTTCTTTTCTTCGCAGATGTATGAGTGTTCTTTTTTTCACTTTTTTTTTTTTTTTATTCTTCAGGATTGCGGGCATAGAATGTGCAAGGCAATTTGTGGGTGAAGAGGGCCCATGCGCGTGTGTGTTTTCGTTGTCTTTTCTTTCTATTATTTCTCTCTCTCTCTCTCTGTCTCTCTCTCTCTCTCTCTCTCTCTCTCTCTCTCTCTCTCTCTCTCTCTCTCACTTTCTTTACTTGTTCCTTTCTCTGTCTCTGGCCTTTACTTCCTTTTTTCCCCTATTCGTTATATTTTTCTCTTTCTGTCTTTCCTTCCTGCTTCTCTGCCTCAACCTGTCTCTCTTTCTCTGTCGCTTTCTTCTTTCTTTTATTTTTTTTTAGGAATGGATCACAAAGAATTATTTCTCTTTTTTTTTTCAAATTCCCTCATTTTTCCTGTCTGTCTGTATTGCAGTAGCTGTTTCTTTTAAAGGTTACCATTCCTTTTTTTTTTTTTTTTTTTTTTTTTTTACTTCTTTCTTTCTTTTGGCCCCACTCTTGCAGATTTCGTCTTTCCCTCCACCCCTCCATCTCTCATTTCTTCTCCCCCACCAGGTTTTGGATCGATGAGTTCTTGTTCCACTGACAACCAGGGCTGTTAGTTCGTTTTGTGTTTTCTCTCTTCTCTCCCACAACCGTTACGACAGTGGAAAACAATTATCTGTACCCTCTCTCTGTCTCTCTCTATCTCTCTCTCTCTCTCTCTCTCTCTCACACACACACACACACACACACACACACACACACACACACACACACACACACACACACACAAACGAAAGTCTTGTTAAACAATTCACTCTTTATCTGTGTAAAGCGTTTAAACATCGAAGTGCCTTCGTAACATCTTGAACATTCTGTGTATTTGTATGCGACTTTCATGTTTATCCCCCTTCTAAGGGGCTATGGCCTTTATGAATAAAACATCTTCAGTCAGTCAGTCAGTCAGTCAGTCTCTCCCGTGCCAGAATCCTGATTTGCCCCATAATGTCAATAATCCAAAAGAAGACGAAGCTCACTTTTCACAATGTTGCCCAGTGTTGATGGATGTCAGAGAACAGATGATCTTAGTTAAAATATTGTCAACACACTTACCTGTTCAGACTTATATTGAGAATGTCATCAAGAAACCAAAAAAGAAAATTTTATCTCTTTGTATGAAACATTCGAGAGGCAAAGCATACAATTATGTAACTTCTTCTTCTTCTTCTTCCACGTGGGCTGCAACTCCCACGTTCACTCGTATGTAAATGAGTGGGCATTTACGTGTATGACCGCTTTTACCCCGCCGTGTAGGCAGCCATACTCCGTTTTCGGGGGTGTGCATGCTCAATATGTTCTTGTTTCCATAACCCACCGAACGCTAACATGGATTACATTATCTTCGTATTTGATCTTCTGCTTGCGTCTACACGCTAAGGGGGTTCAGGCACAAGCAGGTCTGCACATAATTATGTTGACCTGGGAGATCGGAAAAATGTCCACCCTTTACCCACCAGGCGCCGTTACCAAGATTCGAACCCGGGACCCTCAGATTTTAAAGAGTTATGTAACATAGGAAGGAGGTAAGACGGGAGGAGGTTGACGAAAGGTGAGAGATGGGAGCGTGAGAGCCGGGGGGTGGGGGTGGGGGGCAGTGGGGGAGTGGCGGGAGGTGTAGGGGGGCGGCAGAACAAGATACGCAATACACAGATACAATAACAACTACTGCAGCTACTGCTACTACCACCACCACCACCACCACCAGTCAGAGACCAGAGAGAGAGACGACAGACAAACAAACAGTCAGACAGAGAGACTCGAAGAGAGAGGGGGGAGGGGCATGTGTGCACACAGACAGACAGACAGGCAAAGAAGAAGAAAAAAAAAAGAGAGAAAACCAGATTTTGAAGCAGACGACAGACTGATGGTCAAGTATGATATTTTTAGTTATTGATGGGGAAAGGGGGAGGGGGGACGTGAGGGTGGTGGTGGGTGGGTGGGTGGTGGAGCCCAGATAACTTGATTGACAAGGACCAGACGACCTCCTGGCAAAAACAAACAGCGGAAACGAAACTGATGAGGTGGATTGTCTGTTGATGGATGACAACTCTCTGTCTCTCATTTCCACACAGACAGGGAGACAGAGAGCCAGATACAAAGAGACAACACGCGGAAGGAGAGACAGACAGAGAGAAACAGAGAACAGAAAGAAAGAATAGAACAGAATAGAATATGTCTTTGTTACCAAGTGTACCGGGGTCACGAGGAATATCGGGGAGGATGGGCAGGGGGGGGGGGATAGTACATAACAAGATACGAACATAAATCGAAAATCATACACAAACACAGATACAGTAGAAATTAGGATCCACACAAGTGCATATCAATATACAAACTTGAGCATACTCACACATGCACATACTGCACACACACACTAACACACACACACACACACACACACACACACACACACACACACACACACACACACACACGCACGCACACACACACACACACACACACACACACACACACACACACACACACACACTCGTTTGAACAGAATATTAAGCTGCATATTACATATGGATGGGGCTGATGACTAGATCTTCATGTAGATGGTTGTTGAAAGAGAGGCAGAGAGAGGCAGATAGAAGGAAAGAGATATACAGTTAGAGAAAGAAAGACAAAGAGAACGACAGAGAGCAACAGATATATATATATATATATATATATATATATATATATATATATATATATATATATATATATATATATATATGAGGAGGCAACTGCTGTCCCGACTATCTGGGCTAGAATTGGATTTTTTTTAAATTTGGAGAGTGTCTTGTCCACGATACATACCCACCCTCTGGGCCAAGCGGGTTTTAGGACAGTCGGCGTTGGGGATGGTTCCAAAAGGCCAGCTACACTACCCCCTATTCAATACAAACAATTTCCTCAACACAAATATCAATGCATTTTTTGCTCTACTAGACAGGTCTCTACATGCTGCTACAAAACTTAAACGAGTTGAAAAAAGGATTCCAAGGTATTTATAAGCATTCACAACAGACAATGCAACACTATCAAAAAAACCACCTTTCCCTCGCTGCCAAATACCCCCCTTCCTAAATACAATAATATTACTTTTATTCAAATTAACACATAACTGTAATTTACTTGCTGCATTTTTCAGGCTGTTTAGTTGAGACTGTAAACCAGTAACAGTTTCTGAGAACAAAACTATATCATCCGCTAGTAATAAAACAAACAATTCAAAATAATCAGTTGTAATCATAGCACTATGCCTACCCTTCTCTATTACTTCTATTGCCAATTCATTTATGAATAATGAAAATATGATAGGACTGCACACATCCCCTTGTTTCACACCTCTAGTACAATTAATATACTCAGTAAGCTTGTCTCCAGATCTGATTCTTGTTTTTACAACATTATACATACTCTTAACACAATTAAAAAGCTTTCCATATTTAATTAAGATAGGCCATATATGTTCCTGTTAATAGAATCAAACGCCTTTTCAAAATCAATAAAGGCAACATAAAGTTTGCGATTATAAGAAAACAGTTCCTGAATTAAGACCAAAAGGGTAAACATATGGTCAGTTGTTGAATATCCTCGCTTAAAACCAGCTTGATACTCCCCGGTTACATTATTTTCCTCAACAAATTCCTGAAGTCGCCGATTGATTATTGTACTAAACACTTTGCTACTAGTATCTGATAGTGATATGCCTCTATAATTATTTGTATTATTAATATTACCTTTCTTATATAATGGAAGGATAACAGCCTCACACCAGCTTTCAGGATAAATGCTTGTTGAAGAACTTTACGAAAAAAATGTATACTTTGTTCACAAGAGGTTTTTAAGAATTCCCCAAGAATACCATCGGGACCCGCAGCTTTGCTGTTTTTTACGTTTCTAAGTGCAAAAAGAACATCTTCGTGTGAAATAGGGCGATTCATAGAATGATTCTCCACATCTGGTAATACATATTCATCACTATCATATGATAAATCTTTATCAAGTAAGGCTTTAAAATGTCCAAACCATTTATCAATAGAAATATCATGCTTCGGCTGCTTCTTTTTAGAACAAATTTTAATCATACTTTTCCAAAATTCTTGTTGATTATTAATAGAACACCCAAAACTGTCCAAAAGATTTTTATTAAACAACTTTTGCTTTCTAACTAAAGTGTTTTTTATATTCTCTTCTAGCTCTTACGTATGAAATTTCATCACCTTTATCTAACGTTCTTCTACATTATCTCAACAATCTACGAACCTTCGTCCTACTAATCCTACATTCCCCATCAAACCAACCCTCATTTCGTTTATTTTGATCCACTCTAATAGATTTTTTCATACATGCTGCACAGTCTCGGATACAGTTGTTAAACACCTCCAAAGCTTCATTAACATTCACATCAGTCATTTCTAAAGCAATTTTAAGTCTATCCTGGGTACTTAACTCACGCAAATTACTAACAAATTCTTGACTATAATCCTCATTCCACACAAATTTTTCAATTACATGAACATCAGATTTCCTGTTTGTAGACATATTTTCAATGGAACATGAAATTCAACATTCAATTGGAAAATGGTCTGATTCGGCTCGATCAGCAACACGCAATGTACACACATCTGAAACAATGCTGTAAAGGTCATCTGACAAAACAAAATAGTCGTTCACACTGCTTCCGCTTTCACTGATGAATGTGTAGCGGCCTCCCAGGTCGCAATTACATAAACCATTTAAAATACTCAAATTTAATGCAGTGCACATGTTAAGCAATTTTTTTTCCATATGAGTTAAAAACAGAATCTTGAGATCTACGAATCGAGTTAACTCTTTCCATACGAACGGCGAAAGAGACGACGTTATCAGCGTTTCATCCCAATTACCATCATCAAAATATTGCAAGCGGAAGGCTCTTATACTGAAGACGTGAATGTTGACAAAGAATACCACAATTGTGACGACGGAAGCTAAAGGTTGGGTCATTCAGACACCCACTGGACATCCGAGGGGTCTGTGTAGAGGAGAAGAGAGGACTGGCCGTACTGAGTGAGTTAACCGAACAACTTTTAAACTAACACTCTATATCATGGATTGGAGAAATATTCGAGATTCGACTATTTAAGTCACCACAGAGTATTATATAAACATCATCAAGAAATAACAGTAAATCAGTCAAACAAGCTTCAAGTATTGTTATTCCTTGATCATAATTAAAGTATGTATAAAATGGAGATCCTTCTGGAGGTACATAAACACATTATTAAAGAAAATCTTTCAGGAAACCAAATAATCGTTTATCAATAAGGAACACACATATATTTTCATATATGGTACTTAACTCACGAATAAATGGACAAAATTCATTTGTAACTAAACAAAAAATTCCACCAGACTTCCTCCCTTGCTTTGTAAACTTAAGAGCAGGCTTCCCATATATTTTAAACCCAGCAAACAAATCAGTTTCACAAATTTCCTCAAAAGTTTCAATAAGAGATATAAAATCAAAGGATGAAATATATGTTACAAAGTCACGAAATATCAACTTAGAACGGAAACCATTTATATTCCATGACAAAAAGGAAAAACGTCTAAAGGATTCCACAGAACACGGTGTGTCATTCACAACACACGAGGTCTTATTATTTACAAAAGTGTTGACATTGTGTTTGGCAAAACAACCATGACCCCCACGCCCCCTCATGTCATCGTGTGAAACATTCTCTGACAAATCAGAGAGAGGGGGGGAGAGACACACAGAGAGAAACAGAGAGAGAGACACACACACACACAGAGGGGGGAGAGAGACAGAGAGAGAGAGAGAGAGAGAGAGACAGAGGGGAGAGAGACACAGCGAGGGAAAGAGACAGAGAGAGAGAAAGACAGAGAGGGGAGAGACAGAGACATAGAGACAGAAGAGAGAAAGAAGAACTACGACACACGACAAAAAAATGGCGGGACCTGGGTTCACATCACCCCCCCCCCCCCCAACCCCCCCCCCACCCCACCCCCTCTCCCCCCCCCCCCCCCCCCCCCCCCCCTACACACACACACACATTCTCTCTCTCCTTGCAGCCTCTGGCCGCTCGCTGCCGGCTCTTCATGTCAGGAGCTGTCGTAGCGCCACAAAAACCATCGTCCCCAGCCTCTACCCCCACCCACCAACATGCCCCCCCCCCTCCCCCCCACACCCCCCAGTTCATTACGGCCCACAGACAGCCAGGCACCGACTGAAGCACCAATTAGAAACTGTCCACACACACAAGACAGAGAGAGAGGCACAGAGACAGAGACACAGAGACAGACAGCAAGCTTGCAGCAAGTTCACCAACCGAGACCCCTACCGCATCCCCCCCCCCCCTCCCCCACCCCCGGATCACAAACGCGCGCCGCCTAGCGGACAGGGGAAGGTAATTAAGGCCGGGTGACAAGAGAAGGCAACTCGGAGGTGCTTGACGACCGTACCCAGCCCCTTCCCCCAACCCTTATCTCACGCCCTCACCCCACACACGCGCAAAGACAGCGCTGACAGCTTAAAGTGCTGGAACTCACCAAGCAAATCAACGTCCAGGAGAACTTTGGAAGCTGAGTCTTCTGTCGCGAAGGAAGACAGACAGACAGAGAGAAAGAGAGAGAGAGAGAGAGAAAGGAGACAGACACAGACAGAGAGACACAGGGAAGCGAACCACTGACCCTCGGGCCGGGGTTTGTGTCGGCCGAGGTCCGCTTACAAACAAGGAGGGAAGGGCTGTCCACTGGGGAATGGAGAGAACACTTTGTGCCAAGTTGTTTCCTGGGTAGAAGCCGGGTGGTGGGAGGGTGGGGGGAGGATGGTGGTGGTGGTGTGTGTGGGGGGGTGGGGGTGGGGTTCTCTCTCTTTTTCTTTTGCCCTCATCCTGGAGTGAGAGAGTCGGCAGCCTTTCACTGCCCGAGAGTGGAACGAATGCTGAGCTCTCCCACATCGTCATGTTCCGCTCTTCTGGGTCACACAGGAGGTGTGTGTGTGGGTGGGGGGGGTGTAGGGGTGGGGGTGAGGACTGGAAAGGGGGTGGGTGATGAGGGTGAAGGTGGGGGTGGTGGGGTGGGTGTGCAAGAGAGAGAGAGAGAGAAAGAGAGAGCGTGCGTGCGTTCGTGCGTGCGTGCGTGTGTGTGTATGTGTGAGAGAGAGAGAGAGAGAGAGAGAGAGTTCGTGAGTGTGTGTGTGTGTGTGTGTGCGAGGGAGAGAGAGAGAGAGAGAGAGAGAGAGATACAAAGAGAGATACAAAGAGAGAGAGAGATACAATGATATATATATATATATACAATGAGAGAGAGAAGGGTATGGAAAGGGAATTGCTTAGGGGGGTGGGGAAGTGATCGAGAGTTGGTGGGGTGGGGGGAGGGGCCTGGAGGGGGGTGATGAAGAGGGTGGTGATGGTTTCGTCAACATTTTTCTTTTGTGTGAGTGCGTGTGTGTGTGTTTCTTTTTCGTTCTTTTTCTTTTAGCATTTTTTCCTCTTTTTTTCTGCAGCCATTAAGCGCTATGTTGTGTGACACTCTGTCACCAGATCCAATCTGCAGGAGGCAGACTCCGTGTCGGTGCCAGAGTGTACAAGACAAAATCAAATGTTCGTGCGCCGGGCGCGCACTCCAAACACACGCAGGCACTTACGCAGACCGCGTACACGCACACGCACACACTCTACGCGCACATCTGGGAAGGGCACCAAAACAATTAGAAAGAAGCTAAAATGTGTCCACAGTTAGGTTACTGCTACATCTTTATTTTCTTATTCACGAAACATAGCACCTTAATCTGAAATCCCGACACAGCTACCAATAGCAGTCGTTTCATCATTTTTGTTTGTTTGTTGTTTGGGTTTTGTTGTTGCTGTTGTTGTTGTTAAAATAAGAACTTCTTCTGGTTAATATGAAAGTTAAATTGATGCAGGAGCAACATAATTCTTATAAGAAATGAAACATTGATATGAATATACTACGGGGAAATTATTTTTTCAAATTGATCTAAGTCATCTAAAACCATGGATTTTAAAACATGACTCAAGGCATGGAAAGACTATTGTGTTTTACACCCAGTGTGAACGTTTTACACTGTCTACATTCGCCAAAGTGGTCGTTTGTCGGTAAAAGTAGTGCATCAGCATCCGTTTATGCATATAATCAGCACGTACATACATCGATAATACGGGATAACATATTCTATCAAAATGGGGCAAAGGAAGTGGTTGAATTCAATTCAGAGAATGATGTGTGCATAGATCTCAGCGCTTAC